>NW_006295054.1:1992810-2045988 GCF_000327345.1 Myotis davidii
GCGGTGTGTTCTGACAAAGGATTCTTTTGATTCTTTTGAAATGAACACTTCTCTCCTAGCGCACACTTGCGAATCCCCAAAGGCAAGAAGTCCTCCTTGTCCTTGGTCCATTCCACCTGGAGAAAACATCATCTCGAAGCCTGGGCTTTTATCATGTCAGCTCTGCTATGATTTAACGTCAAAGGGAAGAACTTTTTTTCAGGGCACAAACGCATTTTGCATGTCTTTTTTGTTTAGTTTGTTCCCATCTTAGAAAAATAAGGTTCCGATGATTTTTGTATACGTTTAATACGGCAGCAATAAAATATCCATCATCACAGAAATTCCAAGAGGAAGAAAAATGAATAGGCACTCTGTCCCTTCCTTCCACAACATCGTGCATGTACTCTAACTTCCGTTACTTGGGAGAACTGTAGCAAATTTTTTCCCCTTGGAACCAGGACAGCATGTCACTTTCCACATCAGAGTGGCTCAATGGTATTCTCAGATCTCAGCGATATATAGACAGAACAAGGGCAGTTTATGGGATTCAGACAGAAGGGTGAGTACTGGAAGGAATCCATCGGAAAGTGGGGTCTTCCAGTCTGCCTTTTACAATACAAAGAATAACAAGTATTTTTCTAATACTCTAATTCTTGGGAAATTAATTTAAGGCTGGGTAGAAAACTTCCCTCAGGTGTTTGACTTAAAAGTGAAGAGTTTTGCTCTGCAAACAGAATTAAATAGATATAGATAGATACAGACATAAGAATTAAATAGATATAGATAAACTAGGGGCCCAGTGCACAAATTCGTGCACCTTGAAAAGAACTGTGCGCCACAAGGCTGTGGTGGGCACAGGGGCGGGTCTCGGCCCATCCTCCACACCCCCTCCTGGCCCCTGGTCCCCTGTCTGCTGGCAGCCCCGCTCCCGCCACTGCAGCTCCCACATAGTGACAGCACCCACCCCATTTGCACCCGCTGGTGGCGCGGAGTGATTGGGACCAGCACCAGCAGTGGGGGCAAGTGGGGCCGGCACTGTCAGCGGATGTGAGCAGCAGCTACTGCCCCGATTGCCTCTCAGGAGCAGGAGGAGGTAGAGAAGCCCTCAGCGGTGATTCAGGCTGGCGCCAGGCACCAGCAACAGGTGTGAGCAGCAGCTGTGGCACTGGCTCCAGGTGTGAGCAGTGGGTGGGACTGCAGCACATGGGAGCAAAGAATTTACAGTAATCACCAGAGGCTCACCCCAATGACAGCGACCAGCCTTGGTTTGGTGTCCCCGCCCACCTGCTCCACCATCCCACCGCGGCTGATGCCCACCAAGTTCTGTGCTCTGCCTCCTACTGCTGACGCCCGCCATGTTCCGCACATACCCCCTGGTGGTTAGCGTACATCATAGTGACCAGTTGTTCGGTTGTTCTGCGTTCGGTCTATTTGCATATTAGCCTTTTATTAAATAGGATAAGACATTGGTATAGATGGTACTTGCAAGTGACACCATCAAGAAAGTGAACAAACCCAAACATATTCTGATGAGACTTGTACCCAGAATGCATAAAGAACTCTTACAACTCAATATGAAAAGACAAATTTTAAAATGAGCAAAAGATTTGAATAGCTATTCTTTAAAGACGATATACAAATGGACAATAAGCACATGAAGAGATGCTCAACATCATTAGTCATTAGAGAAATTCAAATCAGAACAATGATATTCAATTTTACACCCGTAGGATGTTTAAAAGGCAGATAGTGACAAGTTTTAGAGAAATTGGAACCCTCATGTATTGCTGGTAGGAATGTGAAATAGTGCCACTGCTTTAGAAAACTACCTGGCAATTCTTCAAAAAGTTCAGCATAGTTACCTGTGTGACTCAGAAATTCCGCTCCTAAATATATATGTACATTTTTTTAAGAGAAATGAGCATGTATCCACGTTATAATTTATATATACATATGTTCATAGCAGCATTATTTATGATAGCCAAAAGGTGGGAACAACTCAAATGTCCATCAACTCGTGGATGGGTAAACAAAATGTAGTATGTTCCTACAATGAAATATTATTTGGCAATGCAAAGGAAGAACCACTGATAACATGCTGCAACATGGACAATCCTAGTAAACATGCTAAGTGAAAGCTGCCAGACCACAAAATACCATTTATTGCATGCTTCCATTTACACGAAGGCAAATTTATAGAGCCAGAAAGTAGGTTAGTGGTGAGTTAGGGATGGGAGGGTGGCTAGGGAGGCAAGAAGAAATGGGGAGTGGCTGATAAAGTGTTATGAGGTTTCTTTTAGATGAGGTAAAAATATTCTAAGATTAGATTGTGATGATGATTGTGAAATCCTGTGAATATACTAAAAACTTTTCATTATACACTGCATATGTGTGAATTTTATGGTATGTGCATTAAATCTCAATAAAGCTCTTTAAAAAAAAATTAACAAATTAGGCCCGTTTCCTCCTCAAGTGTTATGGTATTCAGACAAAAAACAGCAACAAAAAAAACAAAGTAAATGAAATAAGTTCATTTTGATATAGCTGGTATGCATGCCAGACTTTAATTGAGAATTGTTTTAAAAGAGATAACCTGAATTTTATTTCCTTAACATATAGAGACCATGAATAAAGAAACCTTTTGAACCTTCACATTTTTATCCTTATTTGCAGAGGCATGTCTATGTTTAAAATAATGTATAACTTCTTTTCATTACATATGTTTTCTCTTAAACTATAACAGTTCTTTTTGTTGTTGTTGTTCTTTTTTAGCCACAACAAGTTGTTCAGAAGAAGCCTGCTCAGGTAAGAGATGGTCATTATGAGTTTTCCTCCCAATTAATATAAAAAGTAAAGTGAAAAACAAGGCCCCAAATTAAACCTTTAATTCATAGTTTTCTGGTTGGATTACATCAGCATTACGGTATTCTTGACAGTTTGTTGTGTCCTTCAGAAAACGTCAGAAATGCACAGTCGGAGATTGTCATTAAAAATCCTACACAATCAAGACCTTTGCTTAAGTGCACCAGGCAAAGGTTTAAGAATAAAGTGTTTATTTCAGTGCCTTGTGTATAAAACATATCAAATTGCATGTGTTTTACCCATCCTTAAACATCTAATTGTGTTCTTTCCACCTAACTATCCATGTTCCATTGACTTGATGTGGGACTTATTAGCTGCAAAATAGTTCATGATTCATGACTGGAAACATATCTGTTTGTTGAACAATACATAGCATTAAATGATCCCCAAATGCCCCCCAGGGGAAACTGGGAAATTAAGTTACACTGGTTTTGCAGATTGATGATTCTCAGGTCTTGCTTCGATGACTGAGTCATAGTCTCTGAAGTCTTGGGATACATCAATATGAAGAACCAGCTTTCCTTCTCTTGTCCCATATGACTGGAATTCCTTGTCCTGACTGTAATCCATACTTGGAAACATAAGAATCATACTTACTGAGGAAGTATATCTTGAAGAAAGCAAAACTGAAGGATAAATTAATATATTGCCAAGTATGTGAGCTGTTATTAATGTATAAGGCTGTCCTGCTGCTCTCCCCTTCTGGGTTTAAGGCGAAGGTCAGGAGATCCAGGTGTATCATGCAGAACTAGCTGAAGTAAGTTATTAAGTAGCATCATGGGTTACCAAGTTCTTTGTAGATCTCTGTCACGTAATTTAAAATATATACGGGCCCTGGCCAGGTGGCTTAGTTGGATGGAGCATCGTCCTGTTGGTTTGATCCCCACTCAGAGCCAGCACGGGAGGAAACTGATGGATGTTTCTCTCTCTCTCTTTCTCTCCCCCTTCCTCTCTCTCTAAAATCAATAAATATATTCTGAGGTGAGGATAAAAACAAAATCTATGGACTCTTTTTCCTAGAGATTGCAAAAATGTATCTTGCCCCTGTTCTCTTAGGACAATGTCAACTTGCCTGGGAAAGATCACCCACATAATATTATGTGTTTACTGTTTTTATTTTATCTCATTAATATTTTTATTGATGTCAGAGAAGAAAGGAGAGGGAGAGAGAGAAAGAAATATTGACGAGAGAGAATCATTGATCAGCTCCCTCCTGCACACCCCACACTGGGAATTGAGTCCTCAACCTGGGCACATGCCCTGACAGGGAATCGAACAGTGACCTCCTGATTCATAGGTCAACACTCAACCACTGAGCAACACTGGCCAGGCAGTTTACTGTTTTTTAAGAATGCTGCTTAGAAGAGAATTGAAGCTTCTAAATATGTGTAAGCATGTAGAAAATATATATCCAAATAATTGCACATGTGCTTTAAGTAGAATAAAAGTAGAGTTACCATGAAAAAAAAATTATTCTCATGGCTGCTCCCATACCTAGAAGGTGAAAGTATTAGGAAGCACACACACAAAAAAAAATACCCAGTGTTTGAGTATTTGTACACAATATTAAGCAAAATGAAATAAAAACTTGACATTTTAAGTAGGACATACCAAATATATTGAGCCTCTCACCCTTTATCAGTAAGAAAATGAAGAGAAAGTGAATTTATATTTCTGTGCATTTGAGTCAAAAGATACTGCAGTGTTCACTGTTGCATCATAGGCTGTGAACCATAGCTTAGTACCCCTATGTGGTCTCTTGGCAACATCGATTCAGTTGCTATTCTTGGTGTTGCAGGGAAGATGTAGCAAACGAAAACAAGTCACTGTACCTAAGAAGTGTGTAATCTAGTTCAGAGGTTCTTAACCTCGTCTGCATAGTAGAATAACCTAGTGATTACACACATACACACAGTAGATCCCCCTTATCTGCAGGGGATACCTACCAAGACCACCAGTGGCCTGGCCAGCGTGGCTCAGTGGTTGAGCATTGACCTATGAACCAGGAGGTCATAGGTTTGATTCCCAGGTTGCGGGCTCAATCCCCAGTGTGGGGTGTGCGGAAGGCAGCTGATCAATGATTCTCTCTCATCATTGATGTTTCTATCTCTCTCTCCCTTCCTCTTCCTGATATCAATAAAAATATCCTTGATAATAAAGCCTAATATGCAACTGACCAAACAGCAAACCACTGGTCACTATGATACGCACTGACCACCAGGGGGTCAGTTTTGTGCACTGGCCTCTAGTATTAAATTTAAAAAAGACCACCAGTGGGCACCTGAAACTGGGGTAGTATTGAACCCTATTATATACTTGCACTATGTTTCCCCTTATATATACATTAGAGGCCTGGTGCACGAATTTATGCATGGGTGGGGTCCTTTGGCCTGGCGGGTGATCGGGGCTGATTGGGGCCATCTCGCCTAGTCCCAGTCATGGCTGGCCAGGGGGAAGGACCATGGGGAGGGACTGCAGGAGGTTGGCCAGCTTACAGGAGGTTGGCTATGGGAGCACACACTGATCACCAAGGGGACTGCTCCTGCGTTGAGCGTTTGCCCCCTGGTGGTCAGTGCATGTCATAATGACTGGTCAACTGGTCGTTCTTGTGGTTTGGTCATAACGGTCGCTTTGGCTTTTAGATAGATAGATAGATACCCATGATAAAGTTTAGTGTATAAATTAGGCACAATAAGAGGTCAATGAATTATAAATACACAATTATAACAACACTAGAGGCCCAGTGCACGAGATTTGTGCCCTGCGGCGGGGGCGGGTGGGGGGGGTCCCTCATCCCTGCCTGCACCCTCTCGCAGTCCTGGAGCCCTTAGGAGCTGTCCAACTGACTGCCACAGAGGTGAGAGAGGCTCCTGCCACTGCTGCTGTGCTCACCGGCCATGAGCCCAGCTCAGGGCTTCTGGCTGAGTGGCACTCCCCCTGTGGGAGCTCACTGACCACCAAGGGGCAGCAGCTCCTGCGTTGAGCGACTGCCTCCTGGTGGTCAGTGGCATCATGGCAACCGTTCGTGCCACCGTCCAGTTGATTTGCATATTACCCTTTTATTATCCTATATAATAAAAGCCTAATATGCTAAGTGTCCAGTCATCCATTCAACCAAAGCATAATATGCTAATGATATGCTAAGACCGCTCAACTGCTCGCTATGACGTGCACTGACCACCAGAGGGCAGACAGTCAACCAGTCACTATAACGTGCACTGAACACCAGGGGGCAGATGCTCCGGCTGGTAAATTAGCTTGCTGCTGGGGTCCAGCCGATTGGGACTGAGCAAGAAGGGCTGGACACGCCCTGGGGCCCTCCCGTGGTCCTTCCTCAGTTGGCCAACCTCCCTCGTCCCTCTCTGGCCCTGGGCATGCACCGGTGGGGTCCCTCAACCTGGCCTGCTCCCTCTTGCAATCTGGGCTGAGGGATCCCACCCCCACCCCCCGAGTGCACAAATTTCATGCACCAGGCCTCTAGTATAGGATATTATAATAAAATAACCATTTCAGTAATCTTGATGGCTACTAAGTGACTAAGCGGGGAAAGAAGGAGAGGATATTTTGGACAAAGGGATGATTCACGTCCCAGGCAGGATGGAGTAGGACAGCACGAGATTTCATCATGCTCTCAGAGCAGCACGTAATTTAAAACTTAGTTTATTTCTGAAATTGTCCATTTACTATATTAGGGCCAAGTTTGACTGCAGATAACTGAAATCACAGAAAGCAAAACCACAATAAGAGGGCCTATGGGTATGTGTATATGGTGTATATATATCACCATGTCTATACCATATACATGTTACCATATAAATGGTATATACACCTCATGTGGTGTGCGGCGTGTGCTGGAACCAATTGTGAGCCTCTCTTCCATGTTCTGCATTCCGCAACGACAAGTTGGTAGCTTGAAATCCACTCCATTGGAAATATTTGTACCATGGAAATTGAGAAATGCTACAAATCAGGACTTCTTACTCCTGGAGAGCAAGTTGTTAAACACACCAACGGCCCCACCCTGCCGTGGTTCTGATTATTGGGTCTGACTCCAGCGTCAGTGTTTTTTATGAACTCACCCAGTGATTGCAGTGTGCAGCAGGGAGGAGAGTGCTCAGCAAACACACACAACACGAGGTGTGAACATTTGAAACACAGAATATCGACGTTGATGAGGTACATGGGGGATACAAAACGCCACATGGGGGTGATTCCCGGAAGAGTTTTGATCTTGTTGTTTAGTTACAAAGGGAAAATGGAGACTAATTAGGGGAGAGAGAGGAAGATCTTACAGAAGAGATGAATGACATATTCAAAAGTGGAGAGACAGAAACAAGTCAGTCACAGGTGGAGACTGCTGAAACTGACTGCAATTGGGCAGCAGCACAGTGATAAAAGTGAAATAATAAAACGTCCTCCCAAGGCAATCCGGGATACCCGAGAAGCACAGCTGGGCCGGTTGGTCTTCACTGACCGGTCAGCTGTCTCACAGACCCTGCTCCAGATCTGCCCTTGAAAGGAGAGTTCAGACTCAGAAACGGGGAAAAAAAGAGCATGAGCTCATTGGGCTTCTTAATCTACATTGCCTGAGGACACAGTGATGAATTGTATAAACACGGGGACTACATGGAAGTTCACGGAGGATAATGTAAATTTTACACTGCATTTGAAAGAATCTCTTCCTTTTTCATCTGTTTCTTTCAAAAGACCCTCCCAGATGGCTTTCCCATGTGGCAGTCTGGATTACCTCAGGCTCGTATCCTTTCTTCATCAACAGTATTTGAGGGGTTACATTTAGATCCTGTTGTGAGGTGGTGAAGATTTTAGCACAAGTAAATATTTTACAGCTAAAGAAAAGGGCTCACAGTGTATGAGGAGACTGGGGTTTTGCTCTCCCCATCACGGGGCGAACTAATCTCTCTGTCCCCTATTTACCCACCTTTGAAATGGGATAACAACACTTCTTCCCTTACTCTCAAGAACATTTTGAGAGAGAGCGTTGTTATATTGTGACTTATTTTTGAATGCTAGGTGTGAGTTTTTATTTCCAGAGGTGGATATTCTTGAAAATTCTAAAATTCTAATTAATTTAAAACTACTATCCTTTTTACCGCAAGTGTTTTTATTGCTTGTTTTAAAATAAGTATGTTTTTAAACTAGGGGGAAATTTTATAGTAATTGCTACATCCTATCTTTAGGACTAAAGCAGTCAGAATCACCTTCCCGGTACGGTACATCACGTGTATCCAGAATTACAATGGCTCTATTGTGAAGGCTGGTAAATCCCTCAAATGCTGGAACCTCCCCTGAGCTTCCAGAATGCCACATCCTGAGATGGGGATACAGAGTGACAAAATTCACTCTGAGGAGACAAATTCAGGATTATGACAGTTCTCAAAATTTAGATGCTCATTTGTGTTTCTGTATATAAGTACATGTGTCTAGGGAGGAATAAAATGTTAAGGGGAACTCTACTGGAGAAGTCCGGGTGTGATTGGACAATCCACCAGGTACCATCAGCCGCAAACCTCAAGTGTGCCGCATAATCCCCGATGGGAAAGTTACAGTCTCCTAGAAATCTAAAGGGGGAAATCTGCAATATTCATATTAACTTCTTTAAAAATTCCAAAACCAGTAAAAACAAAAGCTGACTAAGGAACTCTCCTATATTTTCATTCTTAAAGTGACAAAATGAGCAATAAATAAAAATTAACTAATTTCCTAGGTTTTAACAATTTGAAGTGGTTGAATCCTTCGCTCCATGGGTCACATTCTTAACTTTAGTAGGAAATAGTGGTAGGTTTTGTTGCTGTCACCATTGTTTCAATTTTAAAAAACACTATAAATGTATCAGGTTGTCATCCTTGATTGAGGGAGCTTTGTTCTCTAGTTTTTATTTTGATAAAAATACATTTCGCCCTGGCCTAGTGGCTTCAGTTAATTAGAGAGTTGCCTCCTGCAGAGGTGAGTCTCGTGTTCAATTCCCGGTCAGGGCACATACCCAGGTTGTAGATTCAATCCCCAGTCAGGGTGTGTATGGGAGGCAACGGATGGATGTTTCTCTCTCTCTTTCTCTCTCTCCCTTCTTCTCTCTTCTATAATCAGTGAAAAAAACGTATCCTTGGGTGAGGATTTAAAAAAAATAAAGACTACGTCTCACTCTATCTCAGACTTCTAACAGAATTTTGCCGGTTTATCAGATATTAATGTTTTTTTATTTCCCCCTTTTAAGGCTTTAAGCAGAGTTTGGAAGTGAATCCCTATATGTTATTCAGATTTTTTTTTTTCCTCACCAGAGCCCTACCCACAGGATAAAAACAGGTTTTTAAAATCCCAACAGTTATCCTTCCTTTCCACCCCAATTTCCTCATTGTTGGACAGCCCTGGCCAGCTACACCTCTAGCAATTAAGACAGGTATAAACCCATTCCCTTTCCCCTTCCCAGTGAGAGAATTGGCAAGTGTTCTGTTTCTGAAAGTTTGGAAACAAAGCTATCTGTTTCAAAATAAGAGTTTTTACCTGCAAATAACATCTCCTGCGGGTGGTATGTATCAGGGAGGAGAAATTTCTGTAAGCCTTGGTTATCAGGAGGGGTTTTTGTTGTTTTTTTTTTCTCCCCTTCCAAAAAAAAAAAAAAGTTGAATGTTTTTACAGAGACTTCAAGGGCAGTTTTAAGGATGTTTATATTTCAGACAACCTAAACATTGTTTGGAGCAAAATGAGAGATTTCATTTGGGGACAAGCAAGTTGATGAATTGCAGTCAGCATCGTGTTCTCAAAGAAGGCATTTTTACTGGGGGCTTTTAGTCTAGACATGCTGAGGAAGAAGGAGGAAGGAGAAAGAGGGGCAAGCATTCTCACTCTAACACTCATCTTTTACATGGCACCTTGGCCAATGCAATAAATAGTTCATAATAAATCAGACTTGCAAATAGTCCGTCTTGTGCTCACTCGGGAAGCCTAGTGATTTACATCGCCTAAGTCATAAAGAACACTGATTTATTTTCCTACTTATGCTCTTTCAAGCTGGTAAAACATTTTGTGGGCCAGTAAATGTTTGGTACCAACTGGTAAAACATGAAGAATTATATCAAAGTCCACCCTGAGTGGCACTGTTTTGCTGTATAGGAAATACTGTTTTTTTTTCACCCCTGACCTCTGGCATTGCAAAGGTCAAGGGAAAGGGAGAGAGCAAAGTAGAAACCAACGTTTAACCCTACAATAAAGTAGCTCCAGGACATAACTGCACAGGGGTAGGGCAGAGGAAACATATCAACATGATTATTAACTGTAAACATATGGAGTAATTAGCTCACAGTGGTAACAGAGGAACATTGGCAAGATGAATCTAGCGGTGTGTGGGCAGCGAATGTCTTATAGAGGTGACATAAACTTCTTACAGAAGTGAGAGAATATCACCCAATTTGGGGAAATATATAAAACTCCAAAAGGAAAAATTTAGTGTTTCTGGACTTGACAGATTTCATAGAGTTTTTAAAAGTGTAATTGTTTTTAATGGTGTGGTGAAATCTGTGTGTTAGACTGGAGATAAAATGGCAATGACTGCCTGCTTTTTCTCTGCATTCTGATGTGAGTTGGATATAAAGCAACATATTTATTAAATATGTAAGCTTCCTGATTATTAGCCAAACTTGCTGACCCAAATTAATATAAATAATTGTAATCCTTAATCTTTTAATACAAATATGTTGCTTTATCCAAGGAACTTCCTTTACATTCAGGAAATGTTTGTTGGACACCCAGATGTCCATTAAATAATTACTTGTTGACTTACTGTTGTTACTGATATTTTCATGATCTTACTCAAAAGTCCTAGGATAATGACAAACGATTGGTGTAGTCATGGTTAAAATTCAGAAATTTTCTGTTCCCTGGCAACAAATACAAGTTATGCAAAGTTTTATACACATAGAAAACAAAAAGGTTTCTCCTAGTCTATTCATCAGTAAACACACCTGGAATATAATCATTAAGCAGCCTTCACCACAACCATTTTTTAAAAGTACTTTGCACAAAAACAAGAATATTCCTCAACAATTTGGGAACTGTTGAAATAAATTTCCTCCTCCTGAGTGCTTCCTTCATGCAAAAATCCTTCTGCTATATCTTTGGTTATTTTTTTTTTATATGTGAGGTTCCTTCAATGAGAATTAGAACTGGCATGGAAAGTTGGTCAAGCTGCCCTAGCTGGTTTGGCTCAGTGGATAGAGCGTCGGCCTGCAGACTTGATGGGTCCCGGGTTCGATTCCAGTCAAGGGCACATGCTCAGGTTGCCAGCTCGATCCCCAGTAGGGGGCATGCAGGAGACAGCCGATCAATGATTCCTTCTCACCATTGATGTTTCTATCTCTCTCTTCCTCTCTGAAATCAATGAAAATATATAAAATAATTTAAAAATAGAAAGTTGATCAAGCTCATGATCCTCAAAAATCATGGCTTACAGGATCCTGAAACTTGCAATTAGTTTAAACATAAAATGATTTTCCTCTCTGAAAAAAAAATGTGGCTCCCTTCTGGAGGCATTTTTATATATTCCTTCCTCCCAGGAAAGGACTTTGCAGTATTCTAGGGATCTGTGGCCTCTGTTTGCCGTGTTTCCAGTGATGGAACTCTGATCGAGGGCAACGGAGACAGACAGAAGTGCATTTTAGAAATTTAAGATGTCTTACGTTTGTTTTTCTTTCTCAAGAAAATCTATTATTGGATCACAGGTAAAGAAATAAAACAGGATGAATAACTGTAATTAATCATAGTTCCCCACTATAGTCTTACAAGATTTTTATTTTTATTTTTTCCTCCAAAATTTTCCCCTTTGGTTGTCACATTTTCTTTCTCCCACCTTGAGTGGCAAGTAGATGGGTATTATCCCTACTAGTATGACACAGTGGGAATAAGACAGGTTAGACAACCCGTTCATTCCAGGGTTGGTGCTATGGTCAGTGACATCTAGGACCAACCTTCTTTGTTTACCATCCCCCAATAAGACCTTTGAACTGACTGCATTAAGCTGATGGTAACACATGCAAGGAAGTCCTGATACTTCTATATTTTTATATACATAAAGCTACAATAGAGAAAAGATGGGGGACAGCTGCCATAAACATCCCAACTTCTTCTGTCTCCTTTTGCAAAACAGATTTGCCTCCTAACCTTTCCACCAGAATCAGTTGCCAGATCCTATGGTTTATATATGTTCCGTTTAATGTATTTTTTATAAACCTAATATAAAGTTTTCCTAGTTGGAGGAAGTAATCACTTTCCATTAAGTCAAACAGTCCCAATCCATTGGAAGTTAAAATATCTGACAGAGAAATAGAAACACTCAGCTTTGTGGTCTGGTGGGTCGAGACGGAATGGTGGTGGTTTCTGGTCATTGCTGCCGGCGAGGAGAGCCCTTTATTTCTGCTCTGGCAGGACTGGCTCAGGATAGTCGTGGACATGAAAATATCTTAAAGGTGTCATTCCAAGTCCTTAAGGAATTCAACAAATTAAGATAACAAAAGGAGGATGTCATGAAACCATTTCTAAATTATCAGATATTTGTAGGGTTTGGGGGAGTTTTTGCAAGGTAACTTAAATTAAAAATCTTATGTTTTTATCCTGCAACATCTTATAGTAAACGTTGCAGAATTCTTTGCAATCAAGGGGGAAAATAGAAGGATTGACTGAAGCCAACACAGACTCCTTACTACACACAAAGAGGGACATCCTGGTGACACAACTCCTCAAGTTTGCAGGGCGGCTATTTCCATTTCGCGATTCTATTTAGGGTTCAGTGGTCTCCCACTGCAGACCTGCTATTTAGTCTGCACATGAAAATTAAACCCAGATACTGAGCTTTCCTCCAGCTCCACCCCTACCATGGCTCTGTGGTGAGATCGAGGATTCAACTCTTAAGACATCTTAAAATTCCATCAAACATTAGGAGATGGGATTGGATATTGGGCTGTCTTCCTCCTTTGGGATCAATCAGAGGAAGCACACCCAAAGGTATATGCCACCACGCACATTCTGTGGCATTAAAAAGAACGAATGCCATAAGTTAATTAAAATTAATGAAGATGGGTGCTAACCATATTAAAAAAGAATTAAGATTAGGTGCATACCGTATTTCTAGGATGTAGTGAGTTCTTTTCTAAACGTAACCAAAGCAATGAAAGAGTTACATTTATTAAATTCCATTTTCCCCCCATTTGCAAAGGAAAACTAAGGCAAATGAGTGCAATTTTCCAATAGTCATAATAAAAATATAGTTTTCCAACTCTGCCCACTTTCCTTTCCCACTCATCAGTTTTGTGCCAAAAAATTCCCATGTTTCGCCCCAGTAGGGTGCAGCCTCAGTTGTCTTTATGAAATAAGTGCGTGAATGGTGGCCAGCAGTTCAGTATTTAAAGCCCTTGGTGGCTGGTGCTCATAAAAATGTCACAGTGCACTTCCATTTTGAGAAATCCTTTTAGCCTCCCTTCCAGAAGCGCCATTCCAGGACTGGGCCTTCTTTCTTTTTTTAAATATGTTTTTATTGGTTTCAGAGAGGAAGGGAGAGGGAGAGAGAACTAGAAACATCAATGATGAGAGAGAATCATTGCTCGTCTACTTCCTGCATGCCCCCTACTGGGGATCGAGCCCACAACCTGAGCATGTGCCCTTGACCGGAATCGAACCTGGGACCTTCCAGTTCTCAGTCCAATGCTCTATCCACTGAGTCCAACCAGGCAGGGTGGACTGAGCCTTCTTGACCCGACTGCTGCTATTCAGCCTTCCCACGTCCCCGACAAGCCCCTATTGAAATGTACACGATTCTTGGCTACAGTATTTCTCCTTATTGCCTCAGAGCTGCTCTCTTGTGGGGCTACACAAACTGAAAAGCCCTTTGGCTTATGTGGCAAATATGAAGCGGTGTCAATACATATCTCAAGGTGCAAGCTGTGTCTACAAGAAGTGGCTCGTATGTTATGTTACTTCTACGTTAATGAAGAGGGATGGATCTGAGGAGCCCTAGCAGCTGCTCTGCTATGGAAGTAAGATTCTTTGGGGACAGAAGAGCCTTCTGGGAAGTCTGCCTGGCCAGGACACAGGGCGGCTGAGAGTGGGTTTTCAATTTTCTTCCTGACAGGGAGGATTTTTCTTCTCTCAACCACATGCACACTTTGGTCACAGCAACCAAGTCCCTGGAAAGGTGAGGTTTATAGAGGTGAGTGCCATGCGCCCTGCCCACATCATCCTCGTGGCAGCCAGGCTGTCCTGTGGAGAGTGGCCGTCAGAGCTACGCGAAGAAGAGAGAGAGCTCTCCGCTACGTAGCCGATGGAGAAAACCATTGCTTTGAGCATGTGAGAGCCACACTGCTTCCAAAAGTTTAATGGAGTGTGAGCTCCCACCCTCTGAGATCCAGTTATGGACCCAGTGCTGTAACCAACAGCTCCAAGTAGAAGCATTTCAAGGTCAGTGGAAAGATACCTTAGTAAAAGAACCGTTGTGTTGTGTTAAGAACTGTTAAGGAAGTAGTACGAGGGACCATCCTTTTTAGCTGAGTTCTGTCTAAGGGGTTTGAATAAACTACTTGCATATCAGGAGCTTCAAGAGCTCAAATTAAACAAAGTTTCTGGAAATGTTCTGAACAACTGATCACATTCCATCTGCCCCGAGGTCTCTGTGAGTTCATGGCCTGAAAAATTCTGTTTCCTGGATTTAGAAGAGGTTTCCAGGTAGACTAGAAACACCAAGAAATGGAGTCATTACCGTTAGATCCAGGAGGAGGGTTTCCAGCCTTGCTGAGTCCTATTAATTAATTAACCAGGAGAAGAAGGAATAAAGTAATACCTGTCCCCTCTTATGCGATGGCCTGTTTCAGAGTAACACCCTCACTCCACACGGCGGGCCGGGGCCGGGGGAAGGGTATATCTGCCAAACAGCTTAGTGACTTTCTGGGGTTTAAATACTAAGTGAAAAGGGAAGGTCACGGGCAGCTGAACCTCGGCCTGTCTCTCTTTCGTGTGTCCGTGGCTTTGGTCAGGCTACATCCCCCTTTGTGGCCAGGACTCCATAGAGAATCCTGGGGTCATGGCCCGTTGCCTATCAGGAGGTAGAAACGTGCTGCTGAGGAGGGTGAAGCCCGAAGTTCGGGGGTTGGGAGTAGAGGGGAGGTAGCTTCACACGTTCCACATTTCCCACATAGCCCGAAGCAGACTAAACAAAACGGGTGTGAAATCTCGTGACTTGATACTGCCGTGGTTATATTTTCTAAGCTGTAACCCATTCATTGGTAGGTGTGTTTGGGCCCAGGATTTACAGCTCTCTCCATTTTTGGGGGGGAAGAATGTTTGAAACCGTTTGCAAAAGGTTTGCAGTAAGCAGTGGCCTGTGATTAAAGCCCAGGATGGAGTTCGTGAGTGTGTGTGCGCGCGTATGTGTGTGTGTGTGTATGTGCGTGAGCACGTGTGCATGCATGTGTGTGCATGTGTACGTGTGTGCGCTTGTGTGCACATGTGCATGCATGTGTGTGTGCGCTTTGTGTATGTGTGTGCGCGCGCATTCATGTGAGTGAGTGCCCGCTCACGTGGGCTCTCTTCCTCCCGTTTGCTGCGTTTACGCAGAAGCGTCACACCTGGTAGCAGTTAGGAGCCCCTTCACAGCTGAAGTGTTTCAAACACTAATGAATGGGGGTTTGGTCATATAATGCAGACAAGCTCTAAGGCATGCGTTACTGAATGGTGTGCTGTGGTGACCTGGGGAAGGAAGAGAGGTATAAATTGTGTCAGTTAGCCACCCAGACAAAATGAAGCCATGTGGAAAATCAAATCTATTAAAGTATGAAGACTGCTAGAAGCTGTTTTAAGCCGGCCATTCTTAAAGGGGCTCGGTTTGCTGCCGGGGTAAATGTTTACCTCTTCTCCCGGATCTTTTTCACATGCTGTCGTAGGAGACAGTGTGCAGCATTTGATAAAAATCATCCTTTTGCTAACGACGCTTTTATCAGAAATGTTTATTGTCTCCGCTTTACCACCCATGTCCTGAGAGGTACTGCACATTTGTAAAATAAGCAAAAGAAAAGAGGACTGTGTGGCTCGAGCTGGCTTGCAAAAACTCCAACAAATTCCAGAACCACAAGGAATCAGAAAAAAAGGAAAGAGAAGGAGGAATTAGATTTATATGAAGACGAAGCTCTGCAAAAACATATAGATTAGATTTTCTCTGCTTGGCCAGCCAGCATTAAATGTTTGGTTGATTTGGACTTAGCATTGAGAATGAGCAGTGATGCCAAATGTTGGTCATTGTCTTAAAATGTACTTTCATGCATATGAGACTGAGGAACCCCGTTTAGAGAGGACGTGAGCAGGCAGCCCCTGCAGCCTGAGCTCAGGCCCCCTCCTCCACTCACGCGACCACTACTTGGTCGCGGATGCTTTGGGGCCACACACAGGTTCCGAAGCCCATCGGACAGTTCTACTCCTGGCCCTACTCACCATGTAACTCTGGGTATATTGATTTTCTCACCTGTATAATGGGAATAATAGCAGATAGTCCCTAAAAGCATCTAGTAGTCACCATAAGAGCATCAGCTCTTATTACCAATACCTGAAGGACTCCTATATTTATGCCTAAGTAAGGGTCTCCTGGACTCTGTTTTTCTTGCTTGCACGCTGGTTTTTAAAACTGATGAGTGGCATGCTGTGGGGAAAAAGTCACCCATTTCTTTTTTACCCTAATTGGTGAGGAAGCTTCCACTGGCCTGACATTCTCTGGACTGCAAACAATTGAATTTGCTGACCAGCCACCTTGATATCAGGCCTTAAGTCAACAGGGGCTCATGACTGTTCTGGGGAAAAACAACACCTTGATTCCTCAGTGACCGATTTAGAAGCCCTGGGAATGCGGGGCCTGCCAATCATCCTCATTCTCTATTGAAGTGAGCACAGTGTGTTGTGGGCACAGGTCCCCCCTGAACTGTGTAAGCGCAGCCCACGCGGTCTAATGCTTGTGGCCTTTGTGTGTTCCAGGAGGAGACTGAAGAGACATCCTCACAAGAGTCTGCAGAAGAGGATTAGGGGGCGCCCACGTTTGATTTCTACCTCAGCAGCAGTTGGATCTTTTGAAGGGAGAAGACACTGCAGTGACCACTTACTTTCTGTTGCCATGGTCTTTCCACTTTCATCTGGGGCGGGCAGGGTGGGTGGGGGAGGGGTGGGGCTCGGGGGGAGAAATCACATAACCTTAAAAAGGACTATATTAATCACCTTTGTAATCCCTTCACAGTCCCAGGTTTAGTGAAAAACTGCTGTAAACACAGGGGACACCATTTAACAATGCAACTTTTAATTACTGTTTTCTTTTCTCTTAGCCTACTAATAGTTCGTTGATCTGATAAGCAGGAGTGGGTGGGTGAGAAAAGCTCTGAATCAGGTTTAGTCGATCACTGCACTGCACACAGACAAGAATCATGTCACAGCCGTGACACTGGGCATTCACGTAGGAAAGGCGCAGTGTGTGACACTGTAGCCCTCAACACCACCCAACCCGCTCGCGTAGTGAGGCTTCTGTTTAGAACCAAAGATAGGAATAGATACGACTTCTCTCCTTTTCGTATAATCTTGTAGACACTTACTTGATGTTGTTGTTATTTTTTACTCTTTTATTTCTAAACCAGACGAAATGCTGATGTGTCCTTTCATTCAGCTAACAGGCAAGAAAAGATTCCGCTCATTTTTTTCAAAAGGGGAAGTAAGCACACGAGGGTTGCCAACTCCCAGATTTATGGCTGTCACACATATCAGTAGGGGAACCCATTGGCCCTGTCACACTCTGTCAGGAGAAACACTCATCCAGGTCGGATCTACTTCCCACAGAGCCAGATGCCATTCAGAAATACATCACACGTGTCAGCCTCCAAGCATGGAAGGAACCTAGATAAGTAAAATCATCATCTTTGTAATTTAATGAAAAGGTACAACAATAATGCATGATGAACTCACCTGAATTATGAGGTAGGAGCAAAATCTAAACTTCTTTTGCTATAGTTATGCTACAACTTCAAAAAAGAAAACAAAAAAAAGCAATGTCTCTCTCTGCCTCTTTTCATTGTGTATCAGTTTCCGTGAAAGACCTAAATACCACTTACCTCAAACTAAGCTTATGTGTTACTTCAGGTAACGCGTTTTGACATAGGATGGTTGACTGAGGTGCTTCTCTTTGGCTTCAGTTCACCGTCTCTTCATTCAAACTGCACTTTTAGCCAGAGATGCAATATATCCCCACTACTCAATACTACCTCTGAATGTTACACTTAATTTACAGTCTAGTACTTTTTACATGCTGCTATACACAAACAATGCAAGAAAGAAAGACAAATTTAATGGGTAGGTGATGCTAACCGCAGTTCTTTTTGTACACTTAACCCACAGTTAATGAAGCAGTCTCCTTACTGTGTTTCAGCATGGCTTTGTATTTTTCTATGGTGTTTTTTTTTTTAATTAAAATTTTGCAAATACTTGTTTCAGCTTCTCTGCTAGATTTCTACATTAACTTGAATAGTTGTTGTTTTTTGTTTTGTTTTGTTTTTTTAACCAAGTCGCTCCTAGGTTCTTAAGGATCATTCTCCTCAATCGCACTACACAGCACACAGAATTTGACTGTAATGTTTAAATATCACCCTCCAAGTTTGTACCTCAGATGAATTGTTTAAGGAAATGGACTAATTGACTTGCAAAGACCTACCTCCAGACTTCAAAAAGAATGAACTTGTTACTTGCAGCCTTCATTTTTGCCAACGTTTGACATAGTTCAGACTGCAGCTATCCCTAGTCAAAGCTATTTTTGTAAAAAACGTTTGCTAGAGAGGAACACATTTTTACATACTTTTGCAAATAAATAAATAAAAGAAAGCCAACCTTCAAAGAAACTTGAAGCTTTGTAGGTGAGAGGCAACAAGCTTGGGCCTTTGCGATGCAATCAGAAATGTGTGTTTTTAAGATTAGTTGAATATGAGAAAATGCTTGACAAAGATTTTCATGTACTTTACACAAATGTGATTTTTGTAATATGTCTCAACCAGATTTATTTGAAGCGCTTCTTATGTAGAGTTTTATTCTTTTCTCTCCTAGTGCGTGTGCTGACTTTTTAACATGGTATTATCAACTGGGCCAGGAGGTAGTTTCTCATGAGGGCATGTGTCAGTGTGGCTTTTAGTTCTGAAGCCAAATGAAACTCAAAACCATCTCTCTTCCAGCCGCTTCAGGGAGGTAGCTTCAAAGACCGCATACCTCTCTTGGACTGGCAGATGGCTCACTGTTGTGAATCACCAGAGGAGCTGTGGAGAGAATGGAAACTCAACATCACTGTTAACTGTGCATTAAATAAGCAAATAAACAGTGGCTCATAAAAATAACAGTCCCATGTCTTTTGGTTGGGCCTTTCTGAAACCTCATTGGCCAGCTCGTAAAACTGACACAGTTGCTCATGTTGGCCAAACTCGGAAACCGAGCAATTTCCATCTCTGATGAAGTTACTCTTTTATTTCCTCTATGTTGTACAATCAAAACACACGACTACCTCTTAAGCCCCAGTATACCTCATTTTTCATACTGAAAAGAAAAGAAAAAAGCTTGTGGCCAATGGAACAGTAAGAACATCATAAAATTTTTATATATATAGTTTATTTTTGTGGGAGATAAATTTTATAGGACTGTTCTTCGCTGTTGTTGGTCTCAGCTAAGTAAGACTGGACATTTAACTTTTCTACCATTTCTGCATGTTTGCAGGAGAAAAGTATCAAGACGTTGAACTGCAGTTGACTTTCTCCCTGTTCCTTTGAGTGTCTTCTAACTTTATTCTCTGTTCTTCATGTAGAGTTGCTGTCTATGATTGTACTTTGAATCGCTTGCTTGTTGGAAATATTTCTCTAGTGGATTATCACTGTCTGTTCTGCACAATAAACATAACAGCCTCTGTGATCCCCATGTGTTTTGGTTCCTACTCTTTGTCATAACTCCATTAAGTCAAGTTTAGTCAAAATGGGTCAAGGAGAGAGGCACTCTCTTTGGAAGTCGTCGTGTCGCTCTTCTGCCTATTGCGCGTCCAGACTTCTACACACATTGACACAAACCTTTAAAGTATCATACTTCTTCCATCGGCTGCCCTGAAATCATCTTTCGTGGCCTGACATTTCATTCTACAAAGATGACGTCACCTTTGAAGAAATGCAGAGAAATAATAGTTTAAAGCTAGAGAATTTCTAGTGAAGGCTGGCATTGACAAACTGTCAGCGAAGTAACTGACATACTAGTTATCTTTCAAGTAACATTTGCAGAGATATCCAACAATTTGGAGAAAAGAATAAGGAATGAAAGGCACTACTACATAGGAGTCTTTCATTTCATAAATACTATAAGCATGGGCAGAATTAGTCCACCGCGTTCCAAATCACTTTGACATCTTGATTGCTGATGATGGATGAATAAATCCCGGATTCTCAAAAGGCTAAAATCTTCTGGTTGGTGCTACTACCATTGTCACGAAAACTTCTGCATTTAGCTTCTTAGGAAGGACTTGCCCATATTAAAACATCTCCTGTCAGGAAATCTATTCTCAGGTTTTACTCCACTCCTTCATTTATTTTCACAGCCAATATTTTGTGAGTGCCTACTTTGTGCTGAGCTCTGGACCAAGAGGCCCTTCAAAAGATTGTCTCCTTGGAGAAAATTATGCAAGTGTAGAAATAACAGGCAGCATGCAAAAAGAACCAACTATATTGCTTATGCAACAAGTTTCAAGAATTTAGAGGAGGAAAAGCCATTTCCTGCTGTGGTGGATCATTAGTTCAGTCTGTAATAGGGAGACAGGCCAAATGCATTTACTAGAACCCGCATCCAGTCTTTTCATTTTTATTAATACAGAAAAGCACATAAGAAGAAATTACTTCCTGAAAATGAAAGTAAACCAAGAGGGAATCTTTGGGTTGAAAAATAAAATAAAAAGGGGTATGTTCAGAATAGGATATGTTGGTGAATAGGATAAAAGTTTTAGCACATTTTGGAGTTAGCTACTCACTGAACAATCTCTGAATTAGGTTTTTTCTTCTAGAAAAATTAAACTAGTGCTTTCACACAATAAGCAGTATGCTTACAAAAGTCACTATGTGAAGAAATCTTAAGTTTAAACCTAAGTTCAAATAGCAGTGGGGCCTCTAGTTTGTACAGGATATTGTTTGGGGCAATAAAAGTTGAGAGATCATCCCTACCCACAAACAGCCAAACTTCTCAGGAGGGAGGCGGACCCCAGGGAGAGCTGTGTAAATAGAACCTTACTGAGAGTGGTTGGAGGCACCCCCAACTCTGCAAGTACCAGGGAGGAATTGCAGGCCCTCCCACTAAAGGGCGTTAGCATTGCCATCACGGGACCCTGGGGCTGCATGGGCAGTGAGTCGCAGCCTACATAGCATTTCATATGAGTGATGGCTTTTCAGTAGGGCTAGGGGCACTTGACTCTTGTGAATTGCTAAGTGGTCTAGGAGCATGGACAGTAATAAAACCAGAACTAAAGAATAACATTCCAGTCGGTGAGACATGATGCAAATTCAGACTATAGATTAGGGAATGAAACTTCAGGAAAGTGAAAGAAAGAAGGAGAATAGACAAGAGGGCAGAAGGAATGTGCTTTATATTAAGTGTTTATTTACATACTAGAGGCCTGGTGCATGAAAATTCATGCACTGGAGGGGGGGGTCCCTCATCCTGGCCTGCCCCCTCATAGTCAGGGATCAGGGGAAGGCGACGCCCCACCACACCTCTGCTCCTGCCACTGCCTGCAGTGCAAGCCTCGGCCTGCCCTGGTTACCTGAGCCTTGGGCAGCCCTGGGAGGCTTGGGGGTTGAGGGGACTGGGGGACTCAGGAGGCAGGCACCCCAGTGGGGCTGAGGGGACTGGGCACTGCCATCTTGTGGCTGTGGGCACTGCCATCTTTGAGGGCGTGACAGCAAATTAGCATGTTCCCTCCTTATTGGCTGTGGGCACTGCCATCTTTGAGAGTGTGACAGCAAATTAGCATGTTCCCTCCTATTGGTTGTGAGCACTGCCATCTTTGAGGGTGTGGCAGTCAATTAGCATATTCCCTCTTTATTAGATAGGATGATGACTTGTTAATCCAATATTTTTCTATTGATTTTTAGAGAGAGGAAGGGATGGGGAGAGGCAGACAGAAACATTGATGTGAGAGACGCATCAATTGGTTGCCTCTTGCATGCACCCTGACCAGGGCCGGGGATTGAGCCTGCAACTGAGGTACACGTGCCCTTGACCACAATCAAACCCAGGAATCAAACCTAGGACCCTTCAGTCCTCAGGCCAGCGCTCTATCCACTGAGCCAAACTGGCTAGGGCTATACATGATTACTTTTTACTGAACAAGTGTAGTTCTTAAAGTTAGGTAAGGCCATCCTTGAACAATTACTGTTCAAAGTCCAGGGACACTGGGAAAGACCTCTCCTTACACCATTTGTTGTAAAAGGTGTGGGCTCCAACACTAGCCTACCTGGGCTTGAATCCTGGCTTTGTCACTAATTGGCTGGGGGCCCATGGGCAAGTCACATAATAGTTCTGAGATCACTTTTTTTTCATTTTCAAATAGAAATAACAGCAACTACCTAAAAGTGTTGTGTGAGGAGGATTAAATATGTCAGTGTATGTTTTCTATCATTATTTGCCACACAAGGATATCCACAGATTGCGGTCAAAAGATAGGAGGGTTTCAAACACCATTTTAGTTGTACATTCCATGCATGAAAATCATTACTATATGTATAGACCCTTTTCCACACTGTGGCTTGCAATATTTGAGCTCAGTGGATTTGATTACTAAAAGAAACCTGCCCCTGAAAAATCAGCAAAATGCAATCGCTTCTATTCCAGTGACAGTCATAGGGGGCCCCTGATGTCCCCCGGCTTTATTTGCTGGTGGGGACACTCTCTGCCATTCAGTCCAGCCCTCGCCCAGATGCTCCAGGCTCCTCCTGACTTTGGCTTTGTTTGAAAGCATCACAGTGTTGAAGTTGAGGACCTCTTGGTGGCCTTACGCCTCCTGGCTTAGCACCCAGCTCCTGCCTTTCCTTCAGATTCCAGCCTCCACCTGTCGCCCACCTGCCTAATGGAGCTAAACTAAACACACTTCTGCAGCCAGTCTGTGCACCTCATCTCATTTAGCATTCTGTAGTCCGCCTGTTGTCCTCTCCTGCCCAGGTCTTGTCCACTGAATTCAACTAGTATAACCCCTTAGTTTTCCTTAAGTAGCCTAAGGATGCTAGTCTCCTTGGACAAAGAATGATGGACCACTTAGTAGAATGCTAGAAAGGGAGAATAAACAAGGAGACAGATTTCTCATGTCTTCAATTTTCCCTGATGACTGATTAGAACTGGAGTGAAGGGGCTACATGCCTGTCTTCACCTGCACTGCCAGGTCCTTGACCAGGCTGGCAACACTTTTATTGGAGACTAGAGGCCCGGTGCATGAAATTTGTGCATGGCAGCGGGGGTCCCTCAGCCTGGCCTGCACCCTCTCTGCAATCCGGGGACCTCTCGGGGGATGTCCAACCACCTCTCACAAACCAGGACCACTGGCTCCTAACTGCTAGCCTGCCTGCCTGATTGCCCCTAAACACCTCTGCCTGCCCGATCACCCCTAAATGCTCCCCTACTGGCCTGATCGCCCCTAACTGCCTCTGCCTCGCCCCGCACCCAGGACCCAGGATTCCCTCCTCTGGCTGGTTGCAGGCACCCGGGACCCGGGCCAGCTTCACCCAGGATGGCTGCAGCCACAGGGGACTGTGGGCAGGCGGCTTCACCTGGGCCACAGCCACAGGCGCCCAGGCCCACGGAGCGGGTGGCTTGTCCCTCTCCAGGGCCACAGGCACAGGCGCAGGCACACCCGCTGGCACCCAGGACCATGGGGCAGGCAGCTTATTCCTCTCCCAGGCCGCAGCCTGGCTGGTCCCCATTCCTCTCTCATGAGCTCATTTGTGCCTGGCTGGGCCCCCTTCCTCTCTCCCCAGTGTTGAGTATCTGAGCAGTTTGGCGCAAGGGTGTGAGGGCGCGAGGGCAAAGGGGCATGATGACCATTTGCATATTAGCTCTTTATTATATAGGATGAGTGACTATATTATCAGGGCTCGTTTAACCACAAGGGACATACATCCAGTTTGAATGGCTTACTCCAAAAAAAAAAAAAAGAAGGGAAGGGGAGGGGAGGGGAGGGAGAGGAGGGAAAGGAAAGGAAGAAAGAAAAAGAAAGAAAAGAAAGAAAGAAGAAAGGAAGGAAGGAAGGAAGGAAGGAAGGAAGGAAGGAAGGAAGGAAGGAAGGAAGGAAGAGATTGGCTCTTTGGGTTCACTGTCAGATAGGTTCCCCTCTGGTGGTGGCAAGGCAACTGCTAGAAGTCCCAGACATGTATCCTTTTGGTCTCACAACCTCTGCAGAAATATACCTTTTTTTAAATATTTCCAACAAAATATTGGGGTTGGGTATTGTTGGGCCAACCTAGATCACAGCCCACTCATTCTACCAAAGAATCATGAAATGGGTGCTGTCCCAATGAAAACTACAAGTGGTCTTGCAGAAGGGAAAATGGACACAGAAGAGGGGAGAAACAACAGGTGTGTGTCACAATGGTTCAGTCAGCAGGGCCCCTGAATAACCAGCCAGTGAGATGAGTTCCAGGTGAGCAAGGCTCCTACTCCTCCATCAACATGAATAAAAGGCAAATGCCCTGAGAGTTGTCAATCGGGCAGTGGACGTCGCAGGGGCAAAAAAGAAACTTGTTTTAAGGCACTGAGATGTTGCTGTTTCTTACCACGGCACAATTTAGACTGCCTGGATGGAGCAAATAATGATAATTCTTGTTGCATCCTCATATTTTTGCTTACAAAGCACTTTCAATAATATCATTTCTTTTCATTTTCAGTGCTGGCCTGGATAATATGGCAGGCATTACTATTATTATTATTATTATTATTATTATCATTATTATATATACTGGTAGGTTAACTGAGGCTCAGAGAGTATAAGCGACTGGCTTTCGAAGACAGAGCTAGAGCCATAATGTAGGTCCCCCAACTTTATTTCCACGCTCTCACCTTTAGACTAATGAACATCCAGAGACTATGCAATTGCTGCTCAGTATCACCCTTCTCTTGGGTGCACATCCCTAGCACATTTAATCGTAGTTTACACTAGGCTTTGGTTTTCTAAAGCCGGTTTTCAGGGACCACAGTAATAACAGTGCCCTCAGTCTGGGTCTCGGCCCCCATCAGCTGGAACGCTTCCATTGCATTGCAGAGCATCTGAACCTGGCTGTTCATGCCATTTATCAATCCAAGAATATATTTCAGGAGAATATGAGCTCTAACTGATTTAAGGGATTATCAAAACTGCAGCAAACAAGCTGGCTGTAGGACCCAGAACATTCTGCGAGGTCACCAGAGTTTAAAGCCCCATTTCTTTACTTTAGTCACCAAATCTGTAGGCTCAGTAAAGTTCCCTGTGGCCTTGCACTCTTAAATCAAGCACTTGGCAGGCTGATATATGGCTTTTATTTATTACAATGGGATACCCTTGGCCATAAAGCAATTATGTTCAGCCTAATCCCCAACCGATTTAATACTGTCATGGAAAATAAAACCTACAATTCAACCAGCTAATGAAAATGTGAAACGTCCACAAATCTATACGTCGATTGTACTGCCTGTCTAACTTTTGCAGAAGACATCTTTACAAAACTCGGAAATTCAAAAACTTCGGGAACACAGCTGCTTTCTCTTCATCTCTGCTGTCACTACTTACAATCCAAGCCACTATCACTTTGAATGTTCTGTCTGTATAGTCTCCCCCCCGCCCCTCGTGACCCCCATTTCAATTCTTCCTCTAACTGCAGCAAGAGTGCTCTTACAAAAAAACAAAAACCTGATGACAAACCTCATGCTCTCACATCAAAATCAAAATCTCTCCTAAGGCACAAATATGTGGCAAGGCCTGGCTCCTGCTCCCTTCTCCAGCTTAACTCTGCCCTGCCTTCCTCTCTGGCTTCCCACCACACTCGCTTCCCTCCCAGGAGAGCTGCGGATGCACCATTCTCTGTCGCCTCAAGCACGTTCCCCAGGCTCTAGTACTCTCTGCCTGGAATTCTTTTCCTTCTCCAGGCCCCTCTTCCACCCTAGCAACCCTCATTCTTCAATGCTCTGCTTTCTAGGGTCCCTTCTCTACCTTGCTCCCTGCCACATCCTCACCTCCACATGGTCAGGTCTTCTAGTGTATATTCTTCTGTAACACCCTGGGCTTCTCCCTATACCAATGACCACAACTGTCATTAACCTTTGTGTAATGTGGACCCCTGGTAATCATGAAGGTAGATCTGTCTTGCCACTTTTGTATCCTTAGCTGCCGTCACAGCTGCTGGCCACAGTTGCCCCTCCAGAAATGCTTGAATGAATGAATGATGCCCAGTCTCCACGGGGTGAGCAGATAGATTCTTTCTGACAGCCTCTCACATGATGTTGCTCCAGATCTCGCCCATCCTCTGAGATTCCTCTGACCTTCATTGAGGCTTCACTTCTCCTCCGCTACTCAGGGCCCTGGACTCCAAACCACCCCCTTCACCCCCTCTACACAGCCCACAGAAGCCCCCCTGTACCCCATCTCTGTAGGTTCAACTTCCTGCCCGCATGTTCATTTTGAAAAATCACCTGATAAACAAATGAATGAACAACTGGTGCTACACCAGAGACAGACACCCAGCTCAGTGTCTCAGACATAGCCTGCCCTGGGTGTGTATATTTGCTTTAAACTACTCAGCCTTTTTTTCTTTTTTAAAACTTCCTCTGGTAGGAGTGCTCCATTTTATTTATTTGTTTGTTTATGAGGAAATTCCTCTCCTTCACTCTCAGCCCGTGAGATTCAGCTGGCTCTGCCGTCCACTCCCTGATGGCAAGGGAGGGTATGAGATTTAAGCCAGGGCGGTTGATTTCTCTCCATCCTCTGATCGGCTCAAGCACAGGCACAACCTATAAGTCCTACAACAGCCTGAGAATGAAGCCAGCACAGAGGGGAACACAGATAAGACCTGCAGACAGAGCAGGTGCTGAAGACATTGTCTGAGCCACTGGACGCTATTGTGCCCAGAGGCTAGTAAAATTGCTTCTCTTCTTCAAGTGTGAAAAGTTGGGCTTTCCTCACTTCCTCCCAGAAGAGTCCTGGCTATGCCATCAATTAAAGAAGGAATAAAGGGGCTCTGGCTGGGTTGGAGCATCATCCCCGTGCACTGGGGTTGTGGGTTCAATTTTGGGTTGAGGTACACACAAAAATCAACCAGTGAATGCATAAATAAGTGGAGAAAAAATTGATGTTTCTCTTTCTCCCTTCCTCTCTCTAAAGTCAATGGGTAAAAGAAAAAAATTTAAGAATGAATAACTGAATGAACACAGTGAAAGACAGCAGAACTGACCCTCAGAGAGCCTTCATTCTAGCTTGGTTCAACGACTCCCAGAGTGTAGCAAACCCTAGCCAGAGCTGTTTCTCTGTCTACATACTGAGGACAATGGTTCAATTAGATGTTTAATATTCCTTCTAGGTTTAAAATTCCAGAATTCTGTGATACTAAGGCCTCCACAAAGGAATCCATTCCAAATGGTGAAAATTAGGATAAGAGCCTGTAAAGGAAACAGTACTGGCTAGGAGCAGCCGAGGGCAAACTACGGCCCGCGGGCCGGATCCTGCCCGTTTGAAATGAATAAAACTACTGAAAAAAAAGACCGTACCCTTTTATGTAATGATGTTTACTTTGAATTTATATTAGTTCACACAAACACTCCATCCATGCTTTTGTTCCGGCCCTCCGGTCCAGTTTAAGAACCCATTGTGGCCCTCGAGTCAAAAAGTTTGCCCACCCCTGGGCTAGGGGGACGCTTCCTGGCTCTTTCATGTCTCACCAGGGTACAGATTCCTGTTAAAGTTCCACCTTTGCGAAAGGGGAAACTTCCTGGGCTGAAATTGTTACAGAAAAAACAGAGAAGAACCAAGCAACTCAGAGAGCTTGGAGTTACACTTTATTCATCGTGGTGGGCTTAGAGAAAATGAATTTAAATTCTAAGCAGAGCTACAAGCAGAACTTCCCATTTTGTGAAAGAGCCAGCCCTATGTGTGTTTAGTGGTTATTTTGCTGGTGGCCTTGAAAACTACACAGTTCTATCCAATTAAAAATGCACCTGGCCTGGCATTGGCGTATCTAGTCTTTGGCCTACAAGGTCAGGCAGCTAAGTTTATCTTCCTCATTATTCAAGCAGGCTAAAATAGGCTAGAAAGCAAAGTTATTTTTTAGAATAAGAGGCCGTCTAAAGAATAGCAGAGAATTCCAAACAGTAGTTTTACAAAATAGGGGTTAGCCTTCACAAAATAGAACCACACGGAATTGGAAACCAACAAATAGCGAAATTGAAAACCCATAGTCAGCAATGGAATTTCATGAAAGAGCTTGCCTATTTCACAGTCACAGAAGATGTGTGTGTGTGAGTATGTGTTAGGTTAAATATATATATATATATTTTCTTAAATTTAAGATAATATAAAAACACAGTCATTCATATAAACATAAATAATCCTATATAATATAGAGGTAATATGCAAATAGACCATCACGCCCTTGCACAAGATGGCCACATAGGCTGGCAGGGGAGTGGTTAGGGGGTGTTCAGGCTGGCAGGCAGAAGCAGTTAGGGGCAATCAGGCAGGCAGGCAGGCAGGCAGGCAAATGGTTGGTAGGACATCCCCCACAGGGTCCCAGATTGGAGAGGGTGCGGGCTGAATTGAGGGACACCCTCCCCTCCCAGTGCATGAATTTCGTGCACCAGGCCTCTAGTAATTATTATAATAATAATTACAATTCTAGCCATAGGCTAGTACACAAAATAGAGCTAGTAAAGAAGTAAATGAAATAGCACATTATTATCTCACATGGATAAATGAAAGATAACATGGCTATCATTGTGGTATAATAGATAACATGATTTGTGACCAAAACTGTTTCAACTTTTAACTAAATATATTCCTGCAATACCATTCTACTCAAAGATACATCCTGTTTAAAAGAAGCACTTTCCTTACCAAAGAAATAACTTTTGTATGAAAATAGACATTGAGCCAAAGTCTAATCTTCTATAAGTCAATGAAAATTCTCCCAAAATTTATAAATAACATCCTAATTTATCCTTTCCCCTAACCAAACCAAAAAGCTAATATCACATGTGAAACACATAAGCCATCAAAGTAGAATAATTCTGTTTCTTTTTACTAGTCATTTGTATGCCCATGGGGGAGTTTGAAGGAATTTTCGTCTCTATGATTTGTTATTCCTTAACCTGTCACACAACTTGAACTGAAAAATGAAATTTTTTTCCTGGTTTCCCCATAATCACCAAAGAACCACACCTCCTTAAACAATCAACTTTCAATTAGCTTTAGGTTAAAATTTTAAAACCACGTTTAACTTTTCTTTCAGCGTTCTCATATCATTTGTGAGGGCATTCAGGGCACATTAGCTCTGGTCCAATGCAGAGCAATAGAAAAAGCATGAAGTGACTATGACTCTTCTGGAGGTCTTGTGCCCCAGCCGAGGGGTTGGGGCCGGTGGGGGAGGGGCGGTATTGAAAACGTTTCACTTCGCATAAATCCAGAACCTGATCTCATGAGTGATAAGGCAAATTAAGTTTTCAATGTGGTCTTTGTTAACTATTTTTCAAAGGCTCTAAAAACATAGGAAAATATCACAACTTTCCCTCCCCTGTTTGTCAAGCCATAAATAAGAGGCAGGGTTATAGCATGTAGCACAACCATTTTGAAAGCATTTTATTTTCTTCTTTCATGGGGCTATAAAATTATATGGTGCATTTTCAATTTACGTAGGAAATTGCTGGAGGAAAAGAGCTTAGGAAATATGCGTTTCCTACGGGACACAGGAAATATGCACAGCCTTCTCACTATCTCTTTTTCCCTTAACTTCTGGATCTAGGCCAACATTTTTTAACTCAGCCTTTGACTCAGTAATTGTTAAGCACAATTGTGCAGTTGTTCTGTTGTTAACTTCCACACATATTCAGTATGTGGGCATACTCAGTATGCAAATTGAAGCGGAACTGAATACATTGACAGTTACTTTCACTCATTCAGGCATGCATACATTTATCCAACAAATGTTTATCGCGCACCTGCTATGTGCCACGTACTGAGCTAGCAGACGCATAGCTTAGTCTCTATGCCCAAGGAGCATACAGTCCAGCACAGGAGACTAAAAGTAAATGGCAGCAACAACACAGTGTCTAAAGTGACATGTCAGAGGGATGCTCCGAGCTGCGGGAGACGTGGGCTCCCCACTTAGGTGGTGTCCGGGTTGAGTAGGGCTCCTGCAGGGAGGACCTGTCTACGCTGAAGCCTGAGAGATGGGAAGGAGTTGAGCCAAGCAAAAAGGAAAGGGGAAGGAGGGGCTGCTCCCAACAGATCCATAGCACAGCCTAAACACCAGAAGCATCGAAGCAAAAGGCTTGTGCTAAAACGAATATTTTTGAACAACTACTAATGTTTACATTTCACCTCTGGAAAGTGTGAAGAATGATTTGCAGTGGTGACTGGCCCTGTGTGACCCTGATCAGCCAGTAGATGACATCGTACCAGAAAATCCAGGCACAGGCGAAGGAAGCAGGTCAGAGCTGAGGCCCCCCAGGTGACCAGGAGTCATTTCACGTTGTGAAAATCTCCTAAGTGTCCTGGCACAAAGGTCACTTACACTTCGGGTGAGCTGGCTAAGAGAGCGATGGGGGGTGGAAAGCAGCGTGGCGGGAGAGCAAGCAGATGGCACTGACGTTTTCTCCTTCACTTTCTTCAGTCCCTGTTGCTACAAATTCCGTTGACAAACATTTTTGCAGTTCTGTGAGGACTTCCAATAAAGAAAGACTTTATTTAAAGAAATGATTGTAAGATGCTTTTTTCCCTTGCATCTTAAGGACATGAGGAGGCATAGCAAATGTATATCTTTGTTATGAGCATTGAGAAGCTATTTTGGAACTGAAGGTTTTCCCCCCAAATTTTGGGTTAAATACAGTTGCTTTTAATCCTTGCAAAATGACAACAGATATATGATACATTCTTCAATGATCCATATAAATCTTAGCACAATGCCTGGCATATAATAAGTGCTCAATAACAGATTTATTATTGTTGATATGACATAATTCCAGTAAATAAATTCAGAATGTTTTCTAAGACATATACACTCTTTTTTAAAAAATAAACAATACAGGCATGTGGTAAAAAAAAAAGCAAATAGTTTGCAAAAACTAATGGAAATGACAGTGACTTGCCCCTCCCACTCCTACTCTCTCATCCGAATGCTCACATGCAGCGAAGCACCTGTCATTCTTTTATTGGTTCCTTCAGGTGACTGCCTATTCTTTCTAAATTATAGACTTTAACGAGTGTTTCATTGATGAACCAATTTGAGGCACTATCAACTGACTTCTTTCCATGGCAAATGAGAATTTAGATCTCTTGCATCATTCACTTGCCCATTCACTTTACCAATAATTACTGAGCACCTCCCGTGCCGAGCACTGCTAGCTGGGCCCCGAGGATGCCACTCTGAGCAAAGCTGACAAAACTCCTTGCCTGCATGGAGCTTTCCTTCTAACGGGGAGGAGAGACATTAAACAGGTAAAATGCATAGCAGGCCAGGTGCTTATAAGCTCAGTGGAACAAAATAAAGTGAGGAGGAAGGGCAAGGAGTGCTGGGTGGAGGGCTGCAGTTTAAATGAGTTGGCCAGGAAAGGCTTCCCTGAGAAGTTGATTATTTGAAATCTTGTTATTACTATGATGATTTCTTCACCTTCACTTTCTTTATTCTAGCTTTTTGGATTGCTACCAGTCAGATGTTGACCCTGCTGGTTTAATCCTTTATGCTCTATGGATGTTTTAAATGTTGTCTTTGGTTTTTGGTGGGGGTTTTTTTCTGTCTTTGTCTTTTTGTTCTATTCTCTGGGAGATTTTCTTGATTTTATCTTTTTAGTTCTTTATACAACAAGTATGTAGAGGCCTTTTTTCTAAGACTCTTGAGGTCCCCTGGGAAGTCACCTCTGACCTCTAGGCTCAGGAAAGAAACCAGGCTGCTGACATTTTATGCCCAAAGAAATGGATGGTAGTCAACTGACCCATAAAACCTCCATGTTTTCAGTCCTGAGCCTAAATACCACCCACTACCTGGCATCCCAGAATCCTAAATCCTTCTGGGATTCCTCTGGGCAAATCTGATTTCTTTTGTCTCTGTCCCACTTTGCATGCAAAGAGGCCCTTTCTCTTGAGCTGCTGAATTTGCCGAATCTGCATTCCAAAAATGTGCGGGATCTCTTATTGCTATTGACTTCAGTCCCATTCTTTCTGTTCTCATGAATCTATACCGCTTATATGCTCTTACTATGGTTCTGACAGGGACCTGGGGAAGAAGAAGAAATTAATGCATTAGCTAATCTGCCTTCTATAACCAGATATCTATGTACAATTTTAAAAAGCATTTATTGGCAGTGCCCTCGGAGGTCCTGGATCTGTCTCTTGCTTCAACAGTGTTTGGACGGAACAGACCCAGGGATGCCCCTTCTTCCGGCCTCCGCCCACTCTCCTGCGTCTCATCCAGTCACCACCTTCAGAACTACCTCCGGGACCAGCCAACACACCGGGGGGGGTTTTCTATCTTAACTACTTATTGCCGAACAACCATGAGCTCCCAAATTCGTCAGAATTATTCCACCCAGGTGGAGGCTGCGGTCAACCGCCTGGCCAACCTGCATCTGCGGGCCTCCTACACCTACCTCTCTCTAGGCTACTATTTCGAAGACCGTGATGATGTGGCTCTCGAGGGTGTGGGCCACTTCTTCGGCGAGCTGGCGGACAAGAAGCACGAGGGCACTAAGCGTCTTAAAGTAGCAAAACAAGCGTGGCGGCCGCATTCTCTTCCAGGATAAGCAGAAACCTTCCCAAGATGAGTGGGCAAAACTCAGGACGCCACAGAAACCGCCCTGGCTTTGGAGAAGAACCTGAACCAGGTCCTTTTGGAGCTGCAGGCCCTGGGTTCTACCTGCGCAGACCCTCATCTCTGTGACTTTCTGGAGAACCACTTCCTGGATGAGGAGGTGAAACTGATCAAGAAGATGGGCGACTACCTGACTAACATCCGCAGGCTGGCCGCCAGGCTGGGCTGGGCGAGTATCTCTTCAATAGGGTCACCCTCAAGCACGACTAGGAGCCTTTGGAACCCAGAGGCCTTTCAGAGGGCCCTCTGCATCCCTCTGGTGTCTCTGCCTTTTACCTGAGCCTCTTCCTGAAACTACTAGTCATTCTTTTAACCACTCTGGAGCCCAATCCCATGCATTGGACCAAATGAAACAATAAAGCTTTTTGCAGCAATAAATAAATAAATAAACATTTATTGATTCTTATAATTTCCACCATATATACATATATTTTCTAGATAGGTATTATATATGTATATGTGTGTGTATATACAAATGGATGTATGTGTATGTGTAATCTTTGACTGGTGGAAGACAAAACTATATTGGCTAGAGTGTAGATTCGTTTAGAAAGAAGGAAATGATCACAGGAGATGCTGAAGATAAATTTTTAAAAATGGAGCCAGACCCTGTATTAGTTTCAGATTGAATGTAAATTATAATTGAAAAATAAAAATTAATTATTTTTTAAATGGAGCCAGATGCTAAGGGGCCATGTAAGCAAAGTTAAGAACTTTGAAGTTTATTCTATGATCTATGGAGTCCTACTGAATGAGTTGAGCAGAGGATGATGTAATGAGATTTATATTTTAGAAAAATCACTGGCTACAGCAGAGAATTTAGTAGGAGGCAAAACAGACAGACATGAGGATCAGTTCACAGGCAATTGGAAGGATGCAAGCAAGAGGTAAAGGTGGTCTGAACCAAGACTGTGGCAACAAAGACTGAGGGATATGGGTACCAATTTGACAGATATTTGGGAAGTAGAGTTGATGAGTCTAGAAATGGGTGTGTGAGTGGGAAGATGAGTTCAGGATAATTCCTGGTTCTGACCCAGGCAGGTTTGTGCTGGTGCTGTTCACTGAAACAGGATCCACAGAAGGAGCAGGAGGCTAAGAAGCTGATGAAGGGACAGAAAAGACGAGATTCCGAAGCCTGCTCTATTCACCAGGGCTGGCCATAGCCAATACAGACCTTAGCATGGAGGGAGGGCAACCTCACCTGGGAGTAGATTGAAGCATTGATGGATATCTCCTGCAGGACTCTGAGAGGTGGTGATTTGGGGACCAAAGTGGAAACGGGACTCTAGATTATTTTGTAAAAAAAAAAAAACAAAAAAACATTTTCCAGAATTTATATCTAGGGACAGAGGAAGTTCACTCCCACTGAATACATTTAAAATTATATTTTTGTTGTAGGCCATGCCTTGTGGACTGAAATACTTATTACAGCTATATGAAGCTCCTTGCTCCCAAAATCAAAGATACGCATCCCATTCAAGCACAAACACAACACTTAACAAAATCAACCACATACCAGACACAAAGGACAGCCCAGAATTTTTCAAAAATTTGTCAACATAGAGATGACATTTTTAACCACATTGTCACTAAATTAGACATCAATAATAATAACATAGAAAGGGAGAAACGTCATATTTTGATTAAGCACATCTCCAAACAATTCATGAGTTGAAGAGGAAATGACAATGGAAATTACAAATCATTTAGACCTGAACAACTATTAAAGTACTACATATCAGAACATATGGGGTACAGCTAAAATGGTTCTTAGATATAATTTCATATTGCTTTTAAAAAGTATTAAAATGAATAAGTATTTACTTTAAGAAAGTGCATTAAGTCACTTGAAGAAAGTTGGGTATTGAAGTAAGATCTCCTCTTTCTTTATATAAAAAGTTATTGGGTAAAAAAATAGATGGGCATTATTGGGTAAATAAGCAAACACCTATTTAACCAGACTAAAATTTATATCATCCAAGAAATACAAATGCTGAATTCATTCATGCTACACTCTGTCTTTTTTACAACTGTATTGAACAAAAACTTCAATGAGTTAGTAGCTATTTGGCTTTCTCGTATGCATTATGTATATATAATATGGACATATATATGCAATATGATTCTCTGTATGTATATATTATAGTCCAACTGGAACATTTTGCCTCTAAATAGAAAACAACTCTGAGAGAAGCAAGATGGAGGGATGAATAGGACCACAGGCCCGGGGTCAGACAGCACTGAATTCTGTCTCCACTTTACCCCATGTTAGCTGGGTGACTCAGACACATCAATGTAACCTCTGAAAACTTCTGTTTCTTCTCTGTAAACTAGAGTTGCTGCAACACTGGTACCAGCCACACATGAGTGTTGCCATGATTCTAAGTTATGCATATGCCGTGCTTACCTCGCTGCCCAGCAGAGCCAGCGATCATTGCGTAGTAAGTTACTAGGATTAGAAGAGGGGTGATGATACTTTATTGTGGAAGGGGACTCTTAATGTTAACAAGCTCTTCAATGGACACTTTTCATTTGGCTTTTGACATTCCTAATACTCCATGAGATATGGTTGGTCAGGCTTTTTTTCTGCTTTACAGATAGAGCAAGCCAAGCCCTAAAAAGCTAATAGCAACTTTGTCTGAAATAAAAAATAAAAACTAGTTAGTGACGATCTGATATGGGAACGCTGCTTTCCTGACTCCTGGCTTGTGTTCTTTCTATGATACATTTCAACAAAGACAGTACTTAGCGATCTCTTGTAAAGGAACTTTATTTTATTAGATTGACTTAACTATCTCTTAAGACAGTTGAAAAAATAACACTCTAAAAATACAGACCTTTCTCAGACCAAAAAGACCTATAGAATCTGTTCACATTCTTTTTTAAAAACTTAATGTTTACATAGAGTAAAAATGTATCCTTTCTAAGGTAGTTTTCTGAGTTTTGATAAACACCTTCGTACGCGTAACCATCACAACAGTTAAGATAAAGATCAATCCTGTTACTCAAAAAATGCTTCTGTGTCACTTTGTAGTCAACTCCTTCCCTCACCTCCAGTCCTTAGCAGTCACTGATCTATTTTCTCTCTATAAACTTCGTCTTTTTCAGAATGTCACAAGATGGCATGCAGTACTAGCATGTAGCCAATTTAGTTTGGATTCCTTCTCGTAGCAGAGCGCATTAGAAATTCATCCACTTTTTTGTATTTATCAGAGGTCTGTTCCATTTTTATTCCTGAGTAGTATTCCATTGTAAAAATGTACCACCATTTGTTTATCCATTCCCCAGTTAAGGGATATTTGCGTTGTTCCCAGATTTTGGTGATTACAAATAGAGCCACTATAAACATTCACGTACGGGTTTCATGTGAATATACATTTTTATTTATCTTGGGTAAATACCTAGAAGTAAGACTGTCCCACGTGTAACTTTCTCGGGAACTGTCGCATTGTGGGCCAGAGTGGCCACACCATTTGCATGCCCAGCTGTGCTCATTCTACAGGCATTTGGTATTATCAGGGTTTTTTTGTTTTTCACTTTTGTTTGATTTTAACCATTCTAATAAGTGTTACATGACATTATGTTTTGCTAAGAGACCAATATAGACTGAATGTTTGTGTTTCTCCAAAAGTCATTTGTTGAAATACTATGAAATCATCATGAAATAATGATATTTGGAGTTGGGGCTTTTGCAGTGATTAGGTCATGAGCACGGAGCCTTCATGAATAGATTAATGTCCTTATAAAAGAGACCCCAGAGAGCTCCTTTGCCCCTTCTGCCACCTGAGTTCATAGAAGATGGCCACCTATGAACCAGGAAGCGGGCTCTCACCAGACACTGCAAATCTGCCAGCACCGTGATCTTGAACTTCCCAGTCTCCATAATTGTGAGAAATAAATTTCTGTTGTTTATAAAGCTACCCAGCCTTGGGTATGATGTTACAGCAGCCCGATGAACTGAGACAGAGGCATTAGTTAGGATTACAGCCTAAGGATCCTTGTTCAAACAAATGGCTATTTTAGTTGACAAGGAAAGTATAAATAAGTCCCTAACCAATAACGTTGCTAGTTGTTCCTCTTCCTTATCCAATTGGGTGTATTGCTTAAAAGAGGTATGAGCACAAACATACACAGCCACATAAGCAAATCTCACTACTTTTGTCAAGTGCCACCCTTCGGGCCTACCAGAGAGCACTTCCTCCTAGGACTTGAGCAGTGTGTACATTTTTCCAAAGGGGAATAAACAAGGCTTGTCAGGTTTGGTAGGTCACATACTGACCCCCAAAGAGGTCAACCCCTAGTTTACTGAACCTGCGACTGTGTTATGTTTCGTGGCGAGGGGGAATTAACATTGCAGATGGAATTAAGGTTGCTACTCAGCAAATCTTGAGATGGGAGAGTGTCCCTGATCACCCAGGGGGGCCTGATGTAATCACAGGGGGGTCTTTCAAAGTCAAAGGGGAGGGGGAAGAGTCAGTGTCAGAGTGATGCCACGTGAGAAAGACTTGACCAGTCATTTGTTGGCTTTGAAGATGCGAGCAGATCATAAGCCAGGGAATGTGGGCAGCCTCCAGAAGCCAGAAAGGGGCAGGGAAATAGGTTTTCTCTAAGCCTTCCGGAGGGGTGCAGCCTGGCCAGCATCTTTGCCCAGTGGGACCTATTTTGCACCTCCAGAAACTCAAGAGAATAAATTTATGTTGTTGAAGCCACTGAGTTTGGGGTAAATTGCTATTAGTACCTAAGAGTTCATTACAAGAAGAACGATAGTCTGGGTTGATTTCTGAACGTCTTTCCTCTCATTCATTCACAAAAGTCTGAATACTAAACAATTGTGATCCCCGCCTTTGCTACAGTTTCTCAGGATTTAGCGCTGGGACACCTCATTCCTCCCGCTTCCCCTTGGCCCTGCAATGGCATCCACACTCATGGCTTCAGGCGCCGTTCGTCTATGTGGATGATTCACAGATTGGTATCTCTCACTCAGCCCCCTGTCAGAGCTCCGTTCCAAAATATGTCCCTGTGGCTATCTCACAGGGATTTCAAACGTGATACGTCCAATCCTGAGCTCTTGATTTTTTACCCCCACCTCCACCCCCATCCTTGTATCCCCGCCTGCCCTTTCCCTGGAGTGTTCCAATTATTGCTCATGATAGAATCTAGTCAAAAAACATTTCATACCTTTGCTCAGCCTCCAGTTACCAAGTCTTATCAAATCTGTCTTCAAATACATCTCTAATTTATCCAATTCTCTCCACCTTTCATCACCACCCTCGTCCAAGCTATCTCTCATCATTTCTTCCGTGAACAGCCTCATAAAAGCTCTGCTTCCCACAGGATCCCTCCAATTCATTCTCCACTCTGCAGCCAGAATGACCCTTTAAAACATGAATGATATGATGTCATACTGTTTAAAACTCTTTAATGCAGCGGTTCTCAACCTGTGGGTCGCGACCCCTTTGGCGGTCGAACAACCCTTTCACAGGAGTCGCCTAAGACCATCCTGCATATCAGGTATTTACATTACGATTCATAACAGTAGCAACATTAACAGTTATGAAGTAGCAACGAAAATAATTTTATGGTTGGGTCACAACATGAGGAACTGTATTTAAAGGGCCAGAAGGTTGAGAACCACTGCTTTAATGGCTTCCCATTGCTCATACAAGAAAATCCAAACTCTTAAGCATGGCTTGAAAGGTCCTGCATGATTCTCTCCTCTCTCTCAAAATCTATCTCATTCCACTTCCCCTCTCACTATTTCTGGAAAACTGTGAGGTCATGTTAAACTTTAATTGATTTGTTTGTTTATTTATGAATGACTCATCACCCAAGGTTTTTTTCCCCCCCGTTGGTTTTTAGAGAGAATGGAAGGAAAAGAGAGAGGAGGGGGAGAGAGGGGGAAGGGCAGAAAGGGGAGAGAGAGAGAGAGAGAGAGATGTGAAAGAGATACATCGATTGGTTGCCTCCCACATGTGCCCCAACCCAGGCAGGGATTGAACCTACAACCCAGGTATGTGCCCGACTGAGAATCAAACCCACCACCCTTCGATGCACAGGCAGACACTCTAACTGCAGTACACTGGCCAGGGCACATTAACCTTTTAATTCCTTGGGCATCTCAATCTCCTTCCTTCTGCCTGGAATACATTCCTTCCAACTTTCACTTTCCACCTTACCAAAGAGATCTCCTTTGACTTAAAGTAGTTCTCATCACATCCTGTTATTTTCTTCCATAGTTCTTATCTTTAAGTTATACAAGCACTTATTTTTTTAATTTCTGTGACTCTCACTAGCCTGTAAGCTTCCTGGGGCAGAACCCATGTCTATTATGTTCCTCTCTGCATTGATAGTCCCAGCCACAATGCCCAACACATAGTAGGTAGTCAGTAATTTTTATGAAAAGATAAAATAATACATGAATGATGGATTTGGATAAAGTGAACAGAATTTTAAAAGTTCTCCTATCCTATCCCCTATTGGAGAGCATTTCTTCCTCTGCTCCCCAGCAGACTATCTTTGTGTGATTTTCCAAAAGATGGGTATGGCTATCCCATGGGAATTTAGAAAGAAGAGCCTCCTTTTTAGAGAGGCACATATCTGAGCACAGGGGAGCGAGGGTGGGTATGGCGCACCCATGAGGACACACCTGTGACTTGTCCAATTTCTTGGCTCAGTTTCCCTTAGATTATGGAAAAGCCATAGTTAGTGCACAATTTTAGATTACTGTTTTATTATATTACATAAATATTGTTATATTATCAACATAATATTAATAAATTTATCTTATTATTACTACCACCTCCCATTTGGTAATTCTCTTCAGATACATCAACCCTTCAGTAAAATCTAATTTACCCATGTATCTATGTATGAATGGTGAGGAAACATAAAAGTAATGCAGTATAAAACTATGCATCAGAATATTTTGGTTGCTGAAAATCAAATTGGTTTAAGTGGAAAATGAATTCTTTAGATCATTGAACTGAAGATCCAAGTGAACAAACTATGTATTTAAGAACCTCTCTTTCTTTTCCTAGTGCTATTTCCCTCTGTTGTCTTTCTTTTCAAGCATTCTCTCCCACAGATGGATGCAATGGACACTATAGTTCCCATTTAGCAAGTTGACAAAATTAGGGTTTCTCTTTCCAAAATGTTTTAGTACTAGGCAGATCCTTACTTGCTTCACTTGTCGAATCCCAAACCACTTGCTGTGGCCAGAAGTGGCCACACCTGTTTAAATGTCCATCTCCAGAGCAGGAGGGTGAGTCAGGCCCTTGAACCACATAAATCAAATCCAAAATGACAAATCTGGATAGCAGGCACATAGCATTAAAAAATAGATATGTGCCCACGAGTGTGGCTCAGTGGTTGAGCATTGACCCATGAACTAGAAAGTCACAGTTCAATTCCAGGTCAGGGCACATGCCCGGTTTGCAGGCTTAATCCCCAGTGTGGGGCATGAGGGACACAGCCAATCAATGATTCTCGGTTATCATTGATGTTTCTGTCTCTCTCTCCCTCTCCCTTCTTCTCTCTGAAATCATTAAAAACTTATTAAAAAGAAAAAAATAGGTATGTAATATTATATATCAGGTGATAAGTCTTCTAAATAAAAACATATCAAAGTAAAGGAATATATCAAAGTAGAGGAGGCCAAGTGTGCTTTTTAGAAAGTGTCAGCAGGAAATGAGATCCCAGAGCTAGTCTTTGGCTCTGGGAAGAGTGCTTCAGGTCTGAGGGATGATAGGTGCAAAGGTCCTGAGGGTGGTGTGTGCTGTGAATATTTGACAGACAGCAGAAGTCCATGTGTCTGGAGTCCATGAAGCAAGGAGTAAATGACAGGAGATGAAGAAAGAGAGGTAGACAGGAGGCAAATCAGGGACAGCCTTGTAGATGACGGCAAAGACTACGGACTTCATTCTAAATGTGACAGGAAAGTATTGAAGTAATTTGAGCACAGGACTGACATGATGTTACTTATATTTTAAGGGAATGACTGCCTACTGTTAAAGACTTTAGGAGCCATCGGGGAAGGGGGAGAGAGGAAACGGATGAGTTAGGAGGCACAGCGCGCCAAGAGATGAAAGATAACAGTGGCTTGGGCTACAGTGGTGGTGGAGGAAGTTGGATATATGGTTAGATTCAAGAATTATCTTTGAAGTTAATGCCAATTAGATTAGGAAATGAATTTGATATAGGATGTGAGAAAAAGGAAAGAGTCTGGGGTGATTTCAAGGTTTCATGCTAGAGGAAGCAAGGGTTTCATTTAGGTGACAATATGTAAAGAATAATGGCACTATGTCAAAACACACACACACACACACACACACACACACACACACACATTTTATGAAAGAGCTTATGAACTCTGTTACTGGGGATCTGGCACTCCGTGCCTGCACATGTCTGGTAATCCTAAACATCACTCTGAAGACTTCCATCCTTCAGGCCCCCAGGGAAACACTTCTCAGTATCTCTTGCCCCCTATCCTTAAACTGTAAGCATATGACTCCCTCAGTGTGTACAGGTGTGCCATTGCCAGGGCTGGAGATGAAACACTGATTTGAGAAGAGGACTTGAGCAGTGAAAGTACTGAGGTAAGAGAAAAAGACAAATGAACTTGTCACATCATTCCTCTTGCATAAATAGCACCATTTCCCAACAGGACTGGGCATCCGTTTTCTTGCTTCTTTTGATGTTCCAAATTGTAGTCTGGAAGATGCTCCCCAATTAGCTCATTATTCAAAACTGCTGCACATGGCTTCGGTAGCAAACAATTTGCAACATTTAAAAATTCACATTACTCTTAAATGTATGCACTCAGACTTAGATCTGACTGATGCATAAAATACAGGCACAGGGATGAGTTCTGAAAGATGCATCATTAAGTGACTTCGAGTTATGCTAACATCAGAGTGCACTTACACAAACCTAGGCGGCATGCCCCACTATGCACCGAGGCGCTCAGAAAGCCTATTGCTCCGAGCGGCTATACACCGTACAGCGTGCTACTGTACGGAACACTGTAGGCAATTGTAACACAATGGTAAGTACTTATGTATCTAAACCCATTTAAACAAAGAAAAGTTACAGTAAAAATAGGCTCTAAAACATGAAAACGGTACACCTTATAGGCCACTTAACGAGAATGGGGCTTGCAGGACGAAGTTGCTCTAGGTGAGGCAGTGAGTGGTAAGTGAATGTGAAGGCCGGGGACATTACTGGACACCACTGCAGACTTTATAAACACTGTACACTAGGCTACACTACGAGATTAAGTCAAGCACAAAAGAAATTATGCAATCAAGAAACGTGGTACACTCGAGATGTATGAGGCTGTTGCTAGCGTAACACAGTTTACTGTTTTACAGCAAATATTTTTTATATAAGAAAAAGTACACTCAAATAATGATAAAAGTATGGTATGGTAAATGCACAAACCAGTAACATATCATGTATTATCATTATCAAGCATTATGTGCTGCACATAATTGTATGAGCTATACTTTTTTTATATGACTGTCAATGCAGTGGGCTTGTTTATGCCAGCATCACCACAAACACAAGAGTAATGCATTGCGCTGTGGTGTTATCACGGCTATGATATCACTAGGCAATAGGAAGTTTTTAGCTCCATAATAATCTTATGGAATCACTAGCATATATATCATTGACCAAAACATTGCTATGGGGCCCATGACTACATAATATGGATTATTTACATTGTAATTAGATGACCACTGAACACTAGATTTGCAAATAATTTTACTTTTATAAAATATTTAATAACATTTAACTTTTCAAAAACAGTACATTTAAATATAGGAAAGTTAGGAGACAAGGCACAAAGCCCTGCAGAGGTAAGCCTTGAACGTTAGCTCTGTGAAATGATCAGCCGCATTTTCTTATCCATGATCAGCACACCATGGATATCCCAGAACCAATATATTAGTATGAACATCTTTTAAAGAGATCAGTTTGTTTTTAAAATTTTGATTTAAAAATTTTATATGCATTAATTATCATGTACTTTGCCTTTTAATTTTATAGATAATTTTAAATATTTAGAAGAATATTTCTTGAAAACACATAAATAGCTTTAATGGATTGATTTTGCATTTACTTTAATATACAGACAAGATATATTCCAATTTCGTCTCCATTGACTGCAACTGCATTTTATGGTTTAATCCTTTAAATCATAATTATTAACATAATTCAAATTAAATGAAAGTATTTATTATAATAAAATAAATGATTTTTTTTGCTAAAGTCAAGAAAAATCTATTTAGGGAATAACTGTATAAAAATGTCCACAATAATGTATAATAATGTGTGAATTATATTTTTATTACTCATCCAAATGTTACTAGCCTATAAATTAAATAATGTTTAATAGTGGCTGTTAACTGCGATCTTCTGCAATATTTTGTCAACTTTCCATCTTATAAAAACAATGTTTGCTCATAATTTTTATTCCGTTATTATGATGGTATATTTGACAAGGGAGACTAGAACATATTTTATTCAACCATTGATTAGCTTGATTTATAACTTCTTAAACATTTGGACATGTGGTATGTAGACCTCCATCTGTGCTTTTTCCTGGGCCCTATAAATGTTATGTTCAAAATACCATGAGAACATTGAGGAGAGTGTAATTAACTCTGGGAGGTCTGCAAGGTTTCACTGAGGAGATGGTGTTTGACTGGATCATGGAGGATGGCTAGGAGCTCACCAGGCAAACGCGGAAGGGCATTCAGAGAGTGGGAACAGCACATGCAAGGCTGAGTTATCATGTGACACGAAATGCAGCAAGCTTAGCATGTTGGGCATAAAATAGTGTGAGGACATGGAATGGTTGGACATGGAGCTGGAGATAAGGCTCGGAGAAAACTATCTAGAACAGAAATACCTATCTCAGCTACAGCTTTTATTCATTCAGAAGTATCTTTTTGAGTGTTTACCATGTGCCAGGCATGAGGCTAGAGGCTGGGGACACCATCTTTCCTCCCCAGGAGTTTATATGGAGGGAGTCCAGGGGGAAGGTGTTGTGTAGCAGTCACTCTGCACATTTTAAGAAGCTCCATGAGTGAGGGATCCTGGTACAAGTTTCTTTGCAATTCCACTCAGCCCAGGATCAGGTAAATACTCCATGAATATTCAACTCCTTGCTGAATTGAAGTGAAAACATTACAACTGGAATATTTTAATTTATTCTTAAGGCTACATTGCAGGCAGCACATTTGTGAACCTTTTCCTGAGGTCTCAAGTCTAAGGGATGCTGGGACTCCATTAACTCATTGTTAGAAATGCAATGAGAGAGCTAAAGTCTTGCAAATAATAAAGTATTAATAAAAATTAAAATAATAAAAAATTATTATTGCCAATACTAACAGCTGCCATTTATCAATCTCTCAGTATGCACCCATCACTATGTGAAGTGCTCTGTATGAACAATCCCTATGATCTCTTTTTTTATATATATTTTATTTATTTTTTACAGAGAGGAAGGAAGAGGGACAGAGAGTTAGAAACATCGATGAGAGAGAAACATCGATCAGCTGCCTCCTGCACATCTCCTACCGGGGATGTGCCTGCAACCCAGGTACATGCCCTTGACCGGAATCGAATCTGGGACCTTTCAGTCCACAGGCCGATGCTCTATCCACCGAGCCAAACCGGTTTCGGCCCTATGATCTCTTAATCTTCTCACCAACCCTATGACATAGATGGAGATACAGAAGGGCAGATGAATTAACCTGCCCTGATATCACTGACAGAGACAGACCAGAGGTTCAAACCCAGGCCTACCAGGACCTACTGAGACATGGAAGGTGTCCCTTACACACACACACACACACACACACACACACACACACACACACACGAAACAGGCAGTGCTTTTAAAATGGTTCAAAGAGCTGTGATCACCCTCAAAATGCACCGCCTGGTGGGTTTTTTCTCTCCTGATGATTTTACGCAGTTTGGACAATGGCCACATCTATATGGTAAACAGATGGAGCACGGACTCCTTCCATCTGGTCCATCTCTAAAGCATGCTCATCTCGGTAGACTGGTGCTGGGGGTTCTGTGGTAGGTCAGGGACTCTTCAGCCAATTGGAAGTACAATTCCTCAATTGACAGAGCTGAGACCAGGGTTCCTCTGCAGGGTTTCTCAGTCCTATTGTGAGACTCTACTTGCCTCATCAAGGAATCAGTTGAGAGGCACGTGTTGTTGTGTGTGTGTGTGTTTTTTCAATTAGAAGCATTTCCGTCCATTAGAAGTGTTTAGAAGAATGTAAATATTAAGAGAAGGGAAAGAATTACTTCTCTGGATACAAAACCTTGATGAAGAGATTTCTCTACAGATAAGTCTTAGTTCTAAGGGCCAGAAGATGGTGAGAGTTTGCTCAAGATCAGTGGAGGAACTGGGCCGCCATCGACGGCCGGCCTACTGGTTCACTGTGTACCCAGCCCAGGTGGCAAGAGAAACTGAAATCTTGCGTGCACTGTGCTCACCCAGTCATGCACACTGGTGCAGGACCATCTGCCCAGAGGGGTACTTTGTTTGAATCTATACTAATAGCCACCCTGCCCTAACCTCCTTCCATGCTGAGGATGCTAGTCGTGACCTCCGGTGTTCATTCCCACTCTTCCAACTCTCTCCCAGAATTTGGAGCAGAGACACTGTGGAGTAGTAGGTAGACCCCTAGCTCTGCACTATCCTATTCGGGAGTCATGAACAACCTGGGTAGGGTTCCTGATCACTTAAAATGTGGCTGATATAAACTGAGATTTCTGAAATGTAAAATACACATATTTTGAGACAGAATAAAACAGAAGTTAGGTATTCCTAAAAAATTTTTATTTTGATTATATGCTCAAGTGATAGTATACTGATATATTGGGTTAGAAACTTGGGGTGATAAACACACAATGTAATATACTGATGTTTTGTAGAATTGTATACTTGAAACCTGTATAATTTTATCAACCAATGTCATCCCAATAAATTCAATAAAAAAGCAGCCCTCGTTGGTTGGGCTCAGTGGATAGAGCATTGACCTGTGGACCAAAGAGTCCCGAGTTCAGTTCCGGTCAGGGCATGTACCTTGATTGCAGGTTCCTCCCCGGCTCGGGCCCTCATCAGGGCTCATGCGGGAGGCAATCAATTGATGTGTTTCTCTCACATCAATGTTTCTCTCTGTCTTTCCCTCTCTCTTCCACTCTCCCTAAAAATCAATGGAAAAATATCCGCAGGTGAGAATTAACAAAAAAATTAAATTCAATAAAAAAGCAAAAAACATTTAATTTCACTATTTTTAATTTTTAAATATGGCTACAAGAAACTTTAAAATTACGTATGTGGCCTCCTTTGTACTTCCCTTGGTCAGTGCTGCTCAGGAATCAGGCGGAGGCGGTTTAAATACCCCCCACCCACTGACCAGCTAGGCTTCTTCAGTCAAGTTCCTTAATAACTTCTTTCCTGTAAAAATGAGATGACAGTGTCATAAGGTTGTTCTGGAGAGTAAATGAGGTCATGCATGCATCCTAATACTGTATCTGACACATGAATATTTATTGCCACTATAGTTTCCTGGTCACATGGCTCCAGAAGGAGGGGCAGGAGAAGCAGGGCAATGCCAGGATCCCAAAGCACAGGTGAAGTTGGGTGCCAGAAGCAAGGCATAGTCTCAAATGGGGAAGGAGACCTTGCAAAGGACCTTGTCTTTGAGCCCCATTTTCACTTGTCAGAAACCCTGCCTTTGTTTCCAAGAAGCTTGCTCGCACTAAGGAAGCCTTCTGGCTGGAGCTGTCTGCGGCCACCTGCCTGCAGCACACTGCAGTGTGGGTTCTCGGGGCCAAGAGGCAGATCTATTCTCTGCTCCGGGCTCTCCTGGGGGCTCACTTCTAGGTTGTGTTTTTATCAGCACTACTCTTTAACTGTACCATAAACATACCACTCTTTTCCTCTTTCAGGAGTGTAAAATCAAACAAAAACAAGCAAACAAAACGTAGCTATTCTGAAAGCACAGTACTCACTGCTATGCCCGTACATCCAGCTTTTTCTTGGGAAGGTGAAGGTAGGAGGCAATGTTTACAGTTTTCATTTTGAAAAGGTCTCAAAAATCTTTATGGCTTAGTCCAGATAGATTTCTTTGTGGGTACATTTACAATGTTTTTATTCATAAATTACAAAGCTAAGATAGATATCCTATACAATAAAAGGGTAATATGCAAATAGACCAAACGGCAGAATAACCGAACAACCAATTAAAGCATAATATGCTAATGATATGCTAAGGCTGCTCAACTGCTCACTATGATGTATACTGACCACCAGGGGCAGATGCTCTGACCAGTAGGTTAGCTTGCTTCTGTGGCCTGGCCGATAAGGACATAGTGAGATGGGCCAGACACGCCCTGGAGCCTTCCTCACCCTCTTGTAATCCAGGACCCCTCGGGGGATGTCAGAGGGTGGGTTTCAGCCCAATCCCACAGGCCACTCCCCTTGGGAGGGCGCCAGATGCAGGGCTCATGGCTGGCGAGTGCCGGGAGCCTCTCCCTATCTAGACTGATTGGGCACAAGCCCATGGCAGGCATAGTGGGGTCGGGATGAATGGGAGTGGCAGGTAGGAGCTGCAGGTGGGGTTGGACTGTGGGTTTAGGCCCAATCCCTGCAGACCATCCAAGAGGGACCTCACCTGTGCATGAATTTGTGCACCAGGCCTCTAGTATTCATATGAATGCTCAATTTCTGAACAAGACTAAATGTTTGATCGTCTTCTCATTCCACATCTTCTCTTCTCAACCCCCAGAGGGGTTGACACCAAATATCTAGGAGCCAACAAGTTGTAACTGAAGTCAATTGCCTATATCACAAATATCATTTTTCTCTCAACCATCACCTCGGGTGCCTCATGGTCATTTCTTTAGTTTGCTTTCCCACTAAGGCTTGTCCTTGGAATGGCACAACCACAGAATTTTTCACTATAAAGGAGGCCTTGGTAAACTCAAAACCAAACGATTTTAAAAATAGCAATTTTCAAAAATGGATCACAGTCTGTTGATTGGATCTGTGCTTAGAGAGCCATGGGACATTCTAACTTTTAAATTTTTTTCTAGCCAAAATCAGAAAAAAGAGTGTTAGGCTATGTGCCACAAGCTTGGAGGTGCAGGAGGGGGAAGTAGATTAGAATAAAAGGCAGATAATGAATATCATTTATTTTAAGAAATCTGGATTCAGTTGACTGCTGTGAACTTTGAGAGTTCTGGAATTGCCTAGCGCAGGGCCACACTTAGTCAAAAGACTTCCGCCCTTTCTCTCTTCCTCTCTCTTTCCTTTCATTATCCTGTTCTGTTTCCAGTATTTTTTTTAGCTGAAAAATATTTTATTTTTGAGTTCTGAAAAACAGGAGGCATGGTCTTAAGCCATAGGCTGTTTTTCATTGGGAAAATGTTTAATGAATGTTTAGTAGCTCCAAGACACTCTCCAGAAATCAAAGCAGACACAAAGATAAATGAGCATCGAGTGTGCCCTCAAGGAGTTTCAGTCTTGGAAAAAAGCTTAGACATTTATCCAATCATTCAACAAATGTTTATTAAGTGCTTACTGCATGCCAAGCATGTTCTAAACATCAGAGACACCGCAAGAAATCAAGTAAAGACATTGCTATTATGCAGCTGAAAACCTGAAGGAAGGAGATTGACAACAAAGAAATAGCTATACAAGGTTGGGAAAAAGTAGGTTTACACTTGTGAGTGTGCAAAACAGAGTGAATAGCTAGTGTAATAATCATAACCTGCGTGTCTTTTTCCATACGAACAACTGTAAACCCACTTTTGCCCCAACCGGTATAATATCTCTGATATTAGAGTGCCAACTTAGTGCTGGTCACCAAATATTGCTGGTTGCATGCTTGCTGGCCACATGCATCATTCTTCCTCCCCCCTTTTGGTGTAAGTGTGGCCATGTGCCTTGTTACGACCAATGACATAGGAATAGAGGTTATGTATGTCACTTGCCAGCAGAAACTTTAAAAAACAGCACCCAACCCACCACATTTCTCACCACTGCTGCAGTAATTGTGGAAGAAGCATGTGAGTGAGGTCTCATCATTCTGAGATGGTGAGGCCCCCGTTAGCCTGCAGTGGACAAGGTGCATGAGCAAGACGCATTTTTGCTGTGTTTCCCCACTAACATTTGGACATTACTTGTGACCACAGAATAGTCAGAACTCTTCTGAAAGGAGGGGGTGGCTAAGTACTCTGTAAAAAAATCAAGCAGAGTTAAGAATATTTTTAAAAATGACACAGAAGGCATGGTTTTTATTTCAGATAGAGTGGTTAGGATTGTTCTCTCTGATAAATTGATATTTGGTCAGAGACCTGAAAGAAACCAGAGTGCCAGACACGAGGGGATCTGAATGAAAGGCAGGGAAAGATGGGCCAGGCAAAGGTCCTGAGATAGAAGCTGCTTGGAGTGTTTGACATGACCAATGTGGCCAAAGTACAGAGAGCAAGGGGAAGAGTAGTAGCACATGAATTTGGAAACCTAGTGGGGAGTTGCTGATGAGGAGGCCTTTTTGGTTCCCATGTAAAGGTCAAGTGCAATGGAAAGTTAGAGATGTGTCCTAGCTGCATAGCTCAGTTGGTTAGAGTGTCATCCCTATACACCAAGGTTGTGGGTTTGATCCCCGGATTGCAACCAGTGAATGCATACATAAGTAGAACAACAAATCTCTCTCTCTCTCTCTCTCTCTCTCTCTCTCTCTCTCTCTCTCTCTAATCAATTACTAAAAATTTAACAAATATAATTTTTTTTAAAAAAGAAAGGTAGAGAGGTAAGTGATGATAGCAGATGGATGAATGGCAATTGACCTGGTCATCTTTGACTCCTATCTCTACCTCATCTCTTATAGCCAACTCATCATCAAGTCTTAATTATATCTTGGATCTGTTCTCCATGCCCAGACCCAACACCACTGCCACTACCTTGGTTCCAGCCTTACTAGCCTTGACCTGAACCATTGTAATGGCTTTCTAACTAGCCAAGTCCTGTGCTTTTTGTAGCCCAAATGAATCTTGCATGCTACAGCCATTTTCTCCAGGAATTGATTCCTTAAAAACTCAAAATTGAGGAAGTCACACAGCCTTGGTTATAACACATCAGCACCTCCACACCTTCGAATGAAAAGCAAAACAAACCCAACTCCCTAGCATTGAATTCAAGGCCCTCCATCATCATGCCAGCCCTTAGGTCCTCCCTCTCAGTCCTGACTCACCTTCACCCTCTCCTCCTCCCCTGCAGAGTGATCTCACTCCTTAGGACTCCCACATGCCATGCTGTTTTATGTCTCCATGTCTTTGCACATGCCATTCTGTTTTATGTCTCCATGTCTTTGCACATCCCATTCTGTTGGCCTTTCCCACATCCTCATCTGTCCACATCACTATAACCTTGCTTAATCATGGCCTCCTATGAAAAACTTCCCACGAACACCGTCCCCACAATAGACGCACTGAGGCTCTCTGGTTCACCTTAACATTTTAGAGATTACATCCAGGAGTGTAGCTATGACATGATGTGCTTTCTTGGTTTCTGCGGCTGTCTCCTCTTCTGATGTGTTCATTCTCTGAGGATGAAACTTTGTGATTTACTTCTCTGATGCAAGCTGGGCCTTGCACAGCATTCCCTGCCCCATGGGGTCATTGTGATGTCTCCTTCAAAGGCATGCTCTGTGGGATTTTTCCAGGCCTTCCCTCCTAAATCTCTTCCAGACCCAGTTGCTCATTCTTCCAACTCTTGGTTTTATCCTCTCTGTGAGCTGCTTGGGCTTAATGTTTTAGACCTATCCATGTTTCCAGCACCATATTTTGCTTTGAATACCAAAAACTTATAATATGGGGCCCTGCTTGATCAATCTTAGTATCTGGACAACCACCAAAGCCAGAATCCTGTCCCCTCATTCAGGCAGCAGATGGACACTGCTCACCTCAGTGCAACAGCTGTTCCACACAGGATTGCAGAACTGAGCTGATTGCACCTTGCAGACAGGCTACACCTTCCTTCTTCTTCACCGTGTGCCCTCCGACCCCCCTCAATCTCTACCTGGATTAAAGCAAAGTTTCAAAATATTTATAAGGTGAGCGGTAGCCTCTTCCCACAAAAGTTTGGGTGGCGCCCGAAGGGCCCCAGGCATATTTTACCCACCCTTCCTCTCCTCCTCCTGCCCTGTCACCTTTCTCCCTCCTGTGCGGGAAATGCCTTCAGAGCCATCATTTAGCAGTAGAGTTAGTAGAATTTGTCCAAGCCTGTCGAAAATAGGGGTACAAAAACCACAAGAATGAAGTTGTGTGTGTTTTCTATTTGGTACTTGGCAATTCTTCTCAAACATGCATTCTGATACGGGCGCAGGTCAGGATGAGCTGTACTCCTTGTCAGGCTCTGTTATGTTAGCACGAATCTCCTCCTGGGGCCATTTTGCCTTAAAGAGTGTGTTTTGAATCTTCTTTGTCTTGGAAAAACCCACATGAGCTGTGAGTAAAGATGGTGGCATGCCAGGGCCTGGGTGTGGGCCGGGATGGCTCTTGCCTGCCAGATCCAGAGTTTCTGGGAAAGCAGCATAATTGTACTCAGAATGATTTCTAGGCAATGCTGACTTCAGAGAATAAAGGTGAAAGTAAAGGGAATATAAATTTCAGAAATGAAAACAAAGATCAATTGACCTTCCTTTTGGATGACTTGATTAAGCCCATTCCTCCCTGATCGGTGGAAAGATGACCCAGGTGGGGATTTTGAGCTTGTGCTGTCCATGAGGGTTTCATATCTAGAAAGCAAAAGGTGTTGGGGGAAAGGGCTGATGTAGATACCTACCCACCACCTAAATCAAACATCATACTTAATGGAAAAAACAGAAAATTATCTTTGAAGTCAGAGACAAGACAACGGTGTTCACTATTACTGGTTCTATAAAGGGCAGAAATGCAGAAACTGGGGGAAAAGAGAGAAAAAGAAAAACTGGAAAAATGAAACAATATGGTCAATATTGCCCAATGACATGGTTATCCTATATAATAAAAGGCTAATATGCAAATCAACCAAATGGCAGAACAACCGATCGATATGATGTGCATTGAGCACCAGGAGGCAGATGCCAACACAGGAGCTGGCCCCTGGTGGTTAGTGCTCACCCACAGGGGAAGCGCCACTCACCCAGAAGCCCTGAGCTGGGCTCACTGCTGGTGAGCACAGCAGCAGTGGTGGGAGCCTCTCCCACCTCCGCAGCAGTGCCAAGGATGTCAGACTGCTGGCCAAAGAACCCCTTGGGAAGCGAGCCTAAGCCATCAGTTGGACATCCCCTGAGGGCTCCCGGACTGCAAGAGGGCACAGGCCAGGCTGAGGGAACCCCCCAAGTGCATGAATTTCGTGCACCAGGCCTCTAGTTTAAATATAAAATGAAAATGAATCCACAATTAGTTTAATAAAATTAATGAGAGCTCATCAAAATTGCTGGGTAGAGAAGCAATATATTAAAATAGTAGCTTTACTCTACCTAATAAAAAATGTTTAGAAAATTTAAAGAAAAGTCTCATGTACAATGGCAGCAAAAAGATCTAAGGCAGATAATATACACTAATAAAAGACAAACATGCAAATTGACCATACCTTTGCTACACCTTAAGCCATGCCCACCAGCCAATCAGAGCGACTATATGCAAATTAACCCAACCAAGATGGCGGCCGGCAGCCACGGAGCTGGAGCAAGCAGGAGGCTTGGTTGCCCCAATGATGGAGGAAGCCAAGCTTCCCGCCTGCCACTGCCGGCTCTGAGCTCCACTAAAAGCAACAAAGTTTCAATTATAGAAGGTAAATATACCCCAGATACCTGCTTTCAGCGGGTGGTGGCCATGGAGCTGGAGCCTTGGGTTGCCCCTGGCGATGGAGGAAGCCAAGCTTCCCTCCTGCCCGCCCTGGCCGGCTCTGAGCCTCACTCCAGGCTACGAAGTTTCAATTATACAAGGTAAATAAATCCCAGAATAAAAAAGAAAAAAAGGAGAGGCTGGGAGCTTCCATTGCCGAGAGGGCTTGGCCAGCCTGCAAACACCCATCAGCCCCTCACCCAGGCTGGCCAGGCACCCCCGCAGGCCCCCCACTCTGATCCGGGACACCCTTCAGGGCAAACCAGCTCGCCCACCCTTGCACCAGGCCTCT
>NW_006295054.1:2046150-2047133 GCF_000327345.1 Myotis davidii
AGGCCTAAGCCAGCAGGTGGTCATCCCCTGAGGGGTCCCAGACTGCAAGAGGGCACAGGCTGGCTGAAGGGACCCCCCCCCAAGTGCACAAATTTTTGTGCACCAGGCCTCTAGTAAAGTTAATAAAAGATGTACAATATCTTAATAGAAAATATAAAAATGTATTAAAGGACATAAAACAAATAAATGGAGAGATATAAAGTATTAATAGATGGAGAGACTCAATGTTGTAAAATTGATCATTAAAATTAATCTATATATTTGTTGGCATTCTAATCCAAATTTTAACAGGGTTTGACTGAAATTGACAAGCCAATCCCAAAATTCATATGAAAGATTAAAGGATCTAGAGGAATCAGGACAATTTTGAAAAATAAGAATGAAGGGGATATCTTGCCTTCTCAAATATCAGATTTTATTCTAAAGCTTTGGTACTAAATATAATGTGATATTAGTTTGAGGGTAAATAGATGGGTTAATGGAGAATTTGGTATATGTACTGCTGGTGCCTGGGTTCTCCTGAAAGTGGTGTAATGAACAGTGGGGAAAGAATGGTCTGTCTCATAAATGAAGCTGAGAAAGTTAACATCCTGATGGTTTTTTAAAAATCCTTACATAACATCTCTATATAAAATGAATTCTAGGTTAACAGTCTAACTATGAAAAGCAAAATTTTAAAATGTGAGAAGACAATGTGGAGAGTATCAATATATAGGAATATCTTTATCACCTCAAAATAGAGAAAAATTTCTTAACAATCACAAAATGTACCTCATTTAAGCAATTAAATTTTCAGTATGCCAAAACCTTCTAAACAAAATGTAAAGACAGCCCTGGCTAGGTGGCTCAGTTGGTTGGAGTGTTGTCCGAACCACTAAAAGGTTTTGGGTTCAATTCCCCATCAGGGCACATACCTAGGTTGTGGTTGGATCCAGGGTCAATGTGTGCAGGGGAGGCAACCAATCGACTTTTATATCTGTCTC
>NW_006295054.1:2047185-2056986 GCF_000327345.1 Myotis davidii
CATATCCTGAGTGAAATTTTGATTAAAAATAATAAAATGAAGAGATGAATTTCAAATGTAAAGACGCACTGTTGGAAGCAGATGTAGATGATATATTAAAAAATATTAGACCCTGGCCAGTTTTTCTCAGTGGTTAGAGTTTCAGCCCAAGGACCAAAGGTTAGAGAGTTCCATTTCTAGTTAAAGGCCCATATCTCGGTTGCAAGTTCGATCCCTGGCCCTGGCCTGGATGGGGCACATGCAGGAGGCAACCAATCAATGTTTCTCTCTCTTTCCCCTTCCCACCTCCCTCCCTTCCACTGTGTCTGAAGATCAATGGAAAAAATGTCCTTGGTGAGGATTAAAAAAAAAAAATTAGTATACAGAATGTCTATTTAAAAAATCTATGAATTAACAAGAAACCTTTGGATAGAAAATGGGTATATGATATGAACAGGAAATTCACAAGAATAGGATACCACATGGCAAATAATCACACCAAAAGATTTTCAACTCCCCTAGTAATTAAAAAAAAATGCACACTAAACAAAGTGAACACATGCTAAGTAATTTGACAAATATTCAACCAATCAAAGTGTAATATGCTAATGATATGCTAAGGCTGTTCAACCGCTTGCTATGACGTGCACTGACTACGAGGGGGCAGATAGTCGACTGGTCAACCAGTCGCTATGACATGCACTGACCATTAGGGGGCAGATGCTCTGACCTGTAGGTTAGTTTACTGCTGGGGTCCAGCCGATCAGGACTGAGCAAGAGGGGCTGGACCTTCCCTGGAGCCCTCCTGTGATTCCTCCCCAGCTGGCCAACTTCTCACATCCCTCCCAGGCCCAATTGTGCACTGGTGGGGTCCTTTCGCCTGGCCTATGCCCTCTCACAATCTGCCCCTTCCCTCCCCGGGGGATGTCTGAAAGCCAGTTTCGGCCCATCAGTGGGACAACCGGTTGTTATGACATGCACTGACCACCAGGGGGCAGACACTCAACACAGGAGCTGCCTCCTTGTAATCAGTGTATTCCCACAAGGGGAGCACCTCTCAGGCAAAAGCCAGGCTCATGGTTGGTGAGCACAGCGGAGGTGACGGGAGCTTCTCCCACCTCAATGGCAGTTGGACATCCCCTGAGGGTTCCCAGACTGCAAGAGTATGCAGGCCGGGCTAAGGGACCAAACCCCCCCTCCCCCAGAGTGCACAAATTTCATGCACTGGGCCGCTGGTGTTAGATAAGCTTCATTTAGGCACGAGTTCAAGTGTTGTTGCTATGAGTTCAATGTTAATCAACAATAAATATTAAATAAGGTGTCTTTAAAGAGACAGACACATAAGCAGGGTTATATGTTGATCATTTGATGAAAATATTGACCAGAGGCTCACAGAAACCTAACCCTGCATTACTCCTGGGAGCAGTGGTTCACTATTCTCTCACTCTGTGCTGCTGGGACATAGACCATAACTCCTGTGAGTAGCAAGAATTGACTGTGTGTTTAACATCTGAGTTATGGACATGTTTTTAAAATGGTTTGTGAAAGCTCAGACTTTTTTGTATACACAAAACATCTCATAATTGTAAAGTATTAAACATAAATAAAAGACAATGAGGCTGGAGCGTAGTCAGTGAAAGGGAGGCTGAAGAGGCAGGCAGGCAGGAACCTGGTCACAGAGGGGCAGTGGGCAAAAGCAGTAAGTGAATTTTTATCAAGAACCAGACTAAGTCACTAATACCAGCAAAGGATTTTACAAGGTTATTTCTTCCCTTCTTCTCTATTCCCTCTTCATCCTTCTTTCTGTAACTTTCCCACCCAGCTCTCAAGAGGCCCAAATAGCTAGATTATCACATTCAATAGGACTTCCCTAGGATATACATTTCTAGATACTGTACTTTCACTGAGGATTCTGACTCCATTATATATATATAGACTGCTGACACCTTTCAAGCCTCACCTCTGTCTCTTTCCCCCCCAGATCTGGAGGAGCTGACAGAAATCCAGAGTGCTCCTCGTTGGGCTGTGGTGGGAGAGTCAAGCCATACAAGTCTCCATTCATGCATCCCCTCAGCCTGACCTGCCCCTCGAACCATTTGCAGGCCTGCTTGGTGTTCCTTCCCTGCTCTCCCCAGAAAAGCCTCAATTAAGAAAGTAATAAACCTTTTCCTACCCCTTGGTGTGCCTCTACATTGGAACCAAATTAAGGGTGGGGGCCCATCAGATTGTTAAAGAATGGCTATCACATTCAATTTGGGAAGACTATGCCAGAAGGAACTAACACGATCCAGGGCCTTGGGGAAATAAGTATGTTGAGAGATTAATAAGACTAACCATAAATTTTAGAAAAACTAAAGCAACACAATTTCTTTGGTGAGTGATATGCCAAAAAGATTCATTTAGGGTTTTTGTTTGTCTTATTTTAAATGTATTGCACTTTAACCTGAAGAGTATCTTATTCTTATGTTATAGTAAAAGATAAATAGGAGTCTTTCTAGATTTATCTAAACTATTCATTACTTGTCCAGTGCTATTACTCTTCATATTCATTGCAGAGTCCCATAGCTACAGATAAAAAGATAAGCACCATTCCCTAAGGAGCTCTCTTACTTCCCTGAACCTCTCTGCCCTCTGCCTCCCATACTCCATAGCTATGCCTCATCTGGATCAGAGAGGAATATAGGACGCTCCCCCTTAAGGGAAGAGCCTTCCATTGCCATTTATGCCACACTAGAAGCCTGGTGCATGAATTTGTGCACCAGTAGGACCCTTGATATGGCCTACACCCTCTCGCAATCTGGGGTCCCTCAGGGGATGTAGATAGCTGATTTTGGCCCAATCCCCATAGGCCTGATCCAGACAGGAGGGACCCTGATCCTGTTCATTGAGCACCTGTCCCCTGGTGGTCAGTGTGTGTCATAGCGACCAGTCAACTGGTTGTTCGGTTGTTGGATCTCTTAGGCATATATATATATATATATATAGAGATAGAGAGAGAGAGAGAGAGAGAGAGAGATACGCCTGTCCCTTGCTGTCACATAAGAGGCAGTCAGCTAAAGGCCTGTCATTCTGCATATGAGCTAGAAAAATCTTCCCCTTCTTCCCTCAAAATGGAAAGTACAGCTATAATAAAGGGCCTGTAATTAGAAAAAGGCATTAGCTAAATGTGTATAACAATGTATTTGTGGGATAACAATAGCTACCATATTCTGAGCATCCACCATATTCAAAATCATTTCTATCTTCTTCAAGAGGCATTCTCCATGCCCCCTTTCTGGGCTATAATATTGGCATGAATGCCAAGAAATATGATTTAATGAGAGAGAAAGACAAATACCAGATGTTTACACAATATTATCCACTGTGTACTTTGCAAAATTCAGATGGCCAGGATTTGAACCTAGATACACCTGCTTCCATAGCCTGGGCTCTTTGTGTCATGTGAATGCCACCAAGTACCATTAGTCCCTCACCAAACAGACCTTCTCCTCATTCTTCTTTGCTAATAACAGATTCATGTTTCTTTTCAGCTATCAGGTGGCCATGTGCTTCAGGGGAATTTGTTCCCTGCCCAGACCAGAGGTTAAATCAAATATGGTAGTTCTATTTCTGTTCTAGCAACTAATTGAGCAATGGGCATGTGACCCAATACTGTTAAATAAGACATGTGGGAAGTCTGAGGGGAGGCTTCTTGAGATATTTTTCTTTCTCTTAAAAGATAAAGATACAAAGAGGCCATTGACTTTATTTAGATTTTTATGTGTGGTTTGGTGGGTTTTTTTCTCTCTGTGATGTGATGTTCAGAATTTTGGTAGCCACCTTGGAACATTGAAGGAATTTTCCCTAAGACGATAGCACACTATCCTGAGAATAGCAGAGTGGGGAAAAGAAAGAGCCTAGAACCCTAACAAAATTGTTGACCTGATTAACTAAAACTTATATTTCCACTTTTCTCTTCAGATAAGATAATAAGTAACTTTTGGTTTAGATATATTAAGTTAGATTTTGTACTTGAAGTATAAAATGACTTAACTGAAAGTTAGCCTATAAAATAAGATTTGCCTATAGTTGGTTTGAACACCGAGAAAGGAATTTTCCTAGAAATAAGTCAATAAATAGGATTTCCGACGTTACTATGGGATGTAGGAAGCAGGAAAAAACACCACCCCACACTTATAACAAAGCAAAACAAAAGCTAGATAATTTATAAAATTAAAACTTCTCTAAAACCAATCCCAGAGCTGTGGCCACATTAAGAAATGCAAAGAAGCTGAAACCGGTTTGGCTCAGTGGATAGAGCGTCGGCTTGTGGACTGAAGGGTCCCAGGTTCGATTCCGGTCAAGGGCATGTACCTGGGTTGCGGGCACATAAGAAATGCAAAGAAAGATGGTTGCAGAGGAAGGAAGATGGCAGCATAGGTAAACGTGGTATTCACATCCTCCCACAACCACAACACAATTACAACTAAAATACAGAACCACCATCATTCAGAACCACCTGAAATCTGGCCAAATGGAAGTCCTACAACCAGAGAAGTAAAGAAAATACATGGAGACTAGTAGGAGGAGTGGAGGCGCGGAACAGGCTGGTCCAACACCAGCATGTGGCATTTTTAATCGGGAGAAATATCTTGACTGAGGAGGCCCCCTGTGAGGAGCAAGGGGTTCCAACCACACACCAGGCTCCCAGCCCAGGGTTCGAGAGCCTGGAAGACAACTTTGGGCTGTAAAAATCAGTGGGGATTGTAGCTGGGTGACACAGAGGCTGCTGGAGTCCCAGGTATTACTCTGTTGTTGTTTTTGTGTGTGTGTGTGTGTGTTTTTAAGGGAGAGGGAGAGAGAGATAGAAACATCAATGATGAGAGAGAATCATTGATCTGCTGCCTGCTGCACACCACTTACTAGGGATCAAGCCCGAAATCTGGGCATGTGCCCTTGACTGGAATTGAAGCTGGGACCCTTCAGTCCCCAGGCCAACACTCTATCCACTGAGCCAAACTGGCTAGGGCAACAGGTATTTCTCTTAAAGGGCCAGTGCACAGGCTTACTTAGATTCACACCCTCTGAGCTCTAGCACTGGGGCAGAAGCTAGAAAAGATTCAGGGACATAAGAGGAGGAACTAAATTGTCTGACATCAAGGCAGCTTTCTCCCAGACAAAAGTGCTGAGACTTTCCTCCCACAGAGCTGACTGTCAGGTGCCATATCTGAGTCTCCATCAACCTGGCCCACACTGTTTGCCCCACCCTGATGAATCCCTAAGACCCCACCCCACCCAATTTGCAACCCCACCTGAGCTGTTTGCAGCAGCTTTTCCATATGAATTGCCTGTTCTGGCTCAGGCTTCAGACTTTCCTAAAATCCCTTAAACAATCAGCAGCTAGACTCAGTGTGCCCCCTACCTCTCAGTAAGTAGCCCCAGATTCAGCACTAGCAGCAGCTTGCCAAGGTTCACAACTTGGCCTCCCCTAGGCATCCCCTGGGAATCTCCTAGCCCAAGACAAGTAGCAGCCATCTGTAGATGACTCTAACTCATGCTGGGTGGCCCCAGGGAGGGCACAGGCAGTGGCTGACTTTGCACTTGTCCGGAAGCCCCAAAACCAGTGCACCCAGTGGACCGCTTCAGAACACTCCAGATTACAATTCGACCACATTCATGAGCAACACACTCAAGGGGCAGACTCAGTAAGCACCAAAGCGCCACTAAAGCAAGTCCTCCTCCAAAGTAGTATCTCCTACACAGCAGCACTTCCACTGCAATCACAGCTGGTCCTCAGAGCCTATTGGCCTGGGAGTCAATTCCTCCCAGTGATGCCAACAATCAAGGCTCAACTACAACAGGATAGTGCACACAGCCCATATAGGGGCACACCAAGAGTGCCCAGCTCAGGTAACTGGAGAGACTGACCCACTGAGCCCTACAGGATACCTACTACACAAGGCCACTCTACCAATTCTGGGAGACATAGAAGCTCTACCTAATACACAGAAACAAACACAGGGGAGCAGCCAAAATGCAGAGACAAAGAAACATGTCACTAGTGAAAGAACAGGAGAAATTTCCAAAAAAGGAACTAAATGAAATGGAGGCAAGCAAACTACTAGATAGAGAATTTAAAACAATGGCTATAAAGATGATCAAAGAACTTAATGAGCCGGGACTGGTTTGGCTCAGTGGATAGAGCATCAGTCCCCGTTGGGCGCCAGATGTTGTAAGTGTTTCCCTCCACGTCCTGCGTGGTTCAGGGTTCGGGTCTGGAAGAGGAGCCGCACAACAAATGAAATAGAAAAGACACGAGATAATTTGGGAATATTGGGGGACCAGGAGAGCAAGTCCAACTCAAGAGGAAGGACTTCCACTGTACTCAGGCCTCACCAAGCTTTTTATAGTGAGAGGTAAACAAGGTAGTGGTTACCATAGTTACACAGTTCTTGTGAGTTTCACTTGTTTTGACCATGGTTACACTTCCTGCACTTCTTCAGCCCATCAGCTTCCCAGATAAGATTTAGGGAGTGTTATAAAGTCAAGCCTAATTATGCTAAGAGGACTGAGCCCTCTAAGCTGGGACTTGTCTGAGACTTTGCCAGCAGGTCAGTCTGAGGCTCAACCCTATATCAGTTTCCCACAAGAATGTCAAGAAACTTAGTGAGAGTTTCAAGTAAATTAGTGAGAAAATCAAAGACATGAAAAAGGACCAGTCGGCTAGCTGGCAAGCCTCAGTGATTGAGCATCAACCTAAGAACCAAGAGGTCACAGTTCAATTCCAGGTCAGGGCACATGCCCTGGTTGCAGGCTTAATCCCCAGTGGGGTATGTGCAGAAGGCATCCAATCATTGATTCTCATCATTGATGTTTCTATCTCTCTCTCCCTCTTCTTTCTTCTCTAAAATCAATAAAAATATATAAAAAGAGAAAAGGACCAGCCATAAATGAAGAATACACTAACCAAAATGAAGAATAATTTACAGGGAATCAACAGTAGAGTAGAGAATGCCAACAATCAAATCAGCAATTTGGAATATGACGAACGAAAAATGCCCAATCAGAAGTGCAAAATGAAAAAATAATCCAAAAATATGAAGATAGTATAAGGAGCCTCTGGGATAATTTCAAGTGTACCCAACATTCGCATCCTGGAGATATCAGAAGTAGAAGAGAGGGAGTAAGAAATTGAAAACCTATTTGAAGAAATAACATAAAATGTCCCCTACCTGGTGAAAGAAATAGACATCCAAGTCCAGGAAGTGCAAAGAGTCCCAAATAAGATGAACCCAAAGAGGCCCACACAAAGACACATCATAATTAAAATGCCAAAGGTTAAAAAAAAAGAGAGAATCTTAAAAGCAGCAAGAGAAAGGCAGTTAGTTATCTACAAGGAATGCCCATATAACTGTCAGCTGATTTCTCAATGTAAACTTTGCAGACCAGAAGGGAATGGCAAGAAATATTCAAAGTGATGAAAAGCAAGGACCTACAACCAATATTACTCTACCCAGCAAAGCCATCATTTAGAATTGAAGGTCAGATAAAGAGCTTCACAGACAAGAAAAGGCTAAAGGAGTTCATCACCACCAAACCAGAATTACATGAAATGTTAAAGGGTCTTCTTGAGTAAGAATAAGAATAAAAATAAGAATAAGAATAAGAATAAGGAGGAGGAGGAGAAGGAGGAGGAGGGGGAGGAGGAGGAGGAGGAGGAGAAAAAATAAAATATATGAACAATAAAATGCCAATAAATATCTATCAACAATTGAATCTGAAAATAAAAATAAACAAATAAGGAATCTAATGAACAAAATAAACTGATGAGTAAAATAGAACTAGAGGCATGGAAACATGGAAGAGACTGACAAATGAAAGCAATTATGAGAAGGGAAACAGACAAAAGTGTTATCTAAAAAAATATGGATCCCAGTTCCAGAAGTTGTTAAATTATCTCGCCTGAATGATCATTGTTTTCTACATTTGCTTCAGGTTTGATTCTCCATTCTGGGTTTTCTAATTATTTGATTTTTGTATGTGAAGATTGTTTTTGTGTTATACCTACATATTTATTTTTAGGTATAACAGCATAAATTTAGTAAAAACTGTTATTACTATACTACCTTGAATTTGTGAGCATTTTTTAATTAATGACTTTATAAGTGTCATTAAAGGTGTACTCACAACTCCATGGTAAAGGAAGAGAAAATGTAATCATGAGACATAGACATTTCTTTATAAAATGGCAGAGGTTTCTTGTTTGTTTTATCTGAAACCACAATTGTTATCCATGTCAAGGTCTCAAGTCTTGTGTGCTGTACTCCTGGGTCTGGCTACTGTTCAAGGTAAAAATACACCCCAAACTGCCAGGCTAGGGGAGAAATCAGGAGTTGAAGTAAGAGTACCAGGCCAGAACTAGACATGCAGAAATGAATATCTGAGACAAAGCAGACACAGTCAGTAGAAAGCAAGGAAGGTCAAAAGCTTTGGGAGTTTGACCAGGCTTTTAAGCCATGGTGGGCCCCTAACCGGTTTGGCTCAGTGGATAGAGCATCGGCCTGCGGACTCAAGGGTCCCAGGTTCGATTCTGGTCAAGGGCATGTACCTTGGTTGCGGGCACATCCCCAGTGGGGACTGTGCAGGAGGCAGCTGATCGATTTTTCTCTCTCATTGTTTCTAACTCTCTCTGTAAAAAATCAATAAAATATATTTTTTAAAAGCCATGGTGGGGCAGAGCTCAAAGCAGATGCCCCCAAAAATTCAATCCTTTAGGCTTTCTGACTGAGAAAAGATAGGGTCAGGGAGGCCAATTGCCAGGTGAGAGGAGAGAGCCTGAGGCTGAACACCCAGTCCAACCTGGGGTGTTTTATACCCTTTCTGATTCAGGTTCACAGATTAGCTCTGGCATGCCCAATTCACCCACCCTGCTCCCCCACGTGGTCCAGAATTGATCAGTAAACTTAGCCAAACAGCTAATTTTGTGGAATAAAAAAGCCAAGCCAATCAACTGAATTGACAATGTCAGCAATTTGTCAGATATCTTGGTATCTTTTAGAGAGAGTCTATTCATCATTATTCCTGCTTATGTTTCAAAATATGGTTTATGTTGAAAATAAAACATGGAGTGGCAGAAAGAACATTTTGGAGTTAAACAGACTTGAGTAAAAATCATTGCTGTTTCTATGCATATAACTTTGGACAATTAAAAATCTCTGAGGAAAAACCAAAATGGCAGCATAGGTAAACACTGGAGATTGCTGCCTTGCATAACCACTTCAAAAATACAACTAAAAGATGGAACGGACATCATCCAGAACCACAGGAAGGCTGGCTGAGGGGAAATTCTACAACTAGAAGGAAAGAGAAAAGCATACCGAGACTCAGAGGAGGCGCAGTGCGGAAGTGAAATACTAAGGTACGGAGGCACACGCAAAGTGGGCTGGCGGCTGAGGGCACGGTTGTCCTTTTCAATCAGGAGGGAGTCTCAGGCTCTGGGCTCCAGTTCCAGGCGAGTCTCTGGGAACCCAGAATCAAACAGGAGAAGCAGGACTGCCTGGCATCAGTCGGAACTCGAGGGCAGCTTTCTCTCTGAGGTTTGCAGTGGTTGCTGGGACACAGAGAGGCAGAGCCTCTGGGGATGGGACTGAGAGCAGCCATAACTGCTCGCTCAGCCCACCCTGTTGATCCCCTGGGACCTGCCCTGCCCAAGCCGTGCACAGAGACATTTGTGGTTTAGCCTCAGGCAAAGGCTAGATTAGCACCTCCCTAGAGGACAGAAGTTCTCCAACTGCAGACACAGCTGATTCTCACAGCCAGTTGGCCTGGAGGTCAAATCCCCCC
>NW_006295054.1:2058088-2068011 GCF_000327345.1 Myotis davidii
CTCTGAGTCTCAAGGTCCCCTACATGTAATATGGGGTACACAATGTCTATCCCATGGAATTTCCATGAGCAAATCCCATGGGGGCGGGGGGGGGATGCTATTTTAAAGCACCTCACACATAGAAGGCATAAAGTAAAAAGTAATAATAATAATGGTCATTTTTTATAGTTCCTGTGTAAATTGAAGCTTGGATATTTCAAAGTTTTACATAATCCATCTAGTTTATTCATAAAGAAACAATCCATCTACTTCATTCAAGAAATATTTACTGAGCACTTACTATGTGCTAAACATTCTTCTACGTACATAGGATTCAATGACAAAGAAAGGAAAATCTCTGGCCTCCTGGAATTGGCATTCTATTGGGAGTTTGTATATTACATACCACCCACATAGCAAGAGATATTTCTTCCACCGAGAACTACTTTCCCCACTGTAACTCTGCTGATAATGACTGAGGCCACTGAATTCAATATATTCAAAGAGCAGTCTGTGGGTTTCCCAAACAACGCCTGCATCAACATAATGTTCTTCTAGAGAAAAAGGTCCCATTCTGAAGAATGATTATCTATTGAGAACTAACTTGAATGTTATAGACTCCCTCATACAGATGCACCAGGAACGTTGTTGGTAGTTCAGAGTAATCTTAGGCTACAGGAGTCATAGACCCAACTGCCAACTAAGGGCCATGGGAAAATGAGTCAAGAAGCCCAGTGGCATGACTAAAGAGAAAAAAAACATATATAAAAAAAGTAAACTTTCTTTACAAAATGTGCAGCCACTACCGTTTCTAGTTGACACTGGTGGAGAAAATGCCAGTGTGGTCACATCTGATTTTTCAAGAGAAGCTGAACTTTTACATGAAATTAAGTGATTTTTCAAATAAAATCTTTCAATGGTACTGGTTCTGCTCAGGGGACATCAGTTTGTAACTCCCATCATGGTCCTTAGAAGACTCCATTGTTATAAGGCAGTAGCATAAACAATCTTCGATTCTTTTTTCATTTTCCATACTGAACAGTATTTTTTAAATTGCAGAATGCCAAATGGCAGAGGTTTCTTGTTTGTTTTATCTGAAACCACAATTATTATCCAACATCTAAGAATGTAGAGTCCTCCCAGTGGATCCACTAAATGGTGGAACAGCTACTATCAGAGTGGAGTAATGATGATTAGAGCGAATGAGGTGCTCTCAAGTCATAATGCCTTCTAGCCTACTGTCGCCTCAGAATTCAGGGGACTTGTTTGTAGTCGCAGGTTTTGTATTCTCTGTTGACTGGCTGCCCTGAGAAAGCACATCTGTGACATGTTTGCCCGCATGTCAAGAGTAACAGGACTCTTGAAGCCATTTCAAATGTCATATCAATCCTTTGGCATAACATCTTTAAAAAGATTGTTGCTTTAACAATCTTAATATTTTTTTAAATGAAAAGCAATCTGTTTAGCCACTTAACAGTGGAGTTCTTTTTCACTAAGCAAAGTTGAACTTTTTAAACTTCTTCTTTTTCTTTCTTCCTTCCTTCCTTCCTTCCTTCCTTCCTTCCTTCCTTCCTTCCTTCCTTTCTTTCTTTCTTTCTTTCTTTCTTTCTTTCTTTTTTTTTTTTTTTTACCAAACAAGCTTCTTTTTGGTGGTGAGCAAATAAATTAGCATGTGGGTCCTAAGTGCTCTTAAAATAGTTTTGCTATAGATCTGTCCACTGTTTATAATTCTTGAATAAAGCTAAAAGTAAAGAAAGCTTTGCTCTGAGGTTTATGAGCATTTTTCCATGAAGCAGAAGTCAAACAGAAGATCAAAGAGATCTAACAGACTGCTTCAAACTTGGGTAGGGTGGGCAAAAGGCCGGTGAAAAGAAACCAACCTCTCCAGATAGTTTGGGAGATATGTCTTGTTATTTCAAAATAAAACAAAACTAAAACATGATAGTCTAAGTATATCAAACTGACATTTCTGAACCACGATGTTAAAAGTATCAGTCTTTGATATTTCACCCATAGTATCAAAGACAATTTAAAAGAGATTATGCAACTGTTTTCCCAAGTGGCAAATAGGAACAAAATCAGGTGAATTTCCTACCTCTTATTTCTAACAGCCATTCTTCTCTGGACTTCTCTGAGTCCTTTTGCAAAGCATACACTCTTCCAGGTTCAAGAATTACTTTACACGGTCTTGAATTATCTCAATACATTCTTTATATTTTGTATACTAATTAATTGATATTTTAGCTTTTGATACACTACCCATTTAAGTGCCTAATAACCATTTACTTTAAAAGAGAAAAATAAGACAAAAGAAATAGAATGAATATATTTGCTCAAAGAACATGAATCTAGCCAGCCATGATTAAACCCTCAAATTATCTACTTCTAAGTATCCGTTTGGTATTTAAGTATATAGTAACTAGTCTATTAAATATACTTCTATTAATGACAGTTATTCTAAATTTAATGGCAGTTGTTTGAAATATATATCCACAGATTATTAGCAAGATTTTTAAACCAAGGAAAGTGAGTATGAATCCATCAGATGTCAATAAGTCAATTACTATTTAATATAGGGTGCCGGAATTGTTAAATCAAAACATACCCAGGTGAGAATGCTTTGAAACCCTTTTAATACAAAATAATTTGCTGGGGAGGAGAGAGGGAATCCATCCGTGAACTGCTATTGCTATTTCAACATTAAATTAAGGATATATAACTTTAAAATATATTTACTGTGTATGAAAATATACATTATGTAAAGCGCATTAACTTTTCTTGATTGGGACTTGATTTTAACCAGAATACCATTTTAACATTCTAAGTCAAGTGGTTTTAATATTTCTGTGGCCAAATAAATATGTGCTAAAAATATTACATGCTATTCTATTCTGGGGATTCACAAGCAGGTTTTTATAAAACATTCCTTTACATTGAACATAAGAAAAGCCTTTTCCAAGTTTTGGTGCCCAACAAGTCCCCATCCCTCAAACAGAACAAAGTTCTGATTCTAAATAGTCTGTTTCTGCCTGCTGGCATGTGCTGTTTCCAGTCAGGTGGACTCTGGCTGCCATAACTTTCTGGCAAGTGTGAATGGCCCATGCCACACTCACACGGCCTTGCCCTTCCAGCTATCCTCCTCCACATCACTGGGCATTTATTGGGATCAGAAGTGTAGACTGGCAAGTTCATGTGACTTAAGAATCCCAACCTATAAAGCACATCAGTAGACACTTTGTAGCATGTGCTGTTTATTAAGGTTTCCATTAAAAGTATTATGTTTCCATACTTTACAACCATAAAAGAGTAAATAATTTCAAAGGATTGCTTGATAGGAGACTTCTGTTTTAAATGGAACTTGGAAATATCTGGGAAATCACTGGTATAAATGTACTTAATAGACCTGATGCTGTGACGTTCCTTTTAACTGTTTTTAAGAGCATAAAAAGATATACCATTTCCTCCAACATTTTTCGAAATAGGTTTTGGTTTGGGTTTTTTCTCTGCATATTTGACTTACAAATATTTCTTACAATACTTCTTTCTTTCTTTCTTTCTTTCTTTCTTTCTTTCTTTCTTTCTTCTTTTCTTTCTTTTTTCCTCATTTTTAGCTGAAGCTGTCTTCCTAACACCAGCAGATTCTGCCCTGCTTCACTGCTCTAGCACTACAGGGTACGCTGAACTTAAAACCAGAAAGTAACATCACATGCCACTCAAGAAAACCCATTGCACCACTCGAGAAGTTGGAAAATGTATACTAAATGCCCCATTGAAATATTTCCTTTTTTAGAGGAAACAAATTCCAGACATGTAACTAAGCAAATAGTTCATCAATCTGGGCCATATGTGAAGCCAATACTGAATTTATTGCATGGAAAAAAATCAATAAGGTCAGCTTCAGAATAAAATTATTTTTAAAAAATATTGTTAACATCAAACATTTGAAGAAAAATTAAGTAATCTGCCCAGCCGATGTGGCTCAGTGGTTAAGCATCAACTTAGGAACCAAGAAGTCACAGTTCCATTACCAGTCAGGGCACATGCCCAGGTTGTGAGTTGTGGGCTCAATCGTCGGTAGGGGGCGTGCAGGACCCAGCCGATCAATGATGTTTGTCTATCCCTCTCCCTTTCTCTCTCTCTAAAAATCAATTAATATATTTTTTAAAGTTAAGTAAGCTATAAAATATTAACCTGTTATAATCCAATTGGAACCATCTAGATTGGCTGTCTCCACAAATCTATTCTCCAGGAAATTACAAGAACTTTTGCTTGATTTTGTCTGTGTAGACATGGCATTAGAACACTTCCTTTATTCAGAGTCATTATTTAAAGACATTTCTGAGCACCAACAACACTAGTATCACAGACAAGCTGATGAATAGATAATAAGTAGGGTGAAAATCATTTGATTGACAACAGCAACTATCAGACTTGCATGCCAGGCTCCATGCTGAATTCTTTTTTCTTTTTCTTTTTTAATATACATTTGTATTGGTTCCAGAGAGGAAGGGAGAGGTAGAGAGAGAGAGAAAAACATCAATGATGAGAGAGAATCATTGATCGCCGCCTTCTGCATGCCCCACACTGGGGATTGAGCCTGCAACCTGGACATGTGCCCCTGACCAGAATCAAACCTGGGACCCCTCATTCCCCAGGCCGATGCTCTATCCACTGAGCCAAACCACCTAGGGCCCCATGCTGAATTCTTGACCCATATCACATCATGTAATTCTTATAGATCCTCCTCATCTTTACTTTATAAATGAGAAAAATGAGGCTCAGAGAGGTTGACTAACTTACCCAAGCTCACAGAGCTAGTACTGTAGCTGGGCTTTTAAACCACATCTGGCTGAGTCCAAAGCTTATGATCTTAACTATCAGGCCCAATATCTCTCCTGAGTCAGAGTTGAGCAGAACTGGAGGGCAGGTCCCAGAGCAAAACCTAGAGAAAGGCTTGATTCTTAGGAGGTGAGGATGCAGTGAAATAAAGAAGGAAGTCATCTGATGGCCCATCACGGGGCCAAGGCCTCGTCCCAGGAGAGTTGGTCTGCTTGGCAGGGAAGAATACATGGGAGGTGCATGAACAGCCTCTTGGGCTGGGGCACAGACTTAATTACACCCTCTATCAAGTGGGAGATGAGTAAAAGCTATATGCTTCCTTCTGGTACTGAGTCAGGCGTATGTGTCTGGGTGGTAGAAAGCTGGTAGACTCATTTAGCTGGGATAGGCCAGAAAAGAGAAATGAAGGCAGGGAATGGCAACTCAAGGCACGTCTCAAGGCGATCAAGGCCTTGCCCTTCCCATCAATGTCATACACCCTCACCGAATGAGGACACTATTTGGGAGAGGCTGGGAAATAGAGCAGGAGAGGAGGAATCCAGGGCAATTAATCACCTTGCCTGGCAAGGAGGTGCAGTTCAGAAACCAAAGGGAAAAACAGGGCTCGCTTCCCCAAAGCACTCAATCTCCTGAAAGAAACAGCATAAATAGAGTCATATTTGCCAAGGAAGGTTTCTAAATGTTTAAACTAGCCAGTAACGCCACACAGATGGAGAAACTAATGCTTGCGGAAGTTAATGATTTGTACTGTAGTCACTCAGTGAGTTGGAGATAGAGCAGATGTGAACCCCAATCTCTTGACTCCCAGATCTGCACATAAACCATCAAAAACGCAAACCTTCTAGCCCTGAAATCTGCCAAGCCTTTTGTCTACTGTGTGGTCCCCTGTCAACCTTCCACATGGCACTACACAGAAGAAATTTCTTTCCCCTTACACAGTCTGCAAGTCTTGGTGAGCTACGTAACCAGGTCTCCGTGATTTTCCCTTTATCCTTTCATTCATTTGACAAATATTTATTGAGTGCTTCCTATGAGTCAGGCACTGTTCTAGATGCCGGGGATACAGTGGCGCACAAGACAAAGACCTTGTTCTCTTGGAGTGCAGATTGTCGAGGGGCAGACAGGCAGTGAACAGCAAACCAACAAATAAACACTAGAGAGTGGAAGTGCCATACTGAAAATAAAGGGGCATGATAGGATGAAAACTGACAGCAGGAAATACCTTAGAGCAATCAAGGGAGGCCTCTTACAGGAGGAGACTTAGGAGCTAAGACTTGAATGCCAAGGAAAAGCCAGCCACGTGAAGATTGGAGGGAATCGGATGTCTCAACCAACACACACTCCCATAGACTTACCCAGTTATGCTCTCGCTTTGACCTGTTTTTCTTCCACACAAGATAACTTATTTAACAGCAAGGGAGTGAAAGGGTCATCTTACCAGAAATGAATCAAAATATTTCTGAACTTTAAAGTTCCATTAGTAAGCTTTGGTATATGGGCTATTGTGAATATTAATTTCTATTGACATAAAATTCCTTACACATTTCACATCAGATTAAGACACAGCAAAGTCTTGTATTGGAGAGGTTGCTGTACAAAGGAATTGAGAGGTTCACAGAAGAGCTCCATAGCATGACAAGTGCCATCTCCAGATTATGCTCAAATTCACCTGCACAGGAGAACCTATACACGGTGACTCCCTGCTACCACCATCTCTTCCCGATTTAGGATTATAGCAGCCTCCTCAGTGGTCGCTCGGCTTCTCAGCAACGATGCAGTGTGCAGATAATGTTTTATCGAAACTTGTGTGGGTTTGCAAACTAATGCCACTCCAATAAATTCAATAAACAAACAAATGAAGTTATCACATCTCTCCACCGTTCACCCCACTCTGACATACAACCGTCTGCAATTTCAGGTTGTTATGGAATGAATTGCCCTAATATATCCCCAATATATCTGTATTTAGAGATAGGGCCTTTAAGGAGGTAATTAAGGTTAAATGAGGTTGTTAGAGTGGAGTCCTTTTTCCATAAGACTGGTATCCTCCTAAAAAGAGCAAGAGATACCAGATCTCTCTCTCTTTCCTCGAGCACACACAGAGGAAAGGTCATGTGAAGACACAGGGAGAAACCCGTCATCTACAAAATAGGAAGAGAGGCCCCACCAGCAACCAACACTGATGGCACCTTGATCTTGGACTTTGAGCCTCCCAACCTGAGAAAATCAGGTTCTGTTGTTGCAGCCACCCACTCTCTGCTGCTGTGCTAGAGCACCCCTAGCGCACTGTGCAGGGATATTTGCCTCTGCCCACCTCCTTTTCCCCTCTGACTCATCTCCTGGGTGCTCCCTTCTCCTATTTCCTTCCAGCCACGTGGTGGCCTCTTGTTGCCTGTACTTGCAACACTCCTCCCCAGATATCCCCAGGGCACTTTCTCTGTCCTCTTCCAGGGCTTTACTCAAATGTCCCCTCACAGTGGTACCTTCCCTGACCACCTCTATTTAAAATTATGATGCCCCGCCCGCCCCGGCGCCCTGTGGTTCACAGCAATTCTCTGTTTTATTTTTCTTCACAGCACTTAACACCTGCCAATCTATCTATATAAAACCCTAATATGCAAATAGATGGAACAGCAGAACAACTGAACAACTGAACAACCAGTTGCTATGTCATGCACTGACCACCAGGGGGGTGCATGGGGAACATGGTGGGCGTCAGCAGCCGGTGGCAGAGCACAGAACATGGCAGCTGTTGACCACGGCGGGATGGTGGAGCAGGTGAGCAGGGGTGCCAGACCAAGGCAGGGTGCCAGTTGCTGTCATCAGGGCCAGCCTCTGGTGGTTACTGAAAATTCTTTGCTCCCGTGTGCCAAGGTCTCACCCAGCGCTCCTACCTGCTGCCAGCACAGAAGATGCCACTCACACCCACTGCTGGCCCCAATTGCTCCCCGCCATCAGCGGGTGCAAGCGGGGCCTGCACTGTCAGTGCTTGGGAGCAGTGGTAGCAGGAGCAGGGCTGCCGGCAGACAAGGGACCGGAGGCCACAACAGGAGGGTCCTGAAGGGCACAGAGGATGGGCCGAGACCTGCCCCTGTGCCCATCACAGCCTAAAGGCCCACAGTTCCTTTCAAGGTGCACAAATCTGTGCACTGGGCCCCTAGTATAATATGATTGACACATATTATTTGGTGTGTTGTCTGTCTCTTCCCATTGTTATGTAGGCTCCATGAGGGCAGGGATGGCTGGCTGTTTAGTATTCTGCCAAATAGGGATAAAATGGAGAGTGGATGGGTGTGCTGTCTGAGGAAAAGGAGAGGGAGTGAGAAGGGGGAGTGGGGGGAGAGACAGAGAGGGAGGAGAGAGAGAGATCATTACTCAGATCAAGATTTTTGCCTGCTGGAGGAAGTTCTATTCAGTTCTTTTACCAAGTTTCCTAGATGATGACTTATAAGTGCTAATAAAGTAAAATAAAATAAAACAACACAAAATAGAGTTCAGAATGTAATAAACAGGTACTATTGCCTGGTGCCTGGCAGATGGCCTGTTACAAAACAGACATTCAGTAATTCCTTGTTGAACCCAATAGTCATTGCTGCCATAACCATCACTCCCAGAATCTAGTGACTCCTCAACTGCTATGGTCTGATTATGGAAAAGCTTTTCATTGTCTGAAAACTTCGCAGGTCAGGCAGAGCAAGGTCGTATGTGCTGAACTGCCTAGAGCAATGCCTGGCTTATAGAAGGTGCTCAGTTAATTCTTAAGCACACAGACTCAGAGGAGGTGCGGAAGTAAAGTGCAGAGGTATGGAGGCGCACGTGGAAAGGGCTGGCAACTGAGGATACGGTTATCTTTTTCAATCGGGAGGGAGACACAAGCTCCTGGCCCTGAATTCCAGTTCTGGGCGAGTCTCTGTGGACCCAGACTCATACGGGGAAAAACTGGACTGTCTGGCATCGGTCGGAACTCGAGGGCGGCTTTCCCTCAGAGGTGATTGCAGCGATTACCGCGGGACACTGAGACGCAGGGCCTCTTAGGGCAGAACTGAGGATCAGCCATAGCTGTTTTCTCCGTACTGTTGATTCCCTGAGATCCCACCCCACCCAAACCTCCTTAGAGATCCAAGAGACAGTGTACCCAGTGGTCAGAGTGGGACCATCCAGATTACAACTCCTCAGATCCATAAGGGACACACTCAAGGGGCAGACTCAGTGAGCACCAAAGCCCCACTGAAGCAAGTCTTGCCCCAGAAGGGTGCGCTTCCCCCTCTCTAAAATCAATTTTAAAAAAACAACACATAAAATTTTAAAATAAAAATCTTTAAAATAAAATAAAAATATATGAACAACTGTCCTTTTAGACATTGTTTTTAAGTTATAAAAAAGGCTAACTTCTGCATCTAGAATGCAGAGACATGCAGAAAAGTCATAATAGAAAGAGGTGAGTGTGAGCTGAGATGATTTGAGGACATTGGGCAACTTTACATTCAGTGCTTGAGAAATGGTAGAAGTGAAAAAGTTGGCCTGTCTTTAAAGACCAGAAAACCATCTAAATAGAGGCAGCGTCTTTTATATCTGTGTCAGAGTTCATTTTGGGATTGCTTTCTTACATCCTCTGGTAATTGTTTTAAAAAGATATCAAAGTCGGAGAAACTAAGATGGCGGCAGAGATAAACACCGGGAAGTTAATGCCGCTCACAACAATTGATTAATACCTCAGAGAAACAACACGGACTTCATCCAGAACCACAGGAAGCCTGGCTGACTGTAAACTCTACAACTAGAAGGAAGGAAAGGCACACTGAGGCCCGCAGAAGCTGCAGGAGAGAAGCACAGAGGTACGGGGCTCTCACGGGGCTCGCGCGCGGAAAGGGGCCGGCACCTGAGGACGCGGCTGTCCTTCTGAATCCGGAGGGAGTCACAAGCCCCCGACGGCTCTGAACTCCGGTTCCGGGAAGTCTCTGGGGACCCAGAACTCAAGCGGGGAGAAACTGGACGGTCTGGCAGCGGGCGATCTTGGGGGCTGCTTTCCCCCAGAGGTGCTTGCAGCAGTTACCGGGACACTGAGACGCGCGTCTCCTTAGGGCAGGGCTGCGGCTCCGCCATAG
>NW_006295054.1:2069338-2099835 GCF_000327345.1 Myotis davidii
TCCCTGGGACCTCACTAGTGCGCAAGTGCGAGCTCTTCAACATTCTAACAGGCACCATGATAGCGCAAAATCGCGAATCTTCAATGCATATGTAAAGAAATATACGGTAACCCGAATTTACCACATTCGCAAAATCGCACACAGCCAACCATACACCCAGTATGGTATCGCGATTCGCGATTTTGCGCTATCATTCTGGGTGTATGGTCGGCTGTGTGCGATTTTGCGAGTGTGGTAAAATCGCATAACAGCAAAATCGCATAACAGCCGAGCATACACCCAGCAGCACTGCTGATGCCTGAACGGTATGTGGAATGAAGTGGGCGGGCATCGGGAGGCCACTATGGCACGGGGCAAGCACTATGGGCAGTGTATCTGAAGTGTACCTGTCGTATAAGACGACCCCCCAATTGGAGGCATATTTTTCAGGGCCAAAAAATCGGGTAACATGGGACAAGGACACATATGTAATTTCTTAATCAATAAAAAATATATTTAAAAAAAAAAAGATATCAAAGTTGAAACTGTAAGTAAGTAATCAAATTAAGTTGATAGGTTATTAAATATCTCTTCCAAATTACCAAAAATTGAAATACACAGTTAAAAAAATTAACGAGATACAATATACAGTGGGAGTCTGTGAATCTCCAGACCTCCATTTCTGAAAAAAGCTCTCCAAATATTCATAAATCTAAGTAACTTCCTAGCAGGACAACTCCCAAACAAAGTGTGGCTGAGCACAGAAAGCTGAAATACATTTTTTTAAAAAAATCATGCTTTAGGTATATACTTTGTCTGGAATTTATTAGGAAACAGAAATGCCACCAAAATGGAAATTGCACATAAGAAAAAAATCCAACCATGCTTTTATCCAAATAGGTTGAAAGTGATGTAATAAAGGCACTGTAATTTATGTACATAAATGTGTGGGCAACTCATTCAGGGAGTGACAAATGCAAAATTCCAGTTGGGGAAAAAAATAGTGGACATCAAAGAAATCTGACCAGCTGCCAACCACCATGAATCTCTTCATGACCTCTTTAATATATAAATGCCAAATACAGCTTGTCATTTTATTTCATCCTCAAAGCAATACATTCTTACTTATGAAGTTATGAGAGAATATAACATTATACTCCATTTGACATGCATCCACAGCGTGTACAACAACCTTGAGAAGATTTCATTTTTAAAAATGAGACATTGATAAATCAACAGCCATACACCTCAAGGATAATGGTTTAAGTCTGACCATAGTCCTCAACTTAACGTGACCATGATCTTCATTCATCTTGCCGTGGTCAGCAAACCACATCACAGAAACCACTGGATGTGATACATCACCGAGAGCCAGCGTGCTACCCAGGAGAGACTTCAAATAAAGATAGCCCTGAATTGTTTCAGATGTGCAGGCGTGAGAAAAACCCTCCCAGATGAAGATAGAATACATTAAATATCACACTAAGAGAAAACGTTTGTATAGTTGTCGAAAACCTGAGAGTTTTTGGCTGCGGTTACCACAGAATTACAGCATTCCCTAGGCTAAAACATTGTTAAATGATAAGCCTTTTTAATAATGTGGCTTTACCAGAAGCCATTTAGCACTCTTCAGATTTATAGTTTGATAAGTTTTCAAGTAGAGCTTCCCTTAAAGATATTTCCTTCTTTGGGTTTCTATAATTCTACATCTTATACGCCTCAGCAGTAAAACACAATGTGTTCCTTATTACTTCTTCTGCAATGAATAACCAATGTTTACCACCTTGAAACATCACTTCAACAAAGTCTAGATCAAATTATTTCTGCTTATCTGGACATTAAATGAAGAGGCCTCATAAATAATCATTTAAAATTTACTCAAGTAATGGCAATACTATAATATTATCCCTCCCACAGCAACCTCAACAGAAGTGTGTGGCTGTGTGTGTGAGAGAGAGAAAAAATAGAAAGTCAGAAATAGATCATCAGTCAAATCAAAATTGCGCCCACTGGGGGGAAGTTCTATGGAATTCTTTACCAAGTTCTCTAGATGTCAACTTATAAATGCTAATAAAATGACAAAACTTACTTTAAAGAGTTCAGAACGCAATGGGGAGATACTGCTGCCCGGCGCCTGGGAGAAGGCCTGTCACAAAGCAGAGATTCAATGAATACTTTATGAACTTACTGGTCATTGTTACCATAACCACCATCTCCTTAATCTAGCGACCCCCGCTGCCCTCAGCTCCTATCATCTGATTATGGACAAGGTTTTCATCATCTGGAAACTGCATAGGTCAAGCAGAGCAGGGTTTTAGGTGCTCACATAGGCTGGCTGATAGCCACCAGCCCTGGGGGCTTCGGAAAATGAATTTACCCATCTTCTTTAAAGGCGTCCGAAACTGATGTTATTTCCTACCTTGTAAGAAAGTTATGAAGATAATCAATAGGCCCTATTCTCCTCCTTGTTTTTCTATTTGAAGGACAGCCCAGAGTCAGAGTCCATACATAACCTGATCCCAAGCCTCCTATAACATGCTACCATTGGGCTGATAGAGAAAGACGAGGCGTTGGAATCCATGGCCATCCATCCAGTTCATCTGGAACGTTGACCTGGTCACAGCGTAGGTCTGCACTTTCCAGGAGGCCAAAAGAAAGTGAATCCAAAAAACCAGCATCCTTTACCAAGTTCTCAGGGCTCGACCTTGCTCCCTTTCTCTTGGTTAGTGACTGTTTCTGACAATTCCTAAAGCCAGTGCCATCACTGGATATATGCGTCATAACTGGCACTCAGAGAGTAACCAGCCTGGGGCTGCATATTCACAGGGGTTGGAACAGAAACGGAAGGCAGAGACCCAGAAAGTACCAAAAGGGGGTAATCACTCTCTAGGGGCAAATATGGAGGCACACACCCTGGACAGTTTGGTTCAGTGGATAGAGCGTCAGCCTGCAGACTGAAGGGTCTGGGGTTCTATTTCCGTCAAGGGCATGTACCTCGGTCGCAGGCTCCTCCGGGCCCTGGTCAGGGCACATGCGGGAGGCAACCAGTCATGTGTTTCTTCTCTCACATCGATGTTTCTCTCTGTCTTCCCCTCTCTCTGCCACTCTGAAAGTCAATGGGAAAAGCGTCCTCGGATGCTGATTAAATACATATATATTGAGGCACCAGGAAGGATGGTCTTGTCCAGGGAACATCCTCTCCCGGAACACGGATTTTGATAAGACTGGATGGTCCCAGCAGTCCAGGAGCACTGGGCGGGTCCCCTATGGGAGGGGAACAATGTGAACAGGGCACATTTTAATAGGCTTCAGCAGCCTGTGTCCGAAGAGCAGGGTCGAAAGTTACACCCCCAGCCTAGTGTACCCGCACTCCCCAGAACCCCACCCGCTCAGACACTCTGTCCCTGCCTCTGATTCAGCCTGTGAGAGCCAGCTCCCCTCACGGAGCATCCCGAAGCCAATCCATGTCAGTTTGTTGCCACTCAGTGGATTTTAGTTCCATTTTTACATGGCATATCGATGTGAACTCTTTACGTGCTCACCACCCAGGATTTACTGAGTCGTCATCTCTTAAGATCCCACGCTTCCCAACAATTGAATTCACATGGTTCAATTACTGGGGAGCCCTTAAACGCTCATTACTGGTGTGCAACACTTACCTACAGCGAAACCTACGAAGAAAGAAAGGAAAGATGTGATGGTAATAAACTAGTATCGAAACAGAATCGTAAAGTTAGGTGTCAAACAATAGGGTATATTGTCAGCCATGCCCTTCCCCAAAGCTTCCCTGTGATAGCCACGGCTCAGGACAACATATGATAACAATAAATATGACTTCCACAACGCCACGGCGCTTTCACCACGGGCTCCATGTGGGGAAGATAAGCCATGGTTCTGCTCTGCATTTGTTGTTAAAAAAGAAATTCCTCCTCACAAATAATAAATTTATAGCAAGAGAATGTCTCCGTGACTCAGGCATCCATTGTAACCTAACTGCTTTTATGGACTGAAAGACTAGCCCTATGCGTGGGAAGTTCGTTAGGGCAACCTGGGATGGGTGGGAATTGGTTAATGTTCAAAAGGGAAACGTGCGATTCACTTTAGAATCTGTTCAGCTCTCTGCCAGACCCCTGGCCATTTCAACCCAATATGTGAGTTAGTACTACTTCAGTCCACTCTGGAGTAGCCGGTGGTTCGTATTTATTCGTTATATTTGGGTAAAGAAAGATCAATGGAGAAAAATAACAAGGCAGGGACGAATGTGTACGTCGTTCGGTTCGCTGTGTATGTATTTCAGAATACCATACCCTTATTTACATTTTGGAGACTGTTTCATTCTTAAAACTCTCAGTGTTCAAATAGATTCATTCTTCCAGTGTTTGAGGACAAACAGGGCCCATATGATACCAGAGATACTCCGTGTATAGAGTTTATTTTACTTAAGCAAACATGTCAGTGGTTTTTATAAATCAACAGTGCCCAGGCAATGAAATATTTTCATTCAAAGAAATGCATATCTTATGAAACCAAATTATTTGAAAAATACCAGCATTGATCTCGCTGTCTATATTTCAATAGTCTGATAATGGCTCTGCACTTAATCTAAATTATTATCATCTTCCTTTTGTTTCTCAGCACAAAGACCATCTAAACTGGTGCTACTCAAAGGGTGTAGGATGGACAGTGCTGGCCCCGATCCGATTGCCACTGTGCTGCAGTGAGGTGAGCACAGAACAGAGATTAAGCATTTAGAAACTTCTATAGCAGTTTGACAGGTGATGTTTCTGGCCTGTTGAATCCAATAGTAAACATCAGAGGCTTGCATTTTGCATGAGTTGGGATGTGTTTTTATTTAATTTTGCTTGTAATTCATTTTTAGTCTATTTTTCAAAAATGTCAGACATGGCTTACTGGAAATTTTAAAAATAGACCTTTGTTCCAGGTAGTTTGAGAAGCATTGGTCTGAACTACAAAGTGATCTGGATTGTCAGGTAACCATCTTGTAAATCAAATGTACAACATTCAACATATATATTTGAATATATACATAGTCTTATCTATATAACAGAACAATCAACTCAGCAAAAACAAAGCTTGAAGTTCTCTCTGAACTCATTTCCCCAGTCTCTCCAGATGTGCCACAGCTGAGGAGATTGCTCAGAAATAGGCATGGTTTGATTAGATGATTGAAACAACTGGATTTGTTCTGCCTTGATCCGTTTTATTCCTTCCTTTTCTCATGCCCTCCCTCCCTTCTTCTTTTTTTTTTCCATGCAGACACTATCATTTTCCCTCTCTTTAAGGAGTGAAACAAAGATCCCACCTTCACTCACACATCAATAAAATACATCAACAAAAATTCACTGAGATGGGGGAAGGAGAAAAGTGTAGGGATATATGGAAACAAAACTAGGGGTGGAAAATGTGGGTACAGTAAGCTCTAGAGAAAAGTAGCTGAAGCAAACAAAAGGAGTCTTCCATCTTGGGTCCCCAGGGGACCTTTGATTAATATATTTTAATTGTCTTGATCTGACTTTCTGAAGAACTCTTATTGGTTGTTCACCCATGAAAATCCAAAGGAACTATAATGAACGAAAGTTCCTTTAGACTCTTTGGGGGGAAAAATCTGTGAAGCCATTTCTGCTGCTGCACCCCCCTTACCCCAGCTGAACTGTTGCAGACCACAGGACTTGCATGGGGCCCACATCATTTTTCCTGGCCTCTGAAATGTGGATGGTTAAAATAGGATGCCAAAGCAACCATGTTTCCTCCCACTATGCTGCCCCTTCCCATGTACTCAAGACAATGCAGATTTGTTCTGCCTCACCTGTGTCTTACGTTAGACACATGCCCAAGAGTCTCTGACAACTCCTGTCTTTCATTTGACAATGAAGGATATGTACTACCCAGGCTCACGTGAAAACACAGAGAAATGAATCTCTATCCCTTAAGCTTTGCAATTCATTTTTCTTCTTTGTGTGTTCTGCAAACTGAATTCCCTGGGTTGGAGTTTTATGCTAGAATTTTGTCTTCTGCCCTTTTCTCTACTTCCCCTGCCCCATGGGGTCATTGAGTCCAAATCACAACAGCTTTCAAGTGGCTGGGACAAAGGTCCAAAGCTCCTACATTTCCTAGAGGTTTTTATTCTTTCCTGGATTTTCCCAATACTGGTTAGAGGGCATGACTTCGGGGCCAGGGGGATGTCTGACTGTAAGTATTGTGCCTGGACCCCATCCTGTCTACAAAAGTTTGTGTGAAGTATGTTACTCTTTGCCTGCTTCTTAACTTGAGGCTCAATAGTTTTACAGTGTCAACCCCCTCCCCCTCCCTCCCAACTGTAATTCAAGAGACAGCTGTCTTTGGAAAAAAATTCCAAATAGTTGGTCTGGAAATGAACTTCGTAGTGGGTCCCTCCTCCATTCTGGCTGACTTTTCCCCATTAATTTCTTTTTCTCTTTCATCCATTCATTGGCTGATATGTCTATAAATACACTTCATCTGCTTTTACTTTGCTTTTTAAGAATAAACTTATACCAAGCACACTGTCTTAATTACATCCACGGGCAAAAGCATAACAAGTTTACATGTTGTCACAATATAGATTTAAAACTTTACATTGTTAATTAAGCCAGCTGTGACTTGGCTGGCAAATAAAAATTCTAATTTGAATGTGTAAATGAGTAATTCATCTGAAATGGAAATTTTTACATTATTGGTACATGACATTACCCAGAAACCTACAAGGCAAAAGAAGAGAGTTGGACAGGAAACTGGTAAGTGGGTTGGTAAGAAAGCAGGAAAGCATGGCCCCCAGGTCTCTGGGTCTCCACATTGCTTAAACTGGACAAGTCAGTCCTCCCAGATTTAAATCAAACAGGTCCCTCTTCCATTCTTGAGTGTCCACATTGTAAGGTGGCTGCTCATTTGTGAAGTTATGGATCCCAAAGGCATACCAAGAAGGAAGGCCAGGACAAATTCTGATTCATTCCCCGAAGACAGTAGGTTTTAGAAAGTTCTGCTTTTAAGATACAGACAAAATTGAAGAAAAGGACTTTTAAGAAAGAAAAGTTTCATAAACTTTGCCAGGTATGAAAATCTTGTCAAAATATTTCCAGAGGGTCTGCCAAAGGCAGTGTGCCATCCATCTTCTTCCTGAGGTTATATAAATTTGTTGTCCATTTCTGTTTAAGTGCCTTTTGTAAATGCACCCATGAAATCATTATCTCTTCCTTTTCTCCACCAGCTGAAGAAAAAAAAGACAAGATCTCACTATCAGTCCAGAAAAAGAAATACTAATCTTCGAACTGGTTATTTTATGACTTAGCAATTTTTCACTCAAATCAAATACCTTTCAAATTATTAAACTCATATGGTTTTACTTCCTTTTTATAATAGTTTGATATAAATAATGATTATGATAGTAAATATCACTCATATGTTCTTGATAGAAAATATTGATGTGATGGTATGGCTGATAATTTTCAGATAACAGTAACCCATTGGGATACATTAACATTCTGAGTTTTGTAAAGAAATCCTTGGTTTCCTGAGGTATTCTGACAAAACACATTCTTATTTGACAAAGAGCATTGGAGAAATAAAAGTCAATGGAAACTTTGCCAGGTATGAAATTATTATAATGGTCCATTTTTCACACACAAAAAGCCACACGAAAATAGCAGTTCATATACTTTGAGTCATGTGTGAAAACTGGTAGACATATCAAAAAAGTTTTAACTGAGCCAAAGAAGAAAAGACTTACAGATGGCTGAATGGTCCTGACATTGATGGAGAAGTATAGGAAGAGTGGTGATCAGATGTTTTACTGTTTCTATGAGGACAATTCAAAATGAAACTTAGTCGAAAAGTCAAGTTTGGCAACATATAAGAAATCTCAGACTAGCTGGAACCCATTTATCACTAGAAAAGTTTACTCAAGGAGACTGTGGAAGAATCTATTTTCTTTGAAGAGAGTATTTCCCTTCCTTTAAAGGAAAGAAGAAAACCAGTATCTGTGTGAGTAGTTCTCAAACTTCATTGCATCAGAGTCACCTGGAAAGATTTGCTGAAACACAGATTGTCAGCCCCACCCTCAGAATTTCTGATTCAGTGGGTCTGGGTGAAACCCAAGAGTGTATTTCTGACAAATTCTAAGGTGATGCCAACGATACTAGTTTGGTTGCCACACTCTGAGAATCACTGGTCAGTGCTAACTCCGTGTTAGGCGTGGCCACATAAACATCTCACTGACTCTTTGCAACAACTCAAAAGTAGATGGAACTCTGATAGATATACATATATTCCACAAGTTTTCATACATTCAATATTCATCTGTCATGTGTGGACAGCTATAAACTGTTTACTACACACCAGAACCACTCTTTTGTACACCAGTTGATGAACAAACTTTTTGAGAGATCCCCTAGGGCTGTCCACCAACTATAATTCAGTTTGGGCAGCAATGCTGTGTGGCACAGACGGTGTGATGAGTTCACCAAACCATTTTGATTCTCTATTGGGCAAATGGGAAAATTACATCGCTCAGTTCTCTTGCATCTAAATGGGATCTTGTTTTATGGCCAATAGAATATGAACAGATGTGATGTACATACTTATAGTCTTGGCCCTTAAAAAGACCCATGAGACTCTCCTCATTGTCTCTCTTTACTCATCAGCTGGCTGAATATGGCAGATGCAGCAGAGGCCACCCAAGAAGACCCTAATGCATGGTGGAGCCACTCAAAAAATATGCTGGGATCCCTATGTCCCATCTTAGAGAAGAGCTACCCAAGCAAGATCACCCCCATTGAACTCTACGTGAGCAAAACAATGAAGTAAGCCACTGAAGTCTGGAGATTCTTCATAGCAACAGCTAACAGTAACTACCCCAATAAATAGCTCCTGTGGATAGAGCAGTCCAAACAAAGTTCAATATTTGTGCAGTTATTTGAATATTTTATCGCAATTTATTATTTTATATTAAAATGATGGAAAACAGAAAAATAAAGGTATAGATACTAGTAATAGGAGTATCACAAACAATATAAACTTTAAAAAGATAAATATTATAGGGCATGTTAAAAATGATAAATCTATAGCCTCAGACAGATCTCACTTAACCAATTGACTACATGTTCACTTGCAAAGAAAAGTTAACATGGGTGACATGCTAGAGTTTAAGTCTTTCAAATATTGTCTAAAAAGCAAAACTTATATGAGAACAGGATCCCTCACCCATTAAATCAATTGTTTCACTATCATACGATCAACTTGCAACCATGTTTTAACTATCAAAAGTACAAAAGCACCTATTTCCTCATTTTTGAATATGAGAAAATTGAAAATCAGAGAGGTTGAACAGATTTCCTCAAAACCATGTTAATAAGTAATAGAACTAAGATCTATTCCAAGATTTGCATCAGCCTGCAGCCTTGTTCTTTTCATTACACCTCATTGCCTCTCATCTCTGCAAAAAATTTGGATGTCTGCCTATCTTTGAAGAAAATATACAAAATGATCTTACAGCGCCCCCTTTGAGCACTTTGATTCTATGATAAAGATATTGCCATAACTTTCTAATCTTGTGAATGCAGGAACCCTGTGAAAAACATCCCTTTGCGTCTCAGGTGAATGAGTGCCCAGAGATAGGGCTCGGGTCAGCTTCTACAAAACAACAGTGTTCCTACAAAGTGTTTCTGTTCATCCAACGTGGAAAATGAAGTGACAGCAATATTAATGAGTATGCTGCAGTTTCTGAAAACTTGGCCTCTGTCCCAGCATTCTGCCCCAGCCACATCTCACAAGGAAAGAATTCCTCCCATCACTCCACAGCAGTCCATTCTGCTTAACTCAGACCCCTACAGACAGGTGGTGATGAAGACAAAAGGTTTCCCCCAGACAGAACTGGCAAACAAAAAGCTTGGAGACACTCTAGTTTTTAGAAAGAATAAAATAAATTATTTATTTATTAACATCATAATGGCCCTTAGAAGAATATCATAAAGCACCCTTTGTCACCAGTGACATACCAAAGCAAAAATGTATGAGATACTTGAACTGGAAAAAATTATTTTTCATTGACCAGCCAACAATTTTGACCTCCTACGGTATTTTGAGAGCCCACTATTACAATAAATCAGCTCCACAGTCTTTTGGACCCAATAAAGTGTGTATGTTGTCGTTAGACTTCTGCTTGTGAGTGGTGTCACTGTAAAAGTAACCTTTAATGAAGTTACTAGCATCCACGTACCCATATGGGTACCCTGTAGCCACAACCACTCCATGCCTCGAGTTCTGCCAAGATTCTTGCTTGATGGGTATTTCCTGTGAAGGTTCCCTAGCCTTCGCATCCACAGCACCTCCCTATGGCCTGCACAGGGACAGAAACAGCCACTGGGAGAAATTATTAGCTACCTTTCCTGAGTCAATCAGGAGTTGGGGCTATCCATTGTTTAGGCACCAGTACCACAAGCAATCTACGTCTCTGCAAACCTCCCGGCCTTTCTTGTTCGCATCTGTGAGCTGTGTCCAAAAGCGGAAAATGAAATATGATGATGGGTGAGAGGAAGGGAGAGATCTTGGGGTAAGTATTCATGTCAATACAATGGACTTGTCGGAGCCTTTTGCTGCTTAGATCACTCCTGAAGGGAAAGTTGGCCACACTTAGCAGAGCATTGGAACTTCCAGCCACAGGGCCTATGAGCACTGTCAGGAAGTGTGTCCCCAGCAGGATGTGGTACTGTGTGGATCAGTGTTTCTCAGACTTTAATGCAAATACAAACCAGCTGGGATCATGCTAAAATGCAGGTCCTGACTCAGTGTCTGGAGTGGGATATGAGATGATGCTTTTCCAACAAACATTAAAATGATAATGCTTTGAGAGGCAAAGGAGTAAAAAGACAAAATCCAATTTTAGAACATATGAACTGTGAAACCTTGGGCTTCAGTCTTCTTATCTGTGAAACAGAGATTAAGTATTATCATGTAGGATTATTGTGGGCACTAAATGACATGATGGCATATAATAAGGCATATGATAAGTACTCAATGCATTGGCCACCATCAATATTTTATTTTTACTACTCTGAGAATTGAAGCAGCTTCCAAAAAATGATGCCCATTGTAAACTTGGTTTTTTAATGGTTAGACCAAGGTGTGTAGGATGCAGTGAAAAGTGTGTATGTTGGGGGCTGGGTAGAGAAGGTGGGCTGAAAAGCAAGTCCAGGGAGGAATAAAATTAGAGGTCCCACCTATACCTCGATTCCTGCTTGGATAGAAACTAGCCCAGTAACAAATGCATCTCGGTGACATTACATTAGGAGAGATATTTCCTGGAGAATATGAAGCTTTGTGGTTTCTTTTGATTACTATTCCAAAACATAAATGTATTGAAGTAAGATTGCAGCTACCAAAAAACCCCACATTGCTTTAATCCTCATACTTTTGATTCTCACAGAACATTTCTACCAGAGGGATAGGTTTATCAACTGAATGAAAGAAAATAAACCAAATAATTTTGGTAATCCTAACCAGCCTATTTTTCATTACCAGAGTATTCTACCAAAATTTCAGTCAAGTGTTTAACTCCTGAACCTTTTCCCAGGATACAGATAGTCTAAGCTCATTTCTGAAAATACAACTAACTTCCAATTTAATAAGAATTTGTTGAGTGCTTCTTATGCCAGGCTAGTCTATGTACTAATCACTTGAAATATAAAAATAAATAAGCTATGGCTCTTTCTCATGAACAGTTTTAATATAGTTAGGAAGATATATACATCAGCAAAAATTACAATACATTTTAATAAGCATAAAAGAGATACCCACGGAGTATTATGATAGCACAAGTGAAAAATAACTAAAATAGCAGTTGTATCCTGGTAGCCCATGGGTATAATATATACAGAAGTTTTTTTTGTTTGTTTGTTTGGTTTGGTTGAGTTTAATTAGTTGGCTACATTAAAATAAAGGGAGGGTTGTGTTTAATTTCCTCCCAGCCACAGTCAGCTGAAGCTGAGTAATGGCTGTTGCTTTTAGACGAGACATACATTCTCCAGTTTACCACAGTCCCCACTGTTTCCTACAATTCATTCACTGACCTATACAGGGTGTTGAGTTTGACCTAAGGAAAGATGGTAAAGAAGCATAGGATTTCTTCCTATAATGATGGAAAGGTGGGAAAGAGATGAAAAATGAGAGGGGAAAAAACACAATTTTAAAAATATTATTCCACATATTTATCATTTGGATTGCTCTTTATCTATTTCTGTAGATCCAAATCCTCATCTGGGATAATTATATTTCTGCTGAAAGAACTTCTTTTAACGTTTCTTACAGTGAAGGTCTCTTACCTTTTATTGACCTTATATGGTTTTCATTTTGCCCTCATTTTTGAAAAATATCTTTGCTGTGTATAGAATTCTGGGTTGGCTGATTTTTCTTTCAATACTTAAAAGATAGCATTCTATTACCTCTCGGCCTACATGGTGAGACGTCTGCTCTAATTCTATCTTTGTTCCTCTGTATATAATTTATCTTTTTACCTATGGCTATCTAAATTTCCTCTTTGGTGTTAGTTACAGAAATTTAATTATGATACGCCTTGGTGTGTTTTTCTTTATGCTGTTTCTGTTCGTGGATTTGTATGTTTATTAATAAAATTTGGATAATTTTCAGCCATTAGGTCTTGAAATAGTGTTTTCATTTCCCTGACACCACATTTCTAGGATTCTAATCACACAGACGCTGCATGGCTTAATATGGTTCCAGATTCACTGTGGCACCATTCATGTATTTTTAGTCTTTTTTAAACCTGTGCTTAATTTTGGATACTTTTTATGGCTATGTCTTCACATATGGTGATCTTTCTTTCTACATCATATAATATGCTGATAATCCTAACCAGCCTATTTTTCATTTCATCTATTTTCATCTCTATAGGTTACATTTGATATATATATATATGTAATTTCTCCTTTCATCATATTTGTTTTCTTTTACATCCTTAGCATAAGAATAACATTTGTAATAGCATTGTTCATATCCTTGTCTACTAATCTGCCATTTCTCAGTTAATCTCTCAAAATTGATGCATTTTTCTCTTGTTATGAAATCATATTTTCACACTTATCAGCATGTTTAGTAATTACTTTTTGAATTTCACATTTTGTGAGTCTTATCTTATTGGGTGCTGGATTTTTATTGTCTTCCTTTAAGGAACTTTGGGCTATAGGGCTGATCAGTTTGATCTATGAGATGCTTGTGTTTTAAAGTTTTTATGGTGGGTCCAGAGCAGCTTTTATTCTAGAACTAATCAATGTAAACCCCAGTACTAAGGCATGACACTCCTAAGGACTCTGCTAATGCCCCATATATTTTAAAGATTCGTCATTCAGGCTGGTGGAAACACAACTCTTCCCAGTCCTAAGTGAGCTCCAGGTATTGTTCAGCTAAGTGCATTCTGGTACTTCTTTCCCAAATCTTGGTAGTTTCTTCATATGTATGTGCAGATAATAATATTCAGCCAAACACATGGGGTAAACTCTGCAGATCTTTGGAGTGCCCATTTCATTTCGTTTCTTCTTGTAAATTCTAGCCTCCTTGGTCTTCCCAGATTTTTTATCTCTTTCTCCTCAAATCAGTGAGACCACTGGGTTATGCTTTAGTTCCCACGTCCTGAGAAGGGGCCTGGAAACTGTCTTTAAGCAATAAGCTATGGCAACCACAGGGCTCACCTCATATGCCCTCTTACTCCCAGGAATAAAATCTTGTGGTTCAATATCTAACATTTGTATGATTTCTAGTTGTTTACAGTAGAATGGAGATTGGTGTCGTAATTAATTATACATGGGCAGAAGGGGAGGTAAGCATAGTTGGTGGAGACTGAAGACCTGGAGAGCATTTTGGGCAGAAGTGGTCACATAAGCCAAGGCAAACAGTTGAGAAACAGCAATCCATGAGTATCAGGAAGTAACAATTTAGTGTTGCTGCACCCTAAAGCTAAAGGCAGGAAAGGACTGGCAAAATGTGTGGCTAGAGCTGGGCCCCAAAGCCAGAATTTGGGCTCTCAGAGATCATGTGATTGAGAACTATGGAATAGGAAGAAAGACAATGGGCAAAGAGTTAGAAGACCTGGGTTTGAGTTCTAGCCTACTATGAGCGCTGTAACTGTAAGCTATTTTGTGTGCTTTTGTTGTCTCAGTTGTAAGGCTGGCCTTCACTGACTCTTATCCAAGACTATATTTCAAGACAACGTTTCTATAATTGAGTTCAGTGGAGGTGGAGAACATTCAGGCTGGAAACTTCAGAGAATATAGGTCATTAACAAATAGTGTTTATTGATCACCTTCTAACTACATGCCAAAATTTATGCTCAGAGTTTTAATTACATTGTCTTTATGCCTCACAACAACCAACCTTACAGATTAGGAAAGCTTGTTGAAGTTCACATATAGCTAAAAATGGTGGAGACAGAATCTGAACCCACGTCTGGGTAATTAATTTTTTTTTGGTCTAATCCTGGACCCAGGCATCAGTATGTTTTTTAAAGATCCATGGGTGATTATAATGTGCATCCAGGGCCAAGAACGAACCTATCGAACATATTAAAAGCAGGTTTGAGACATCCACCCTAATAATAACAAGTAATGCCTACAATACTGTTTCTCCTCCCCCAGTGCACAACTTTGGACATACTGTGATTATACCTGTACTACATCCCAACCCCAGGAGGTAGGTAGATGGGAAAAGGCTTTAATTTTTTTGGGAAGAGTATGCATTTAAAGTCTTTATAGACCCTCTTAGTTTAGCCAACGGTCAGTTGTACTATCTTACTTGTGCTTTTTGCAACAGTACAGATTAACTGAAAATATATTATTTATTAATATTGGAGTAAATTCACCCCCCATTTTATGCCAGCTAATTTTGGGAGCATGTTAATGGCACTGGGGCAAGATTTTATAGTCCTCATAGCAAACGATTGAAACCTTACTAAGGTCTAAGTACACTGCTGAGCAATGTACTTATATTATCTTGGTTCATTCTCACAACAATCTCATGAGGTAGGTACAGTTATTATTCCTGTTTTACAGGAAACTGAGGCCCAAAGTTACACAGTGGGTCACCCAGAAATGAGGCCGAGCAGTCCGGCTCCAGATCCTAAGGTCTGAGCCTTGTACTGTGCTACTCCTCTCCTTGCAATGGTTGCTGGTAGGAGGAACATGTTCTTTATTTCTTTTTAAGTTGTAAATAGTGAAACTAGAATGATCAAAAGGGTTAAAAAGTATTGCCCTACCATCGTTTTAAAAGGTAGAATAGGACAGGAAAGGAAACTCTTGGTACCCTGAAGCCAAACTCTTACATTCTTCTGTTCTATTGTAGGTGAAACCTCATTTTTGGCACACGGGTCATTGCTCTAAAGCAATGCATGCCTTTATCTTTTTGATCTGTGTGTGGTCTCAGTAATGTACGTGTGTTATGGGCCATGCCACAAATCTGGCTCTCTCTTCCCCAGCAAGGATTTTACTACACAGACCACGTTAACGTGAAAAATCTGGAACAAAGAGAAACTTTGACTAGCAGCATTATGTCCACAGCTAAAGGGGCTACATGATGAATCACCCATTGATAAAAAAATTTTAAACATTTTCTTTCAGTATGGGAACCACTAACATCTAATTCAGAGACGAGTGCCTTTTGAAAAGATCTAGGGAGCTGAGAGGCCAATGAACACAAGTGTGTCTCACTATTAGGTCTCAGATATGAAGCAAAATGGTTTATAGAAAGCAATTGAGACAAGTATTGATTATCTAGCATGGTACAGGCTTCTGAGCTTCTCCAAGGGATAATAGGCACTTTCCCACCAGTATGTGAAGTGACTTCACTCTTTCAGAAGAAAAGATAGGGGGAGAAGTTGCTTTTCTAACAACCTCCGATCATAGATTCCCACGTCCCTCCCAGCAAGTGTGGCTGTGAAAACAGTATGCATAAGAAAAATGCATAGATGACTCTATTGTTTCATTTAGGTATTGGTTTCAAGTTCCCTCAAACATATAATACTCTTTGATCAAACTTACTGTAAAATATGAAAATTAACATATTATTCCACCCATACCCCCAGCTCCAAGTTAGAGGAGGCTAACAAAAACAGCAGAAGAGAAACCAAATACAACATAATCAGAAATTGGATATTAGCCCAGAACAATAGCTGATCAACCTTACTGACGCTCTTGACTCAGTATAAAGATTATTTACTCTGTGGATCTCTGGAAGGAGTGAGCGCTTGGTCCCAGGGCATAGTCAGTGTAGTACTGTAGGCAGGATTCCCCACTGGGCAGAAGTTTGGACCGAATGATTCTGGGTTTCAGATAGCACATGCTGGATTTGACCATGAGCAGATCCATCCAAGGACAGAGCCTGCCCCCCAGCTAGTGCCCCAAATACTTCCAACAAGGTTTCATGGTGGCAACTGGAGATGGGCTAGTTCCTTCTGAAGCGAAAGCATCATGCAGCTCCTGGGTGTGACACAGTGAACAGTCACTACATGGGAGGCAGGTGGTCTTAACACCCCAGAAACTGTGCTGTAGCTCCTCTCAGTGCCCTCTGTGGTCTGCTGGCAAAGCCAAGTTCTGAGACTCCATGGAGGCGTCCATCCCACCCAATACGTTGGAGGTCTTTGCTGGGTCTCTATGGAGTCTGAGGCAAAACACTGTGATGCCGCAGGTCCCAGGGATGATGTCCCAACCGCTGCTGGGAGGCCCCTGCCTTGCCTGAATCATTTTAACAGCTGGACACCCAGTGCTATTTCTCAGTTCCTGTTGGAGAATCAGGTGGACCAGCAGAACCCAATCAATTCTAATTTCCCAGGTTAAAACATGAAATCCCTCTGAAAACAGTCATGAGAACATTTTTCTTTTGGTCTTGCGATTCAAAATATTAAAATTAAAAAATAAAAAAACCTAATAACTGCTTTATTCCCTCAGTGGTAGTGTGAGTTTTACAACTCACTCTGTTACAGAGGCAGGGCCTCCAAATCCCACTTGAAATCTAAGACTCGCAGAGAGCCTGCCACCAGAGCACGATTGGCAGCTCCGAGCCTCAGAGAATGGCTTCTTCCTCCTTCCCTGAGCAGACAACACTGCGGGGCTGCGAGGGAAGCCGTCTGTGTCCAAGCCGACGATGAGAGCTTTCCTGTGCGTTTCATCAAAACCAAAGCCAAGACCAAAGGATTATGTCAAGGAAATCACATCAGGCAGTGCCCTTTCAACATCTAAACTCCTGTGCCTTTAAAACACGGAATAGAATTGATGATTTCCACCCCCCTGAAGCTATTTGTTCTAAGTTCATAAGGAATGCCAGGAAAGCATCTCTTTTATCTTTTTTTTTTTTTTTTTTTTTTTATCCTCCTTCCCTGAGCAGACAACACTGCGGGGCTGCGAGGGAAGCCGTCTGTGTCCAAGCCGACGATGAGAGCTTTCCTGTGCGTTTCATCAAAACCAAAGCCAAGACCAAAGGATTATGTCAAGGAAATCACATCAGGCAGTGCCCTTTCAACATCTAAACTCCTGTGCCTTTAAAACACGGAATAGAATTGATGATTTCCACCCCCCTGAAGCTATTTGTTCTAAGTACATAAGGAGAGAAAGGAAAGCATCTCTTTTATCTTTTTTTTTTTTTTTTGCAAGAAGCACTGGATGCAAAGGACAGGCAAGAATCAGTTGGGGACAACATTAATGAGACAGCATAAGACTAAGTATGAATGTTGTGCTGCTCTTAGTTTTGGCTGTCGGTGGAAGCAATTGGAACTAATAAAAAATAAAATAAATACAGTTGTGGTGGTGAGAGTGGCCAAGGGTGAAGGAATGCTCTTCCTGGTGCTCCCCTATTGCTAAGCAGCTAGAAGCTGCTCCAGAACATTGCTTCTGATTGTCTGGCTGCATTCTCTTCCCCCTCTTTTTTTTTTTTTTCATACCGGCAGCAGGGTGAGATGTGTAAGAGGAAAGGCACTGGAGACCTGAGTTCTAGGATCAACTCTGCCACCATGCTGTGTATAGTTGTGCTCATAACATGGGACAAATATAAAACTTGTCCCATGTATAGAGTACCTACTATGTGCCAGGTACTCTTCTCAGTGTCTGTTGGCTTAGTTCATCATCACAATGATAGTAGGTATTATTTTCACACCACTATATAGAAGAGACAGCAACTAAATCCCTTGCCCAATGTCACGGGCTCGCAGGTGGAGGGCCTAGGACTCAGATCCAGACAGCCGGGCTCCAGTGCACAAGCCCTTCACGACCATACTATCTTTCACCTGGCTGAGCAGCCCCTGTTTACTCATCTTAAAAAAATGTAGATTATAAACCTCGTAGATTTAATGTTAGTTAATGAGACATTGTACATATACTGAGCACAGAGCTTGGGGCATAATAAGCAATCAAAAATGCCAGCTATTGCCCTAGCCAGTTTGGCTCAGTGAATAGAGCCTCGGCCTGCAGACTGAAGGGTCCCAGGTTTGATTCCGGGCAAGGGCACATGCCGGGTTGTGGGTTTGATCCCCAGTAGGGGGCATGCAGAAGGCAGCCAATCAATGATTCTCTCTTATCACTGATGTTTCTATCTCCCTCTCTCCCTCTCCCTTTCCCTTCCTCTCTGAAATCAATAACAAACAAAACAAGCCAGCTATTATTTGTTTGCCTTTCTTTCCTTCTTCTTTCACCCCAGGCCCAAAGAAGTGGAACCAGCAGGCAGGGAGGGCTGGCAGAAACCTTGCCAGTTTCTTTTCTTTCCCACCCAGGGTGTCCTGTGCCCATGCTCTATTGTGCTACTTAACGAATATTCACAGCAATAATAACCAGGCCACTGGGTGCCCAGAACATGTGAGGAATTGCACAAAAACCATCATTTTAGTTGTTTGCTTTCCAAACCTGGCCACTCTCTGACACGCGGGTTTAAGATTACTAGCAATATATCCATGGCAAACCCTTTAATCCAGAGGGTCTGCTGTTTTGTCTTGCAGGCTTTGACTCTGCAAGCATACAGGACGCTTTGATTTCAGCTGCAAGGGTGTTTGTTTGGGTAGCAGCCAGAGTCTGTAACATTTGGGGTCCTTAAGCCTTTATGCATCTGTTGTTTGGCCATCACAACTGACTGCATTGACTCGGTTGGAATTACAACTCAATTTACACCCTATATTTCCCCTTTACTTGTTCTTCATCATACAGGATGCGAGATTTAACAGCATTTCTTTGACTTTCTGGCCTCCTCTCCATATTTTATTTGATTTCTACAAGTCATATAACTGTGTTCCCTGCAGCCAATAATAAGTCTTCAATCGGATACTCTAACCAGGCTCTTTCCTATGGCAGCAAGCTTCTAGCAGCTTTCTCTTCTACCCTGCAGGAAAGACAGACACTGGGGGCGGGGGGCGGGGGCCGGGGTTGGGGGGAGTGCTCCATTTTTAGAATGAGGCAAAGGCTGGCTCAACAGGTGAATGAAAGCCAACTGTCCTCAAGGTGGGGAGGGTGCTCCCTCGGAGAGGACAACTCCCTCTCTGTAGGAACTTGCTTGCTTAGAAGGCCGAAGGCCGAGATAACTGGTTGTGGTCCAGGGCACTCAGTGTTGCTCCTGATGCTCACCTGTCGCAGGATTTAAGGCAAGTCCTTTTGCTTCTCTGGGACTCAGTTTTCAAATCTGCGGAATAATATTCTCTGGCGTTTTGACCGCAGAGCTTAAAGCAGTTCAGTATATGTTACCTCTTTCTTCTTCCTTTCAGCCTTGGAAGTCAGTCACAGATACTTTGTTTTAGGGCCTACAAGGAAGCAAAGGAGCAAAGAATGTTGCGGCTGCTCACAAATGGGAACATAGGTCGGAGAGGAATTCACCTTATCTTAATGCTAAGTGCTGTTGTTTCCCAGAAATGTCTTTGCCACAAAATGGAATTCTTCACATAGAAATAAACCACCTTGCTTGCTAGTCACTTGATTTGGGTATATAAATGAACTTAGGGGATTTGAAAACCCAACCTAATAGAAATTATTAATGCTCAGCCAGCAAAAACAGGTCCAACAGCGTTTCCCATTATAGAAATACTAGTATTTCATACTTGGGGTCTACTGCCTTGAAACCCTGACTACTTAATCCTCACAGTTACCTTGTGAAACACGTTATTAGTCATTTTAGTTCCATTTTACAGCTGGAGGAATGAAGGAAGAGTGTTGGAATGGCTTCTCTGGGGCCTCAGAGGAAGTCAGTACTGCACAGGAGAAATTCTTGTGTTTGCTCTCTCTTTTCTTCATGCAAATAGAGAAAACAGGTTGTCTGGAGAAGTTCTCACAGCTAAAATCATTCTGGCACCTAGAGGCACATCCACATCACGCCGGCTTTTGGGTACAGTAGCAGCTATCAGATTTCTAAAATACAAAATAAAAACAAATGTCAGCTGCACGTTGTGTTTCTCTAATTGTAGTCATTGGGCCGTCAGGAATTTAAATCATTTACAGCCTATGACACGCTCTTATTCGTGCATTAACTATATATTTGATGGCATTCAATTAAAAGCTGATGTCTTCTTAGGTGTATGTGAACAAAGAATAGTGTCAAGCTTCGCATTGGTTTTCACAATGTAGAGGTGTTTGTGTGTGATGGTGAAGAGTGTGTGTGATGTTAACTAGGCATTTACTGAGCATTAATTACACTGTGGTTACTTGCTGGGAAATAAAAATAAAAACATCCTCTTGACCTCTAAGGAATTTAAAATTTAGGTAAGGAAACAAAACAATATACTAGGCTCTGGTAAAACCTGAAATTTAAATGTGTTATTTTTAATTTTGTGGAATACTCTATGTCTTTGACTTTTTGAACCCTGAAAAAACTTTTTTTTCAAAAGTACCTAATAATGCCACTATAATTAGTTCTTCACATTTAAAAACTAATTTTTTAATCCTCACTTAGGGATATATTTATTGATGTGAGAGGGTGGGGCCGGGGAGATAGAAACCTCAATGTGAGAGAGAAACATTGATTGGTTGCCTCCCATACATGCCTGACTGAGGATAGAACCACAACCTAGGTATGTGCCCTGACAAAAACTAAACCCACAACCTTTTTGGTGTTGGGACAATGCTCCAACCAACGGAGCCACCTGTCATGCTGGAAACTTAATTTTTTTAAGCTTCTGTCTGGGGCTGAAACTTAATTTTTTAATCTCCCAGTCCATATTCAGGTTTAGAATTTCCTAAAAGGTCTTTTACTTAAGCTCCCTTATAAAGCAATATCATAATTAAAATGCAAATAAAGGCTGCCTACTTTACATTGATAGTCTATAACTTTAGGTTAAATTCGAGCCTTCTACCTGCCAGGTGCTGAGGGAGAGAGACATGCAAGCCAATGATTGCTGTGCATAGGGTGAATGGTGGCTGATATACCTACAATACACAATATATGAGTGCCTTGAGACCAGCCGCACTACCACGTGGGTGCATGGTGGAGGAGGGGGCGGCCATCTGGTAAAGGAAGGCTTCATGGAGAAAGTCATGTTTGAGCGTTTCTCAAAGAACAGAAGGTCCCAAGAGGAAGATGAGAACGTTTCCAGGCAAAAGGAGAAGCATGTGCAAAGCCTAAATGGCATGATTTGAGAGTTTCCTGGGGGGTTTTAAGAGAAAACCTCCCGAGAAGATTAAGATGTGGGACAGTGTGTGTAGGGCGCTTTGCACGGTCAGCTCAGTCAGAAACCCATCTGCTTCAGCTAATGAAATCTACCACCAGCATCTTCTCCCACCAACCCCCGGTTCCCTGACACACCCCTAACTTCTCCTGTCTCCCCTTTTTCCTCTGTCAAATAATAGGAGTATCGCTTCTAATTTCTCAAACATGTGCAAAAAGACCTTGCGCTCCACCAATGAGAAGACCAGCTAGACATGAAAGAGCTTCCTTGAACAATAGCATGTAGTCCAAATTCCAGGACATGGCTGCTTAATTTGTGTATGAGCCGCGACGCCAGTTGCTCCCCCTGTTGCTGGCCATCTGGCGATTTCACCATTGACGTTTGTGCGCACAAAGGCTTCTGTGATTCCACCCTTTCAGCTGCTGTTACTTCTTGTGGGACGAAAGTGAGAACCGAGGATTGCACTAAGACTCGGGAATAGTCTGTGGAGTTTCTGTTTTCAGTTTGATCTACTTCACAGAAAATCAACATACTTGTTTTATTTTATGGAAAATTAACATTCCTGTCAAAATATGTGTGTGTGTGTGTGTGTGTGTGTGTGTGTGTATATATATATATTATTATTGATTTTTTACAGAGAGGAAGGGAGAGGGATAGAGAGTTAGAAACATCAACAAGAGAGAAATATCGATCAGCTGCCTCCTGCACACCCCCTACTGGGGATGTGCCCACAACCAAGGTACATGCCCTTGACCGGAATAGAACCTGGGACCCTTCAGTCCACAGGCCCATGCTCTATCCACTGAGCCAAACCGGTTAAGACCAAAATGTTCTTTTACAGTGGATTTTGATGAAAACTTTTTTAAATCTAGTCTCCAAAATTGTTGGACCATTATACTTTTACTTAATGTCTTGAGTACTAAGAAAAGTCCCTATAGCAAGCATAGGGTTTTGACATTATTAGCAAGGGAAAATACTGTATAGAGATAATTATGTGTGGCTAAAGACCTACCTTAGGCTAAAGTCCTTGAACATAAAACAGTTATAAATATCTTTGTTTGAAGTTTTGTGGTGAAATAACCATTGGAGGCTTATGTATATAAGCCTTGATTGATAATTATCTTATGAAAATATTTTTAAAAGGCTGAGCATTTGCTAGGTAACGCAAAGTAGATTTTAAAAATTTCATATTCGTGAAGGTTATGTACTTTCACTCAGCAAATAATTACTGAGTTGCTTCATTTGTGTAGACACTGTCAGATATAAATGCTTGTCATTTATATAAGAAGTAAAGATTATAGTCACCAAAGGAGATCTTACAGTGATTACTATTTGCAAAGACAAAATTGTAATAACATTACATCATAATGTATTGAGCAATTACTAAGTACCACGTGCTATGCTCAATCCTCAATGCATATATTATCTTTTAATCCCCTTGAGGTCAGCTTATCATCCTCTCCCCTCCCCCATTTTTTAGGTAAGGAATCTGAGAGTCAGAAAGAGAAAGAAAGCCAAGCTGGTGTGGCTCAGTGATTGAGGGTCAATCCATGAACCAGAAGGTCACAATTCGATTCCCACTCAGGATGCATGCCAGGTTGTGGGCTCAATCCCCAGGAAAGGGCATGCAGGAGGCAGCCGATCGATGATTCTCTCTCATCATTGATGTTTATATCTCTCTCACCCTCTCCCTTCCTCTCTCTGAAATCAATAAAAAAAAATTTTTAAAAGTTACATTTCATGCTTTTTGGAGCAGGGTTACATATTTCTCTGTTAGATCAATCTTTTAATTATGTGGTTCAAATGATCTATAGTCTTATTGCCTGATCTATTTGTTTCTGGTGAGTGCACTAAGCTCTTCTTCTGCATTTGGGTATTTATCAATATTTCCTAGTAACTCTTCCAGTTTTTACACTATATATTTTGAGACAGGGTATTTAGATGATACAAGTTCATGGTTGTTATATCTCTTTAGTGGAGTGTTTTTTTTTTTAAATCACGATGTATTGTACTTCTTTATTTCTCTTATTATTTTTTGCCTCAAATTTTTCTCATATTAATATTGCTTTTCTTTAATATTTTCCTGGCCTTGTTTTTTATTTTCTCTCATCATTGATGTTTATATCTCTCTCACCCTCTCCCTTCCTCTCTCTGAAATCAATAAAAAAAAATTTTTAAAAGAAAAAGAAATTTATCCAAGTGTATTAGAGTTAAAAACACACAGAGTCAGGTTTTGAACTCAGGAACTTCTAATTTCGAAGACTTGTCTCTTAACCACTATCTTCTATTTCCCCATTGTCTTTGGTAATATACCGGCTAGTGGGAGAGCTACTTAGAGCAGATACTTACCTGTAGTTGGTAATATGCTAACTTAGCACCTTACAAGTTTGTCAAATGTCTTTACATATGTTAGAACTTGTAACTTCACCTTGGAAATAAGTGTTACAAATTTCTCTTTTTTAGGGCTGGGTATATTGAGAATCAAAGAAATTAAAGGACTTAAAGTCATACAGCTAATATGGGGTGGAATGAAGAATGGAAACTAGGGATTCTTGGTTTCAAATTATCTGGTATCATTTCTATGCCTTTTTACTCTAAATAGGTAGAAAGAGAGATGATGGAAAGTTTGCTCTACACAAACATATATGGACATGCACTCAACAAATAAGGAGGTATTACTATAAATCTTTGTGCTAATAAAATGTAACTCAAATTAAAACAAGTCAATTTATATTTCATTGTAGAAACTTAGTAGTAATTAACTAAGCCTAATAATAAAGGCCAAAAGAATCAAATATTTATCAATCCTCATGAAATGGTAAGTTTTACTGATTAGAAGATACACTTATCTTAATTTGTCTATTTAATAATCTTTCAAAGAGTGCAGACTTGCCGGGGTCCAGCCCCAGCGGTCCAGGGGTGCCCAAAGGTGTGGACAGAGTCGTCAAAGAATGCTTTACACGGAGACAGCGTTCAGAACTCTCTAGCTCTCTTTAGTCTCCGTGGATCTTCCTGTGCCTGGCTGAGGCCAAAGAGAAAGATCCAGAGGCAAGCTGAGCCTTTATTTTATAGTCAGAGATAAACAAGGTAGTGGTTACCAAAGTTACACTGTTCTTGTGAGTTTCACTTGTTTTTATTCTTGTTGCACTTCCCTCAGCCCATGAGCTTCCCAGGTAAGATCTAGGGAGCGTTATAAGGTCAAGCCTAATTATGCTTAAGAGGACTGTGCCCTCTAAGCCGGGACTTGTTTGTGACTTTGCCAACAGGTGGAGGTTTAACCTTATAGCGGCTCCCCACACAGACTCTCAAAAATTATAGATAATGACTTAAAATTTTTTCACCGTAGGCAAAAAAAAAAAAAAATAACAAGGGGAGTAACTCATTATCTACCTGTTTTAATGTGAAAAGGGGGAAATTTTTTCTAAATGAATGGTTAGTGAAAAGTCTGAAAAGATAATGAAGCAAAAGACCTTTAGATCTTGTTAGTTCCTGAAGTTGCAATTTTTATATCTAAAATGGAGAGGAGAGAGTAAAAATGTAGCCCTCTGAACGATGTTCAGAGGATAATATAATTCAAGAAGTCAGTGCCAACATAGCATGCAGACCAACAAATTCCTCTTCCTTGGTTTGTATCTGGAGAGGAAAACAAGTCAAAAGGAAAAATTCCAAAGAATGTTCCTCCAATTTATTTTTTTATTATTATTATTTTTTCAAATTCATTCCCAAACCTCAGAGCTGAGCTCAGGTTTGTCTGTGTGGTTTTATTGCTTAGTTCACACACACAAATTAGCACTGGCAATCCTAAGAGCCAGCTTTAATTTTTTTTTATTTTTTATTTTTTTGCTTCTGGTGTTGATGAAAGAAAACACTTTCTCAAAAACGTGATTATTTGGTTCCTCACAAGTTCAAAATGTGTGAAAAGAAAGAGGGGAGTTTCTTAGTTTAAAGGAACTTTCTTCCACCACGTTTTAAAATGCTGCTCATTTGTCAATGATGGGCAATCAGGGGCTTCTAAAAGCAGGGAAACATAATGGCATCTTTCAAATTAGTCAACAGGGAACTTAGTGTCAAATTATGTATATAACCAGAATACCATGGAGTTGCTTTCTGTAGTTACTTCTTTATGGGGGGAAAAAATAATACAATAATTTACATTTTAAGTCTTTGGGATTTAACAGTGACTTTTACTACAGTAAAATCTCATTGGGGAAAAAAATATTGCTACAACATTCCCTCAAGAATAACTATTTATAGTTATAGTCAGGTAAAATATGATTTGCTTATAAGGTGAAAGCTACTGCTATGCCCTACCATCTGCATTATATATTACTGTGAAATTATATTGAAATAAGGATTAGAATAACACCAATTGTCTAACCAAAGAAAACATTCACAAATCTAACAGTTTAAAAAAGGATATGAGAAATGTAAGTTATAAAATGTGTACTTTGCTAAAGTCGTTTAACACAATGATCAGGAAAAGAGAGAAAATTGCCTAGAAGTGCAGGAGCTGGGAGTCCCGTGCTGAGCGCCTGGATGGGTAGTCTCTCTGTCCTGGCATAACCGTGCCAGTCACTTGTAAACACGCCATATGCATTAGCATTTGAACTTTATCTAATGTCTTTCAACACTTCAGAAGCCACTACCAATCAAACTAGTTTTTAAAAATACATCGGATCTTGTTTTTCTTGGTCAACCTAGTAAAGCTTTTTGAAATTTTATACTTGGTGACATCCACAGTATCTGTATGGGTTTGAGAAAAGAACAACCTTACTACTCATTTGTTTACTGCTTAAAACAGACGCCAGCCCCTAAATCTGTGTTTTCATTCAAGTTTGCTCATTTCCAGTTATTTTATCTTAGCATCTTTTTACACTTTGTAGATGAAACTTTTTGTCTTGATAGGACATGGTCAAAAGATAGAACTTCTATTAGATGTGAGGTTTTGAAACTGCCTCCACCATTGGAAAGTATTGTTTACCAGTACACCTCAAAGAACATACACCCCAAATGTTTTTCAAAAATTAAACAAGATACACCATTATGCCCACTAAGGATTTTGAATAAATCTAAATTTTAAATGATTAAAAAAACAAACCAAGCCATTTTGGCTGAACCTCACATGACCACCTACTCTGGGTAGATGTAATGAAGTTGAGCTTATGGGGGTATGACATCTGGCAAGGACTTGTGAATTACAATTTTCTTTTACAACTGAAAACCATATCCTGGTCAGGTCTCAGTGGGGTTTAATGCTGTCAGAGAACACAAGGTTTGTTTTGATCTGTTATGGAGTTACACACATCGCTTTCGTTTCACACTAATAACATCCCCATGTCTGGTATACGCCAATCCAGAGCCTGCTAATTAAAGGTTGGAATTAACCAAACACGGTTTCCCTAAGAAACATGTGAAACTTATTAAAACTTAAAAGTAACTGCTGATTCTCAATATAGGCAGAACTGAAGAATGTGAGTCTTGTGAGGTTACTTGAGCAAAAATGTTAAAGCACATTCAAGATGCTTTGTGTCTGCCTGTTGAGTACGCAATGTGTTAACATAGTAGAAAAATGTGCTAAACTTTAAGATTACTGAAAACCAAGAGATAAAAAGAATTCACCAGGGTTGCCTCCTACTGAGTTTTGGGTTTAACAAATAATTCTACATGCGGCTGTTACCGCACCCATTTCTCGCCAGAAGACTGTTTGTTGATTTGGACATGAAAGGGGAGTGGTGACCGGCGGGAGATGTGGAGGCAGATCCAAGGACGTGCATTTCAGCCCCCGTGTTACATAATTCAATACAAGGCAACAGCTTTATTTTATTTTTTATTTGTAACGATATATAAAATAAGTATTTAAAAATGCTATTTCGTGAGTATACAATTTGATAAATGTTCACAAAATGGATTTATCTGTGTAACAAGTACCCAGGTCTAGAAACGGAACATTCTTGGCACTCTTACAGATTTTTTTTTTAACTGAGCGATGTATCTTTACCCACAGTGGACACTTAGATATTGCTGTATATCATGCTCTGAAAGAATCCTGAATTTCTGAAGCTGGACAGCAATGGAGATGACAATAGCTAGCACTGAGTTCTCTCTGCTTGTGGTTTTGACAGAGCTACTGGGTCCCAACATGAGATGTGTGACAGCAACCACTCAAACTGAATTCAAGGAAGGCACAAAAGAGGAGAAAAGCATTTCAATTAAGAGATCCAAGGTGGCAGCAGATTAGGTGGATATTACACTCATCTTCTCCCAGAACCAAAGTGGGATCACAATTAAAACATAGCGCAATTAACTTGAGTAACCAACTGAACACTAGTTAAAGGGGAGCCTTATAACCAAGGATTTACAGAAAAAGCCACGTCAAGACTGGTAGGAAGGGTGGAGATGTGAAAAGAGCTGGACTCACTCCAACAGGCAGCAGCTGAGATTCTGGAAGGAGGAATATCTCAGCTGTAGAGGTTCCCCCAGAGGGGTGTGGGGTCTCAACCCCAAGCCAGGCTCCTTAGCCCAGAGCATCAGAGCTGGGAAGAGGAGCCCACATAACATCTGACTGTGAAAATCAGCAGGGATTCTGTCTGCCAGGGACAGGAGGCTGCTAGAGATACAGGAACCCTATTAAAGGGCCAAGGCACAGAACCTCATTTGCAGCCACACACCCTGGACTCCAGTGGAGAGAAGGCAGAGCAGACTAGAGTCACGTAAGGAGAGATTGGGGTTTGTAGCTCTAGGGAGAAAGCTGAAGGAACAGCTACCCAGATACCTGTGCTGAGTCCCGCTTCCTCACTACAGATGCAATCTTTCTTGGGTGGAGCATTCCCTCTGATGGCATCAGCCTGGAGCAATGAAATAGTCCCACCCTCTGAGCTTCCTGCTGCCCTACGCTGGGAAGCTCATGCCCTGCTGAGGAGTCAGCTGCCTGGGCCAGGGTGTAGAGGTCTGGGCAGACTCCAGGGTGTCAATGACTGAATTGTGTGGCTGCAGGGTGGAGGCAATCCCTCCACTTTCCTGTGAACCCCTCACAGGAGATCTTCTAGCCCCACTGCTCTGCTGAAATCTAGACAGAATTTTGGACAGATTGAATTGTGCGGCTCTAAGATGGGGGCCATTTTTCCCTCACACACCCAACCAGTGCAGAGCACTCCCTTCACAAGGCCAAATCTTGGTCTGTTTGGGCCTGATAAACTCTATTGGCCTAACCCTGATGACTCCCTGAGAACCCGTTCCTCCACAAGGTATGCGAGCAACCAGCTGGTGGCAGCTAGACTTGGTATGTCCTGGGACATTTGCTGAGTGGCCTCAGACCCAGCACTGGCACCAAATTTGAAGTTGTATCAGTCTGATGAACACCTTTTACCTCTACCTGGTGACTCACTGGGAACCTACCTTATACAAGTAAAGTACTGCCAGATGCTCTTTCAGTGACTGAGCCTAACAGGCGGTGAACACGCAGAAGCAGGCAAAGATGGATTTCTGGGTGCCTTGGGACTTTTGCTGACCTTCCCCCAGGCCCAGTGCTGGTAAAATCTATCCTTGGTGTCTAGCTTGGTCATTCCCATGCATAGCCAGGCCAAGCAGAGGCAGGCACAAACTGTGGATCACTCTGTAGCTCCAATCAGGTTGCCTATGTCCAGTCACAGGCAGCATCTGACATTGGCCTGCACCAGAGTCCCTCCCAGGAGGCCCCAGAACCAACATACCTGGTGGACAGCATCAGACAACATCAGAGCAGGATACAATTAGCTTCATAAGCAGCATACCCAAAGGGAGATTTCAGCAGGCAACAGACAATGCAGGGGTGAATTCCACATCATGTAGTCAGTACCTGCACAGCAGCTCATACACTGTGATTGGAGTTGATCCTCACAGTCAGCCAGCCTGGGGGTCAACCCACACATGAACAGATCAATAGCAATGAATGGGTTAATAGCAATCAAGACTCAATTACAAGGAGAAACCAAGACGGCGGCACAGGTAAACACTGGAGATTGCTGCCTCGCACAACCACTTCAAAAATACAACTAAAAGCCCTAACCAGTTTGGCTCAGTGGATGGAGCATCAGCCTGTGGACTGAAAGGTCCCAGGTTCGATTCTGGTCAGGGGCATGTACCTTGGTTGTGGGCACATCTCTGGTGGGAGGTGTGCAGGAGGCAGCTGACCGATGTTTCGCTCTCATTGATGTTTCTAACTCTCTACCCCTCTCCCTTCCTCTCGATGAAAAATCAATAAAATGTATTTAAAAGATCATTTGGCTTGCTTTGTAATCATGTGTATATTTGAGTGGTTATCTTATTAACATTGTCACCTTCATCTGTGTTCTCAAAACAGTAACCGTAAGTCTGGATATTGTGTAAGTCTAGTTTTGCTCATCATCACATCCCTAGTGTCTAGCACATAATAGGCATTTAATAGATACTTGTTGAGTAAATGGATGCATGAAATGAAGGATGAAAAGATGGTTGAAGTTTGTGCCCTCTTCTTTCCACACCGCTTCCACTGCTATTTCCCTGTATGACTTTGGTAAGTCAATCTCTGGCATCATAGCTTTCTTCCCTGAAATATAAAGGACTGGACTAGAAAATGTTGATAATACCTTTCATTTCTACTATGTTAAATTTTGGAATTTGAGATTCAACATGTTCTGTTAGCTTTGTAGTTACATAGATGTACTGCCATGGTGATAAGAGCCAATTGATCAACTGGATAATAGCATCTCCTGTCATTTTAACTGATTAACACTAGGGCATGCATGCCCTGCACAATTGATTAGAATCATGAATTATTTTCTTAATTTACTAAAAATTACTCTGGTGGTTATAAGAACACAAGTGATTGATGAGCCCCTTT
>NW_006295054.1:2100701-2102905 GCF_000327345.1 Myotis davidii
AAAGATTTAATTAAAAAAAAGACTCAATTACAATAAGAGGTCCCACATAACCCACACAAGGGATATTCCCGGAGCACCCAGGTCAGGTGATCAAGAAGACTGTGCCGTTGGTTTCCATAGGACACCTACTATGGGGGGGCGCGGGGGGTGAGGGTGGAGGATGGGAGGGGAACCGGGTGGAGAGGAGCTATGGGGGGAAAAAGAGGAACAACTGTAATAATCTGTACAATAAAGATTTAATTAAAAAAAAGACTCAATTACAATAAGAGGTCCCACATAACCCACACAAGGGATATTCCCGGAGCACCCAGGTCAGGTGATCAAGAAGACTGTGCCGTTGGTTTCCATAGGACACCTACTACATAAGGCCACTCTACCAAGACTGGAAGTCATAGAAGATCTACCTAATACATAGAAACAAAAACAAAGTAGCAGCCAAAATGGGGAGACAAAGAAACATGTCCCAAATGAAAGAACAAGAGAAATACCAAGAAAATGAGCTAAATTAAATGGAGGCAAGCAATTTATCAGATATAAAGTTCCAAAAAAAAATGGTTGTAGAGATGCTGAAGGAACTTAGAAAGAACTGAAAAAGGACATAGAACCCATAAAAAAGAACTAGTTAGAAATAAAGAATACAATATCTGAAATGAAGAATACCCTAGAAGGAATAAAGAGTAGGTTGGATAAAGCAGAGGACTGAATCAGCAATTTGGAAGGCAAGGTAGCGGAAAACACCCAATCAAAGCAGCAAAAAGAAAAAATATTTTTTAAAAATGAGAACAGTTTGAGGGGCCTTTCAAACAACCTGAAGCATAACAACATCTGCATCATAGGGGTACCAGAAGGGGAGAGAGAGCAAGAGATTTAGAACCTATTTAAAGAAATAATGACTGAGAGCTTTCCTAACCAGGTGAAGGAAAAGGATGCATAAGTACAGGTGATGCAGTCTCAAACAAAATAAACCCAAAGAGGTCCACACCAAGATACACATTATAATTAAAATGGCAAAGGTTAAAGACAAAAAGAGAATCTTAAAAGCAGCAAGAGAAAGACAGTTACCTACAAGGAAGGAGCTCCCATAAGACTGTCAGCTGATTCCTCAATAGAAACGTTTCAGACTAGAAGGGATTGGCATGGCATATTCAAAGTGATGAAAAGCAAGGAGCTACAACTAAAACTACTTTCCGTAGCAAGGCTATAATTTAAAAATGAAGGAGAGATAAAGAACTTTCCAGAGCCCCCCGCCCCCCAGTGGGAGGTGTGCAGGAGGCAGCTGATCGATGTTTCTCTCTTGTTGATGTTTCTAACTCTCTATCCCTCTCCCTCTCTGTAAAAAATCAATAAAACATATTTTTTTAAATTAAACTAGACCACCTTCTTACACCGTACAAAAGAACTCAAAATGGATTAAAGACTTAAATGTTAGCCTTGAAACCACAAACATCTTTGAAGAAAACATAGGCAGTAAAATTCTAGACATTTCTCGTAGCTATATTTTTTCTGATATATCTCCTTAAACAAAGGAAACAAAAGAAAAAATAAACAAATGAGACTACATCAAGCTAAATATTTTTTTTTGCAGAGCAAAGAAAACCATCAACAAAATGAAAAGATAACCCATTGAATGGGAGAACATATTTGCCAATGATATATCTGATAAAGGATTAATATCCAAAATTTATAAAGAACTTAGAGAACTCAACACCAAAGAAACAAACAATCAAATTTAAAAATAGGTAAAGGACCTGAATAGACACTTCTCCAATGAGGATATACAGATAGCTGATACGCATATAAAAAATGTTCAATGCTAATCATCAGAGAGATACAAATTAAAACCACAATGAGATATCTTCTCATACCCGTCAGAATGGCTATCATCAATTAGTCACAAACAACAAGTATTGGTGAGGGTGTGGAGCAAAGAAAACCCTCATACACTGTTGATGTAGATGGGTGCAGCCACCGTGGAAAACAGTATGGAATTACCTCAAAAAATTAAAAATAGCCATAACCGGTTTGGCTCAGTGGATAGAGCATCAGCCTGCGGACTGAAAGGTCCCAGGTTCGATTCTGGTCAAGGGCATGTACCTTGGTTGCGGGCACATCCCCAGTAGGAGGTGTGCAGGAGGCGACTGATCAATGTTTCTCTCTCATCGATGTTTCTGACTCTCTGTCCCTCTCCCTTCCTCTCTGTAAAA
>NW_006295054.1:2102964-2125411 GCF_000327345.1 Myotis davidii
ATATGCACCCCTATGTTCATTGCAGTGTTATTTACAATAGCCAAGATTCAGAAGCAGCCCAGGTACACAACAGTAGATGAGTGGATAAAAAAGCTGTAGTACATATTTACACAAAGGAATACTACTCAACCGAAAAAAAGGAGGAAATCTTACGTTTGGGATAGCATGGATGGACCTGGAGAGTATTATGCTAAGTGAAATAATCCAGTCAGAGAAAGACAAATACCATATGATTTTACTTATATGTGGAACCTAGTGAACAAAATAAACTAACAAACAAAATAGAAACAGACTTATAGGTACAGAGCACTGACTGACAACTGTCAGAAGGGAGTGGAGTTAGGGGACTGAGTGAAAAAGGTGAAGGAATTACTAGTAAGCGAAGAAAAAAACCAACTCGTAGACACAGCCAACAGTATGGTGATTACCAGAGGGTAAGGGAGGTGGAGGGAGGTAGAAGAGGGTATAGGGGGATAAATGTTGATTGAAGGAGACTTGACTTGGGGTGGTGAACACATAATACAATATACAGATAGTTATCATAGAATTGTACCCTAAAACCTACATAATTTTATTAACCAATGTTACCCCAATAAATTCAATTAAAAACTTTTTCAAAATACTTTTCAAGTTGTTTTTTTTTTTTTTAATAATCTTTCCCTGGGAGGCGTGCTCAAAGTATGCTTATAAGAGTCATGAAAGCACTGTGGTTTGGGGACTAAGATCCCAGGATGTAGAGTCAGGGATACCATCCTCACAACTCACTAGAAGGAAGACCCAGTCCAAGTTGCTTAATTTCTCTGAGCCGCAAGAACTCCATCAACAAAATTGAAATGTGCCAATCTCACTAAGTTATTGAGAGAATCAATGACATCCCCTATAGTTGCTTGTGAAAAGTGCTGAATACAAGCAGTAATCAAAAGATTATTATAGATATTATTCTATAATGATCAAATCATTATTATCTTTATTACAATGCCCGAATATCTGAGTCATCCATAGGAGAGACCGCTTGGTTTTCTCCTCCGTTGACTGTCAGTTCACCCTCCTCATGTGGGTTTTGTCATCTATCTCTTAGCCTGTTAGAACAAAATTCAAGATTAAAGAGTAAGTGGCCTTTCCTGGTGAAAGAACCCAGGTATTCCATCACTTCTTCTCTGGACTCACCTAAATCTTTAAACAAACTCCTCCTAACATTTAACCTATGCCAGGTTTTCAAAATCTGGTATGTATAAATGTCACCTGGGTTTCTAAGGCTCATACCTAAATATTCTCTTCCAGTAGATTGGGGGTGGGGCCTAGGAATATGCATATGAGTCAGTGCCCAAGTGAGTCTGACATAGGTGATCTCTGGGCCACCCTTTCAGAAACACAAACTCTCTGAGTCTCAGGACCTCGGGGATTATAAAAAGAGCATCTGCTGAAGCATAGGAATATTCACTGACTCAATTGTCTAGGCTGTGCAGACAGTATTTACAGTTGACACTTTCCAAACATTAAAGGAATGTTTTAAGGGATAAAAAAATAATTCTCCAAACATGTGGGCTGCTGGCTTTCATTTCAGATAGATCATTTGTATATCATTAAAAGTCCTAAGCAGAAATAAGATGCTAATGAAATTGGTTAAGTCAAATCAATGCAACTTTAAAATTCATGAAAGCAAAAGTAAGATTCCTGCAAATGAATAAATGTAACATTTTTCTCATTATGGTTTTCTATTTCTTGAGCATATTCCTTGGCATCTGACATTCTCTATTTTTTTGGCATTTTTAGTTCCTCTTATTTTTTTCCTAAAAATAGGCCCAGTAATACTATAGCTCAAGATATTTATACATGTGCTCTTAGAGACATACATTGATATATCTTGAGATAAGCATGCTTTATTGAAAAAACACTTCTTCCTGATCTTCACACTCCCTTTCTTTTTCCTTGTTGTCATCAGTATCACCTTATTCAGTGCATAGAAAGTTATGTTCACTTTTTTAAAAGATATTTCTTCAACTAAGTTGAAGTACTAGTAAATTGGGATGCCCTACCATTAGAAAATAGAGTGTAGAGCCATTGTAATTGGTGCTTGTTGTGTAAGACTCCCTCCACGTTCTGCGTGGAGTAGAGTTCGGTATCTGAAAGAGGAGCCACACAACAAATGAGAGAAAAAGACACGAGATAATTTTGCAATATTGGGGGACCAGGTGGGCAAGTCCCGAAGGACTTCCTCTCATGCTCAGGCCTCACCAAGGTTTTATTGATCTGGGATGCACCCATAGCATAGCCCTTAGGCAGGTGACCCTTGGCAACAGGCAGACTAGCCCATCAGCAAGAATTTACATAATAATAAATGGGGGAGTAGTTTCAGCTACCACTGTCTGGACAAACAGAGGTGGCGCCTAGGTCCGACCTTTGCTAGGGCTTCAAAGGCACCCAGCCTTTGGGGGATCTCTGTCTATGTTTATCAGATAGTGAAGGCAATAAACAGTTTCCCACAGGTGCTATTATCAGACATTCTTATTTGTATTCTAAATCCAAGTGCATACTAAATTCAAAATGCAGCCACTTTGAAAAAGGACCCTTGATAGAATACACAATTTTTTTTTTCTTGGATGTCAAGATCTCAGGCATGAGTAAGATTGAAGATAGTTTAGTGTTCTTCTTTTTTCACCTCAAGTTTTCTAAATTAAACATGAATAATTTTTATAATTAGAAGCATCCCAGTAAATGTTATTATTTAGGAAGAAAATTTTAGACTCATGGAAGCCCACACATAATTAGGCTTTACCCAAATGTATCTCTACACTACAGTTGTCTAAATGCTTTTGGTGTGGTGGTCAATTTCTTCCAATAACATTCAATGAAATTTATTTGCTTTAATGATTTTAATAATTAGGTATCTTGTATATACTCCTGATTTTTTAAGTCAATCTGGTGTTGGTATGAAATGAATCCAGGAAACTGTACAATTAACAAAATTCCATCTTTGTTGGATATGGCCTTTTAAATAAGCAAGTGTCAGATTTACAATGTGGGACTTATGAAAATGTCCCATTACGTAGGATTATCATAATCCTGGAAATGACAATTTTAAAATTTGTAGATTCATTTTAAGATAACAGAGAAGGATGAAAGAAGGAGTCTGTATTTATGGTGACCAGGTGTTCCTGGCCCACCATCTTTCATAGCCGAGCTCACATTGCTCTATCCCCAGAGCTCTGATCAGGAAGACATAAAAGGTATGAACGTCTGAGAGGGCCTGGTAAACTCTTCACCCTAACTGTTCAAAGTACCTCATTCTTGGGGTAGGACTTAGCAGCTTCCAACTAAAGGTTAGAAGTGCTAAGATTTCTGCAAGCAGATGTTGAAGTCAGTAAGCTCAGTCTATATCTAACACATCATCCCACTGGACCAAATAGGAGAATCAGAAATTGAATTCCTTCAAACAAACATACATGAGAAGGCAAACAAGCATGAAAACACAAATGATAGAATTGGCTAATCCCAGGCTCAGCCTGAGTGGGCTCACAGAGAAATCACTTTTATTCTTATGTTTCCTCTTACAGGCAATATTTAATATTGAAAATGAAATTTAAGATATGTGATACTTTAAAATAATATCAATCAGAGAAAGGAGAAATATGTACATATCTGTATGGTTTAATATACAAGGTCCATATGTGTAAGCCTAAAAAATATTATATATTTTAAATACAACTAAGGATAATTTTATTTTTTTAATTGTTTGTCTTTATTGTTGAGGATATTACAGATGTCCCCTATTTTCCCCCCATTTCCCCTCTCCCCTAATTCCCGTCCCACCCCAGGCCTTCACTCACTATTGTCTGTATCCATTGATTATGCATTAGGTTATCCTCTGCCCACCCTTCCTCCCCCTTCCCTCTGAGATCCATCAGATAATGTCCTTAGATGGAACTATTTCTGAAAAGAAAGCTTTCTTATTTTATCTGTTAACAATCTTGTTCATGAAGATTGAATTGCTCTTTAAAGGTTTACTACTTTAAGCAACAAAGCAATGAATGAACTCTAGTGCAGGGCATATGAGCAGATTGTTCACCAACATGAGACCCAGAGGCCACTGGTTGCCTTGCAGGGTTCTCCAATAACTTGCATAGTCCGTGGGTGGGAGCTAGATAGGCCCTCTCGTGGTGCGCTTTGCATAGACTAAGTTTGAATAGCAATGGAGCAGATCAGTTACTGGCTGGAGCCAGACTGCTTGGGTTCAAATCCCGTCTCCCCAGTTTACTAGCTTGTGACCTTGGGTGACTTATTTTAGTTCTTTCTACCTCTGTTCCCTTGCCTGTAGATAAAGATAATACTACTACTCTATCGTAAAGTTGTTGTAAGGTACAATTAACCCAAACAAAGTTCTTCGAGTAATGCATGGTACATAGTAAATTGTAAGTATTAACTGTATTCATAAATACGATGAAGATAGAAATGAAAGAAATCAAGAAGGAAGAAAGAACAATTGCCAAGTAGTATCATGAAGATTATTTTAGGAAAATTATGTGCAAATGTATTCATTGTTGTGCTTATGTAGTTTTCTTTTCTTGTCTTTTTTTCTCTTGCATCTGTGTGAAAGTCTCCAGGAAATGTGAGTGGAGACTTCTACATTGTCATCTACAACAACCAATCTCCACAAGGCTGAGATGGCGTTTCTAAAGAAAGAGCAGTTGTTTGTGAAATATTTCCACCTGTAAAAGTAATGGCCAAAACTTGTTCTCAATTTCACTTAGAACCCATTGTGTTAGAAGTGAATCTCTCAAGGACTGGACATCCATTGCATGCCTGTGGAAAATCACTTTTAAATGGCCTGCCGCCGTGGGAAGCAGTACCAAAGAAGAAGGATGCCAGCTAATGAATGGGAAGCACAATGATGAGTCTAATTCATCAGATTTCTCATATAAGTCAAATGAAGAGGAAGGTAACAGTGGATTAGTATATTTCACTCAACACTTCTCCTTCTGCCAAGAATTTTTTAAATGTCAGAAGACTGTAACTCACATGCTTCACAGATTGCGAGCAGCTTTCTCCAAACCTTCAACCATGTGTGCAGTAGCACCCACGCTCAATGGACTCCAAGCAGGACAGCAAATGGCCAAAGACCATCTCGAATGCCCCAGGATATGAAGGAGTAGAGGACCCCATGCAACACTTGCTCACAGAGGACAACCAAATGCTGCTGGGAGTGGTGCACTGTGAACAAACAAACTGTAGCTCTGCCAAAGCATGGGAGAAGCTGGGAGCCATCAACAGAGTGAGCACAACGAGAAACTCCCATTGACGGTCATCTTATCAAGGTGGCTGGTGGTGAAGAGGAAAGATACTCTTGAGCCCTGTAGTGCCAATCATTTACAAGTCATGGACTCATGAGAAGGAAGATCACTTCTTTTCAACCTTTCGTGGTCAGAGTTGAATACAGTTCCTAACGTATAAAAATAATGATAATCATTAACATTGTTGAAAACTTACTGTATTCCAGGCACTGTGCTAACAGCTCGACTACAAGTATTATCTCATTTGATCCTAAGAATCCTATTTTATATTTCGGGAACCTCAGACACACAGAGGTTCGTATTTGACCTGTCACCCATTAGCAATTGTGACTCACATGATCAATATTCAATATGTATTTAAATGAAAAAATGAAGTGAATGCATTTTAAAGTGGAGTCTAGTTTCCCGATACACACACTCACTAGGTATGCACATAGTACTAGAGCTGGAGGGAAAGGATACCAAAAGGGGCTGAGCCCAGCTGCGGTGCATCCACTGTCGAGCATCGACCTATGAACCAGGAGGTTACAGTGCGATTCCCAGTCAGGGAACATGCTGGGCTGCAGGCTGGATTCCCAGAAGGAGGGGGTGCAGGAGGCGGCTGATCAATGATTCTCCCTCATCGTTGATGTTTCTATCTCTTTCTCCCTCTCCCTTCCTCTCTGTAAAAACTCAATAAAATATATTTAAAAAAAAAAAAGAGGTTGAATCATTTGAAAAATTACTAGGTTCAAAGGGCTTTATAATAATCATGTTGTGGGAAAAATCTTTGAGGCAGGTCACTATTGTTAACCTCATATTTCTGTAGTAAACCTGAGATTCAGAACTGTTTGTGTGGTTTCAGAAAGGTATTCTGAGGGAAGGGCTGTGCATGCTATAGAAATACTGAGGATCTCCAGGGTCATGAAAGCTTAGGAGTGTTGTAAGAGGCAGTGTTGCTCCTCTAATTTGAGATAGTTCATGCAAAAAAGAAAAACAAATCACCAATAAATATATAAAAATACCTTCAACCTCAACGGTAATCAAATTTGAATTATATCAATTTTAAAAAATTACTAGGATTGCTTAGCAGGTGGGAAGAAGCATTATTGCATACTGCAAAGAAATAATGTCGTTATCACACTCCCTCCTCCTTGTTATCTTCCTTTTAATTCAATTTCCCTCAAGTATGCTTAAATGGGCTTTTAACTATTCTGAATAACCTTTATCATTACTGCTTGGGGTTCTTTCTCTTTTTGGAGCTCACAGTTTATTTGTCTCAAAAGATGGAAGCAATTCCTTTCTTCTTCCAGGAGCAGCCAACTAGTAGTAGCCCAAGCACTCATTTGTTCATTCATTCATTCATTCATTCATTCTACAAATATTCCCAGAGCATCTATTCGATGGGGACATGATGGTGAACCAGACACAGTCTTGCTTTCAGCATCTTACAGCCCAGTAGGAAACCTAGTGATAAACAAGTAATTGCCCAAATAGTTAACAAATCATAATTAAGATACATGCTATCAAGGAGAGATACATCATACATGAGGGATATAGCGATGAAACATACAAGCCTGGTTAAATATTAACACTTCATTGGTTGTCAGTCGAGCACTATCTTCTAGGAACTGCCATGTAAACTATCTATTAGAAAATAGGATGCTACAAGGTAGACCAAGAAAAGTACTCAAACCCTGAACAATCCACCACTGGCCATGGTGTAAGACATTGTTTGGAACTATTTGCTCTATGAACAACCTCTGGGGAGTAGCTAAGGACATCATGTTGCTTCTCTGAGGCTCTCCTGCCCCCTCCCACCATACAGAATGAGAGAGAGAGAGAGAGAGAGAGAGAGAGAGAAGCTTATGGAAGAACCTCTCCCAAAACATTCATCTGATGCATATTCAGGTCTTCCAGCAAAACAGTGTGGCGTTGGCCCCACTGCCTCTCCATTTTCTCCCCACTCACACTCCTTCCCTGAGGCCTCCACCCACCTTTAACTTAAAAACTTAGGCTTATGCATCTGCCAAAGTAAACAGAGATGCCTTTTTTTAAAAAGCAGAGGAAAAAGAGAGAATGAAGAAAATAAATACCCTTAGGACGTCTTGCACTTTGGGATCCACCCAGCAAAACTATCTGAACGCCAACCTGACTCCTGTAGCTTTTCAAAGCACACAACAACCGGGTCACCCAGCTTAAGTGGCATAAAAAGCAGACCCACCAACTGATTGCATTCATGGTGTGTGGTCCAGAAAATTAATCCACTTGGAGGACAAAGCCCACACCTCTTCTTTGCAAGTTCATTCGGTTTCCTCACTTATTGTTTTCTCCAGGTAATGCCTGCAACCTAAGTAGGATCAGTAAAGTAAGTAGCTCTTGATAAAGTGCAGGAAACAGAGGTGGGAGGGAGAGCGTGGAGGGAGGTGCGAGGCGAAGTCAGAGAGCCTCCGTATCCTGGGACCCAAGGAAAAGTCCCATCAGAGCCTGCAGATGCTCGAGTGAACTCTTAAGGTATGGATAGGTCGGATAGAGCTAAATGTTACTTTTTTCTTCTACGTTAATATAAAGCTCAATCACAGAGGATTCAGCATTTTCCTAATTTTTGAAACCCACTCTGAGGGAAACAGTCCCAATTTGGCATGGAAATGGGGTAAGTGCCCCCCCCCCCCGCTGCTCCTTTGTTCAGATGAGAAACGTAGAATCCGGAAGGTCGTGGGCTTTTCTGCAATCTCAAATCTCTCTTAAGAGACCAGGCAAGGGTTTCATCTTGCCACCTATAGTCACTCACAGTTTATGGGTGGCTTTTAAAAGTAAATTCTGAACAAATTGTGTACTGTGTAAGTTTATCCTTAGTTCCGTTTTGAGTCTTAAATCAATCTTATTGTTTTAAACAAACAAAACATTTTTTAATTGAGCCCCCCCAAAAATGTTACCTATATATTCCTTTTAGGAATGTGTGTGTGTGTGTGTGTGTGTGTGAAAAAATGTTACCTATATATTCCTTTTAGGAGTGTGTGTGTGTGTGTGTGTGTGTGTGTGTGTGCGCGCGTGCGTGCGTTGTGGATCAACTCTCTCTCCTTCAGAAGATTTCCTCTGTCAATAGTTGCTAAAGCAGTAAAACTCAGAGCGCCTCAAGGATAATGTTCTCATTTTCATGTTGTCCCCTTGTTTCCACAAGACATAAGCCAGCCTCCTACATTGTTTAACTGCAGGGAGCACCAGGTTCTTGCAAACCAGAGTAAGAAGGGCACAGTATGGAATAACGGTTTCAAATGTATACCAAGGTCAGGGGTTGCAGAATATTCTAGAACGTTCGCCAGATGTACACCAACTTCTACATGCACACAGTGTTTTTCCCAACCGCTCTCCACAATGAGTCTTCTCTTGGTCCCCCTGTCCCGAGTGGTGGAGGTGGTGGTGGAGGCCTCGGGGAAGCAGGGCCAAGTGAGAGGCGGGTTTGCTGGAACACCTTCCTTTATCCTCTGAACCAGGATGGCCCTGGAGCCTAAAATCCATTCCCCTTTTATTTTTTCCTTTTATCTTCTTAAAATGAAGTATGTCCACCGAATGCCATTGCAGCCACCCTCCCTGTGACCAGTACACAAAACCCACTCCGTTCTCAGAGCCTAACAACAGCCCGTTTCACAGCTGAGACCTCCTGCGTCTCGCATCCCTCGGTGTCCTATTTCCCCCCAAAGCTTTTGCTCTTCAGAGAGGGACATCTCTGGGCAGCAGCGCAAGTTTTACTGATAAAGTTAAACCGACCCCGTTGACACAGGGCAATCTGAACGAACAGAGAATTCAGAATTCAAACGCGGCAGGATAAGGAGAGGCGCTGGGGACTAATGGCCTGGCTTTTGAGTGCTCGGTTCCCAGGCTGTGCCCCAGGGAGGATCAGGCTTCCCGGACACTCAATATGCTGGGAGGGTACCCGCCTCAGCCCCGGGCTGCGGCCTAGAGGAACCAGAGAAAAACAATTTTCTCCGGAAGCGCTGGGGAATGCAAAGATACATTTAATAATAATATTTGATGGAGGTGGAGAAAGAGGTTTTTTGTGTGTGTGCGCGTGTGTGTTTTTCAAGGAGAACTTTCTCTGGCACCACAAAATTAAAGGAATTTCTAACCCCGGTCTTCTTTTCGTCTTTCCCAGAGGAGGAAATTGTAAAGGGCCGGCCCTTGAAAAATAATATAGTAAAATCTAACTTTATTCCCCTAATCTCTTAATAATGCTGCAGCTGGCCATGATCTATTTAGCATAACACAAAAATAATGTATTTGTACCAAGCAGATTTGAAATGCTTTAAAATAGGGAAAGCTATTTACTTGATTGATTAAGTTAAAGTGTTTACATAAAAGTGTCGTATTTTGACATCAGTCATACAACACCACATATGGTACTTTTAATTAAATTGTGTGAAAAAGGCTACATCTTATATTCAGTCACAACAATATGGCTAACGGGAAGCACAAACGTATTTGTCATGCCAGAACCTGGGAGCCGCGGTCATGGCATGTGGCTGCTAAAATCCCCAGATTCGGATTTTTAAAGCTTTCATAGCCTCCAACACATGTTTTGCCTGAACAAAGGCGAAGCAACTGGGCCCCACTTCTGTGAGTCAGTGGTTCTTATTTTTCCCATTTTGATTTAAACCTCTCCAAGCGCCATCAGTGAAGTAAAATATACTGAGAATTAGAAGCAAGTTATCCTAAGGAATTGGTGCTCAGAGCCCAGGTAAGGCGCTTTGTTTTGTTAAGCTGTATTCCTGGAGATTAGGAAATAAACTCAAGAAACATTCCCGGAGAAACAGGGGAGGGAGACCCTATTATTCTATCCGAGTGAGAGCTCATTTGTATCTTTGAAGTGTGGGACTCATACATCCCTTGAAAAGGGCCTGCTCCTTCCTTCCCCAAGCACTTGATTTAAACCACTGCCCCCCCTTTTTTTTTCTCCCAAAATTAAGATGAAATATTTTAAATATAACAAAGGACAAAATGGCTTGGCTTGTAAAGGCATGCTGACTTCACTTTTAATATAGACAAATAATACTTCAAAGTCCTCTGTGTGTGTGTGTGTGTGTGTGTGTGTGTGTGTGTGTGTTTAAGCTAACTTATGTCCACCCCATGTGCAAATTCAATTGACTGACTACGTCCACAACCGAAGTGAGCCTCCCTGGGAGCCATCCATTTGCTACGAAGGTAGAGGAGACACTGCTGTATTTTCTTAAAGGGATTCCTGGCATTTTTCTCCTCCTTCATTTCGCCTTAAAGACTACCTTGAGAAATGTTGCCCAGCAGTAAAAGGAAAATGAGTCCAAGCTTCAAAATCAGGAAATTTGGGTAGTAAAAATGTAAGTTATAAAGCCAATGTTGATCGGAAAATAAATTGAGCTCTTTTAAATGGTGGGTTAAGTGTCAGCCCTGAGAAGTAAAGACCATCCAACTTCCTCTAGAACTTATTCGTCCTTCCTCAGGCAAACGCGGCCTCCAAAAGGCTCCTAAGCTGCCAAAGGGTATGCTGGCCCAAGTGGTGAAGCATTTGAACACACATATGGGGCATGCACTTATTTACCATGTACCATGTTCAACCTAAAGAAAACAAAGGGGAAGGCGGGAACCATGAACAACTAGAGGGCACGGTTTTCCATAATTGCAAGGAGGTTTAGGTAATGCTTTGCGCGGTGTTTGATTTAAAATGTTAAAATATTAACAAAAGTTTTCTATAGCAGAGTGTTCCTATCACAGTGAAATGACTCATAAGAATGCTAAATTCAAACCAGATGGGCACAAACATTAACTGGGGGAGAAAAAAAATCAGATTTTTAGGGGTCAGCATGGGTCTTCACAAAAATGAAGACCTTGTCTGAGTTTGTGAAAAATGAACTTTCTGTGATAAAAACTAAAACAAGAGAAAATATTAGTGACTTTATTTTAATTATACAAGCCACCGCCAATTAGAAGAACTAACATTTACAAAACTTTGCATTGCCATTTTAATTTGAAAAAGATGACTAGGGTGATCTTGAGACTTCAGATACACAGGGACTTCAATGTGTCCTGTGCACCCCGAGTGAGGGACACACGAGTTCAGCTGTGTGCCACGCTCTGCTACAACAATCTCTTTGCTTCCCACCGAGAAGTTCTTCTCATTGAAGATTTGTGTGGTATAGAAACCTCCAACCATTGGTCCCCGGCATGAGGCCAGCCTCTGCTCCTCTTTCAACAGACCACAGAGGAAAATTCTCACCGCTGGGGCAGACACCTAACCAAATCTGCTCTGCTCTCTTGTTAAAAATATGTTCCCTCGCATTTCTCCCTTTTTGGTTTTTTTCCTCCAGAGCTTTTTACCATTTACAGATTGTCTGCAACATGTGCTGTGTATAAATGTGTACATACCCTACAAGAAGAAAAATATGTGGGCTCAGAATTAATATTGTTTTTGACTTATAGGGAAATTCCAGGTCTGTTTAACTTGGACTGTGGGATCCAGGAACATTACAGAGAGGAGAAACGAATGTGTTTTGAGAAAAAAAAGAAGAAGAAAGTGTATGGGGAGTTCCCTACTGTTTTGTTGCTGGAATCTTGGGCAACATGGGGAAAAGTGACAAGCACATAATTTAGTCTGGCAGCCATACACTCTGTGCTGTGCGCCTGTCAGTTCTTACCAGCTAAGTAAGGACTGGCCTACTTTGGTGTGAGGATGAGAGACCTCCCAGGAACAAGTAGGTACTTCAGGAAATGGTGTTTCTCGTTCAGTAGGTGGCCTCCCTTCTCCCGTCCGTGTGTGAATCGATGCCCTGCGTGGTGTTGGGGGCACTGTGCTGCACTAAGCTGTTTACCTTTTGGATGAAACCTAAAACCACAGACCTAACCATTTGTGGTCACCAGAGATCTTATGGCAGACTTTCTAAGAGCAGTTGTGTTAACTCAGGAATCCTGGCCCAAGTCCAACTAAAGTAATTACATTCTGCCTTCCTAAAATTCCCCCTGCAGTTTCAATTGAATACGATAGTCTCAACCCTCCATCTCACAGCGTCGCTAGGCATGGTGGTTAGCATTCCTTGGAGGCGCAGCCCGCAACTCCACGCTGGAAGAAGTGATTCCCTATTCCTCAGCAAGGTGTGGCGAGGCTAAATTAATGCATATTCATAAAAGCATGTGGAGAGCCTCAGTTTAGAGTAGGAAGAGTGGCAGGAAGGTACACATGTTCAGTTGTCCATAAGAGCCAGCGGCCAATGCACTAGGTGACTGCTCTAATAGAAGCATAAATTCAGGACAAGAGAGGGAGAGTTAGAATCCTACTGCCCTCTGACCTGGAAATATAACATTTGGGCTAGTGTGTTCAATCCTGGGGATGCTTTTAAATGAGGCCTCATCTAAGCACAGCGTATCTTCAGAGGCCACCAGAATGAGGAGAGCATCTAGAAATGATGACATGCTGAAGCATGACAGACATGCTTCAAGGAACTGAGGATGTTTAACCAAAAAAAAAAAAAGGAAGGAAGAAAGCAAAGAAGGAAACTGAAATTTGAAGCGCAAACGTACTTTGTAAACTAACAGAACCAGTGGTTGGAGGTTACAAAAAGAGAAAGAAAGCCCTTCCTCCCATCCCTTGCCTAGAGTCTTTTCCCACCACCTCTGGGCATCAACTCTTACCCATTCACTAAGACTAAATTACATTCTATCATCAGATGAAATTCCTTCCACCAAGAACTCATCTTATGCCACCTCACTCAGCATATATTGTCTGAAGCACTAATTTGGCCCTATCACAGGCTCTCAATGGTTAGCTCGTTAATTCTGAATTTCTTTTCTCATGACTATGTCTCTAAGAGTTATCAGAGGAAGACTCATGCATTACACTTCATATTTGTAACAGTAGTAAGCAAAATACTTACTTTAACTCCGTTTTTCACAATAGCTATTTATTAAGAAACTAAGACATGTGTCCTGGGTATACAAAGATAAATATGATAAACCTACCACGAGGGTTGACCTCCCTCTGTATGGCATAAATTATTTTAAAAATAAATAAATAATAGACAGGGGGAAAACATCAAATTGGAAGATTCAGGAAAGGTTTTCATGGAAAAGTGATATTTGAGGTCCACCCTTGAAGGAAGCATGTCTTTTTAATAGGCTAGTGTCAGGGGAAACATTTTACATGGAAAGAACCTTAAAAGCAAAGGCCTGGCAGTGGGAAAACATGGAGTAATTTCTTGGAACAATGTAAAGATGTTTCTTGAAATAGAGACTATAAGTTAGGGGAGGGGCAAGAAATAAGGAAAAGCTAATTGGAAATATATATTTGGAGGACTCTAATACTTAATAAATACCAGCTTGTTAATGAAAATTATATTTTTGTTTCAATGGGGAATATTAAGAAGAGAGTTATGCTTTAGAATGCTGATATGATAGGGATGTGTTAGGTGAGTTAGAGGGATGAAGGCTGGAGTCTAGGTCAAGGTAATTGTAGATCCAACCAAGTAGTAAGCTGTGGTGCTAAAGACATGGGGAAGGGGGAGAATTGAAGGAGAGAGAGATTGATTTTACAGAACTTCAACAAGTTTGCCACAGGGATGTAGAATGTTATCTCTAAGTTGGAATCTGTATTTTAAAAAATAAAGAAATAAGGAAAGTAGCTGGTTTCCCAGGAAAATAATTAACTTGGTTTTTCACATGTTAAGTTTAGAAACTTGTGCTGAATCCAGGTGAAGATTCCTAATATGCAGCTGGAAATGCAATATTAATCTTCGGGGTAAAGGACATAGTGACATACCCACTGCCTCTATTGACATGGGGGAGGGACCAAAGGACAGAGCACATAGAAAAGAAGAATTCTCCCAAACGGGGAAGCAGTCTTCGGGCCCTTTGCTGTACCGAATTCAGACATGACAAGGTGGCATATGACTTGATGATTAGAAGGTCAAAGGTTACCTTCAAGAGTGGACTTCCGTAGAAAATTGAAGGTGCAACATCACAGAGGAAAGTAGAAATGAGAGCAAATATAAATATTTAGATTCTAGTAGGTTTAGAAGAACTATCATAAAGTATATGATATAAACAAAATAAATAAACAAGAGATGGATTTTAAAATGTTGAGCAATAGTGAATAACTATGGGAAATTGTTGGGATATCGTAAGCACCAAAACAAAATAAAACCACAAACAATAAACACTGTCTTTTTGCTTTTCTCAGTAGTATACCACTTCCTGGGAGTGCACCAACTAGACAGAAAGTAAGGGTTGGTCTGGGTGGGGATTTGATTATTAGGGAACCGGGCAGTAGATTCTGATAGCAAGGGCAACATGCAATTGACTCCCTAGGATGGAATCTGATGAGGCTTGAGGTGAACCTGGCCACATGATCAGGTTAAAGTTGAGATAAGAAAGCAGGAGTGGTAGACACATTCTTTGATACCTGCCCAGGTGCTACAGGTGTGGAGATGGAGATGCATGTATCTCTGAGGGAATGTTCAAAGAGGACAAGTGGGAAATATTTGCATTGATGATGATGTACAGGTATGATGATCAAATCCAGCCTCCATCACTACCTAGCTATTTTATCCTAAGCTAGTACTTAATCTTTAAGCCTCAGTTTCCTATTCTGTAAAACTGGGGTGGCAACCTTCCTCACAGAGTTGTTATGAGAATTAAATAAAATAACCCATGCACTTGGCTCAAAGTAAGCACCTAAAGAATTTCCCCAAGGTCACCATGTGCTCTTCAACCTACTCCAATCTGCAGCCTTTTCATCTAGCCCTTTCCCCCTCATGCTAGGTCACCATTCTGACCTTCTGTAAGTGGCTTTTCCTGACTACTGTCCTGCAACACTCTCCTCTACTCCCCAACATGTCCCTGCCACACATACACCAATGAAAGACTAACTGTGTGGTACACTCAGAGGTGTAGGTAAAGGGTTCTGAGCTAAGCCCTATTAAGTCTTAATGAATTTCCCAGCCCTTTATCTCTCTGTCCCCAGGAAGAAGTTCAGATTCATAGCTGAGGGACTGTACCCTAATAGGAATTGGGTGTGCACTGACTAGAGGAAGTCGGTTCTCTCTTTAATTGCTAGGCCTGACTCCAAGAGTTCTCTTTCCTCAGTGGAACAACTTAGCTATGAGTCATTCTGCGGGAACATGTCCTCAGGGAATTTGATGAGGAAGGAACTTGAATAGCAAGCCCCTCGGAGACAGCTACAGTATAGCAGCTATAGCGTAAGAACAGAGAAGAAGGAAGGCAGTACATGGTGGGGGTCCCAGCCCCTCCACTCTGTGCTTCTCTTGGGCCCAGAGCTTTTCCTTTGTGAACAGTGCTGTCTATACCTTGGGTGGTAAAAACTTAGCCCTTTACTGCATTTTGAGGAGACCATAGTGCATTTTACCTTAAAAATAAGGCCCAACATTCTACCAGTCTTACAGTCTTTATATTTCACTTCTAATACCAAAGTTAAAAAAAATGAATAAAATATTATCTGTTTGTTTTTCAGAGAGGAAGCAGGAGAGAGAGAGAGAGAGAGAGAGAGAGAGAGAGAGAGAGAGAGAGAGAGAGAGAGAGAGAGAGAGAGAGAGAGAGAGAGAGAGAGAGAGAGAGAGAGAGAGAGAGAGATCTTTATATATAAAGGCCTAATATGCAAAGTGTCCCCTCAGGAGTTCGATCGCTCACTATGATGTGCGCTGACCACCAGGGAGTGGCGCAGATTGAAGGACGGCCCCAGTCGGCAGCAGGGAAGGGAGGCCCCAGCTGGCAGCTGGCAGCCGGCAGCCACTAGGGACCCTACCTGTGCACTGCGCCTCTAGCCAATAATGAGAATAATTGATTGGCTGCCTCCTGCATGCCCCCTACTGGGGATTGAGTCTGCAAACTGGACATGTACCCTGACCAGGTATTGAACTGGGGACCTCTTGGTGCATGGGTCGATGCTCAACCACTGAGCCACACCAGCAAAGCAGGTAGCCATTACTTTTCATTTTTCTCATCTCTTCCCATCTTGGTACCAGTCAAACATTCCCTAAACAAAGCAAGCCACAAACCAAACCAGGGATGAAGGGATGAAGGCAAGGTAGACAAAGTGGGATCCACTGAATACAACCTCCCCTCCTAGATCAAGGCTCTTCCTTCACTTAGCCACACCAAAGATAACTGTTCTTCTCAAATATGAAGGTGCAACGTTTCATTAATAAAACAGCTAGTGCATCTTCTAATATGCTTGCAAAAGAAGTCCAACCCCCCCCCCCCAAATTCTATATGTTTTACTGCTCTTGATCAAGGGCAGGGAGACTATCTTTCTTTTTAATTGAGAACCCAAAGGCAATGACAAGGAATATTTTCTGAGAGGTGGTACAAATTGTTTTTAATGAAAAGATACATTGCAATGCACTCTATAATACTCCATCCATTCATTCTTTTAACAAATACTTCTGAATACTGATTATGACTTAGGCACTATCAAACTGCATAATTGCAATCTGAAATAAACAAAGGTGTAGGAATCCTACCTAGAACTATGATCCTAGCATTAATGTATGTGTATGTTTTCATCTAGTAATGCAAATTACTTTCTTTCTTTTCATAAAAAAGAAAGAAAAAAACACTGTTTATTATGGAAGCGATGTGTTAATACTAGTTGCAAGAAAGAATGACACAAAACTTCTGAACTTGGTAATATCGCTCCAAGCGTCCCTTGCTTCCCACACAAATATATATCTTGCCACAGATATAAACACGATCCTCTGCAGTCCTGACACTGCAGAGAGAAGGAGGCATGGAAAAAGTAGTTCTTACCTTGTGGCCTCTTTGTTTCCCAGCTAACATATGGTAGTGGGTTCCAAGAACCGAAGTTTACCAGGGATCAGGCCTAAACCAGCAGTTGGACATCTCCCAAGGGGTCCCAGATTGGAGAGCATGCAGACTGGGCTGAAGGACACCTCCCCCCCACCCCCCCTACCCCAGTCCGTGAATTTCATGCACCAGGCCTCTAGTATAATTATAAACATCTTTCTGTATTTTTAGAAAGACAGCCTAATGATCTGGTTGAGTGATTGCATAATATTCCATTGAGCAAATCTCTTACGGTTCCCTTAACCATTCTCCTATTGTGAGAAATGTAGGTGGCTTCCAAATATTTACTAGTATACAATCCACTGCAATAATATCTGTGTGTGTAGCTGTTTCCGAAAGAATTGCTTCCTTAGGTTACATATTCTAGAGTAAAATTACTGGAAGAAAAAGTTAAAGTACACAATGAGGTTAAAAACATGGGATTTGAAATCACATACTCCGGAGTTTAAATCACAGTTCTGTCACTTAGTATGTGACCCGAGACATGAGCTTATTTTCCAAACCTTTCTGAATTTCTGTTCCCTCTCTGTAAAATGGGGATGAAGATATCTATCATTAGGGCTGTTGAGAGGATCATATTGAACAATTCACATAATTAGCACAGTGTTTGACTCTCAGTAAACACTTCCAAAATTATAGTTAATATCGGGATTTTCGTCCTATAATTTTTAATAAGATAGTGTCATATTGTTTCCTAAACATTGTTACTAATCTGCACAGAAATCTACCCAGTTTTATTACATTGGTAAAACATTTGCAAATTTTACACTTTACCAATTTAGAATGGTACTACAAGGCTATTTTAATTGGAAGTTTTCTGATCACTTAAATAAATGAAACTTCCCCCAGGTGTTTTAAGACCAAGTTGTTCTGAACTCAAAGGACACCATCCTCTCAAACCTCAGTAAGTGAATAGCTTGCAAGTAGTGGTTGTCAAAAGTTTTCTAACCTAAAATACCTGAGAGATGCAGTGTACTTCATTGACAACAGTGGCATTTTATGGCAGAGTTTTTCTACCTGAGGATCATGTCCCTTGGAAGTTATTCTAGAACTAGAGGCCCAATGCACAAAATTCATGCTAGAGTAGGCATTCCTTCCCCCCGGCTGCTGGCACCGGCTGCCCCCTGGCACCCGGGACCCAGGCTTCCCTCCCAGCCCGGCTTCATACAGAAGGTCATCCGGAAGGACATCTGGTCTAATTAGCATATTATGCTTTTATTATTATAGATTAGAAAAGAAATGGGTTGAATAAGTCTCTCGAGTGATTTACCTCATTCAATTAAAAAATTAGCAATGTAAATAAATATACATATTTAATTGTATTGAAGGTTTAAAATATCAATACTCACATCTTTCACCAGCCTTGTTTTCCTACCTATGAATGTCAGGTTGCAAAGTCTATAAAATTGGAGGGTAGAGAAACAGGCTATATAGATGGATATTGAGGAGTAGATCCCACTCAAATGGGACCTCAACAACATACTTGCTCTATTAGTTATCATCAATATTGAGGCTTAATGTTACTCCCTACTGCATAACTGCTGTGAAAGCTGGCAAATAATTAGGTACCAGAGTGAGGAAGAGGATGGTGATGTGCAGTGAAAAACAAAGGTCTATTAACATTTGGTGACAGAATGATTGATAGCCCCATCCCTTCCCTAACCCAGTGATAGAAATGGGCTACAACCATCCAGGACCATGATGGCCCCAACTCAAAGGGCCTCTCTTCACATAAAGTCAGTATTGGGGACTCAGGTAAGACATAGGGGAGGATTCAGTAAACAAAATCCCTAGTGGAATGAGCAAGAAATGGGAGAAGAGAAGCCCATGGAAGAGGAAGACTGGGGACTTCTAAGCAGAATATAACAATATAAATTATTAAAGAAAAATGCACAACTTAGTATCTTCTTTGCTAATCACCATCCTAGAATGAGAAATCAATATTGAGTTTCTAAGTTAATCAATTGTACTTATAATATTGACTCCCCAACACTCCTACCAGCAGTCCTCATGCAGGATGGAGAATAGGTTGTAGTTTCTATAGATTGTGCTCACTGAAGATTAAACTGGGTAGCCCTTGAGGTGAAGATAATGGAGTTGAGCTCTTAGGGGATTTGGAGTTTCCCTGAGACTTGGGAATAGATGGAGGACAAAGTGGCTAAGGTAGCATCCCCTTACACCCCTTAGGAGGGTGGCTATGAGGTGCTGAGTCTGTGAGCAAGGGAGGATGACTGGAGAAGCACCTCGAAGTCAGGCAAGAGCATCGTGCTGAAGAGACAGATGTCAAAGACTAGTAAAGACAACTGGGCAACAAAAGGAGTGACAGTAAGGGTGACGTGCTCCCAGATTGCTGCCTGTGCCCACGTTTTTGTCACTACTTAAAACCAAAGTTCCTGTCTGATAACATAGCATGAAAGAAGAAGCCTCCTAAGTGACTCAAGACAAATTCATGGCCAAACATGTTATGGGTTGAAGCAGAATGAACATCATCTATAAAAGGAAAGTCAGTTTCTGGTTAAGGATGGCAATAGCCTCTGCTCTCTCCAAAAACCTAACTGACACAACAATAAAGAAAAAAACTAAAGCTTATACCCACAAATATAAAGAGAATGAGAGAGAAAACAACATTTTGGAAGCTAGAATGATGTACATTTAGTAGACTTAAGAGTTAAAGTTTAAGCTAACAACTAAGAATGGTGACAAGCAACCTGAATTACACTGGGGACCCAAAAATCTTCAAATATTAGTGGTATAACATGTATGGTAGTAGGGATGAGGATGGAGTTAAAAACAGAAGGCTCTGATGGAAGTCTGCTTCAGAACAGACTTAACGCCTCACCAGATCTCTCTACCCCACTCCCCGTAGTTGGCCAACTGCCCTCCTTCCCCCAGCAGAAGACAAGAGACTCTATTTCTATAGAGTATGATGGAGGGTCTAGACTGGAGGCAAAGGTATCATGTTGAAAACATCATGATTAAGTGAGAAGTGACATTCTTTATGTTGAGACACTCAGCCTTCTTCTGTTGAGCTTTCAGGACGCTGATATCCAGGCAGGAAATTGAAAGCATCTTCTCTAAATCATGTGATTATCCCAACATGAAAATCTTCAACTAAATGGTCCAGCCAGCTAACACTCCACATACACCAAAGCCCCTCCCGCATGTACAAAGTTCGAATCAGCTTTTCAAAGTTCAAATATTAAATATGAGCAGACAATAAGGATCACCAGGAGAAATCCTCTGACAAACAAACAAACAAAAACCAATGTAGAGGAAATGACTTATGTCAAAAATTGTCATTGATAGCCTAAAAACGATAAAGCATTTTTGACACATGAGTAGGAATCTACTTTTCAAATCAAAATAATGTTCAGAGGACAAAAAATGATATTGTATATTCATATATAAGCAGAAATAAAAAACTGAATTGAAAGAATCACATTACATTTGAAATTTTTTCAATATTATTAAGATCATATTTATATTGGCCATGTCTATTAGGATATGGAATAATTTGAAAATGTTAATTACATGATTATCTAGTCGTTGTCATTTTGAGATACTTGTTTGCAAATAACGGATGTGGAAAAGCTCTAAATGTCCAATTATCTTCAGTATGTAGGGCTTTCAAAGAACTTATAGGAACAAGTTTATTGAATTTCAAATTTATTGAAAGCATGGGTTTACATCATCAAATCTGTACCAAATACTTGCTAATTTGTAATCACCTCATAGCAACTGACAGTTAAGTGGAACACCCACTTATGGCAGATTATTTTACAGATTCTCTCCCCACCCTGGTAGGTTTGCTTTTGTCAGTGGAATGTGGGCTGAAGTGACAGGGCATCAGTTCCTAGCCTAGGCCTTCAAAGTCATCACTTGTATCGACTCGCCCCTCTGGGAGCTTCTGGCTACTACCATGGAAGGAATATGCCCAGGACACTGCTGTTTCTCCAGTCTGGTGCCCACAATAAGAGGATGAGCAGACCTGAACTCCACCTGCACCCCAGTCAACACACAGACCCATGCAAGAGTTACAGGCTTATCATGGTAAGCCACCGATGCATTGTGGTTAGTTATTATGTGTTTTTTTAAAGAGTGCTTCCAAATTCTGTTTGAAAAAAGGCCCCTAAAATCCCACCCCATTGAGGAGCTGGAAGGAGAAGAATCAGGCTCCACACTACTCATGCAGCCATACTCATGTAAATAGTTTTCATTTTACAGACAGCATTTTCTGAATTGAGCACATATTCATACCCATTTTCAGAGTCCTATTATTTACAAACCAGAGCATTAGCAATCCTCCAAACATGGTAGAACTAAGCCATTTAGACCAATCTTTCCATGAAAGAGAACTAAGGAGCAAAAGTAAAACAGTTCTTCACAAAATAGTGAAGAATTCCTCGGCCAAAATCCAGGTGAAGACCCCAGAGAAGTAAACACAGTGTTCAAAGTTGCTCTACCCTGAGGGCATTTGCTGATGAATAAGAAATAGTTTTTAAACAAAGCTGGGCTTTGATTGGACTTCAAAGGATCCAGAGTATGAAAATAAAAGTTACGGGCCTGCCAAAAACAAAGATTCTGATAGTCTCTCTACTTAACATCAGCATAAGGATTCCTGGAAGTAGCCCAGTCTTCACAGGGATTTATAGCTAACATCTATCTGGGTTGTTCGGGAAACTTTCAGCCTTCAAAACAGATTATGATGTCTCTAGATTCGGAATGTTCCCAGCCTCCTGGTTGAAGCACAATTGTATGCTCTACAGGAAAATAGATGTTTAGGCCTCCAAGCAGTCCTAAATGTGGTGTCTAGCACACACACAAAAATAATTAGGCATACAGAAAGCAAGAGCTTCAGTTGACAACTGGGAAGAATAACAGCTAACAGACCCATTAACATTTGAGATACTGAAATTATCAGATGAATACTATTAAAAAATATGCTTATATTTTACAAAGACATAACAGCTAAGCCTAAAACTTTTTTTAATATATTTTTTATTGATTAAGATATTACATATGTGTCCTTATACCCATGTTACCCCCTACCCCCCCTCTCATGTCCTCACCCCCTCCCCATTGTCCATGTCCATTGGTTAGGCCTATATGCTTGCATAAAAGACCTTTGGTTGCTCTTTCCCCCTTACCCCCACCCTCCCCTACCCTCCCTCCTAAGCCCGACAGTCCAATCAATACCTCTCCGTCCTGGATCAGTCCTTGTTCATCAGTTTATGTTGTTCCTTATAATTCCACAAATGAGTGGGATCATGTGGTATTTATCTGCTCTCCAGTTCCATTCATGCTGTGGCAAATGGTGAGAGTTCCTTTTCTTTTTCCTC
>NW_006295054.1:2127042-2147959 GCF_000327345.1 Myotis davidii
CTCCTGACCCTCAATGTGGTTTTCTCTTTTCTTCTAGTTGTAGAATTTCCACTCCACCAGCCTTCCTGTAGTTCTAGATGTTGACCGTCCGGTCCTTTTATTGCGTTTCTGAAGTTGTTGTAGGAGGCAGCAATCTCGGTGTTCCCCTATGCCGCCATCTTAGTTTCTCCCTCGCTAAGCCTAAAACTTTTATTGGGGAACAGGAAACTATAAAAAGTGACAGAGAAGCCCTAGCTGGTTTGGCTCAGTTGATAGAGTGTTGGCCCATGGACTTAAGGGTCCTGGGTTCGATTCTGGTCAAGGGTATGTACCTTGGTTGCAGGCTGGAATCCAGACCCTAGTTGGGGTGCATGCAGGAGGCAACCAGTCGATGTGTCTCTCTCAAATCCATGTTCCTCTCTCTCTCTCTCTCTCCCTCTCCCTTCCACTCTCTCTAAAAATCAATGGATAATGTATTTGGGTGAGGATTAACAACAACAAAAAAGGTGACAAAAGATTTGAAAACTAATCAAATAGAAATTCTACAAATTCATGATACCAACAGTAAAAATATACAAAATCAAGATTTTAGAAAAACATAAGGAACTATCTGTATCAGATGCAGAACAGACTCTGGCACTGGCTTCCTCTAAGTTAACAAATTTCTGAAGTAATAATGCTTGCAGCCAAAATAATTTATTTAATTCTTCTAGGTATTACTGGTAGTGCACAGCCTGGGCCACATGGCAGAGATGTGCTGTATTGAGTAGTGGCACTTTACTTTAGCTTGGATTCCCACCTCCTACTCCCACTGAATTATTTCCCTTGATAAGAGTAGAAATCCAAGTCCAGATCATTGATTATTCTGTAAGTAGAACCTCCAAATACACAGTCATTTTAAGGAGCAGTTCCATTATTGGACGTTGAGCCAAAATCCCCACTAACTACTTTTGTCTATATGACATTGAATTTCAGAATATAGCAGAAGTGGGTCCAGAAGAGAATTAAGAAAGAATAACAATAAAATACACAAGGGAAATCCAACAATATAACTCTTCCTTTTTTCTCTTCAAAATAATAATAATCCTTTCCTTTCCCATGTTTTTTTATAAGGAAAGAATAAACTCTGTCTTCAGAAGAGCTTGCAAATTAGCTCTTGCACATTGGCTTTCTCCATTTTGGGGAAAAATAACTTCTCCTCCATGACACAAAGTCCTGAAGCAGCATCTAAAGCATAAATAATAATAATAAATTTTTTGCCCTGGCCAGGTAGCTCCGTTGATTGGAGTGTCATCCCATACACTGAAAAGTGGGTTCAATTCCTGGTCAGAGCACATACCCAGGTTGTGGGTTCCATCCCTGGTCAGGGTGTGGGGGAGGTAGCCTATAAATGTTTCTCATATCAATGTTTCCCTCTCCCTCCCCTCTCTCTAAAATCAATGAAAATGTTAAATAAATAAATAAATGAATCAATTAAAAAATAATGGAAAATATTTTAATTACAAAAAGATTTTAATTGATGAACTGTGTTTAGAAGATAGTAGGCATTCAATACATATTTATTTACGAGTGCCAATATTTCTACATTCATTGCTAACACACTTACATTTAATCTTTGAGGTAGATATGATTGTCAAACAAAGGCTCAGAGAAGTTAAGCCACTTACTGAAAACCACACAGTTAGTCTGTGTTAGAGCATCAACTCAAAGCCAGATCGGACACCAAAGCTAGAACCACACAATAATACTTCTTTGTGGAATTAACTTAATAAACTCCCAGATGTCCAAACATCCCTAGTTCCCCTGTGAAATGGAAAGAATCAGACTTACCTCGTTTTTTGCCATTTAGAAGCAATTAGGTGCATTTTCTTCCTGTGCTTCCGCCCCACCCCAACCCCCACGCCCGAAAGTCTTAAACATTCCTGTGGACAGTAAAGCAATATTGCTCTCCTGATTAACTGTTTGCTGGAACAATGGTCTGGTCTCTTTTCATGTGTTTCAGGCAGTTCAACAGTCTTCATATTACTTTTTATGGTTTGCCATTTGAAATATCTACTTGGAAGACTGAGAATAAAACTGCTTTTTCCACAGACTAGTTTCTGTTTCCATTTGGTAGACTCTAATATTTCTTTCTTCTCATATTTCGAATTCAAGTGAAGTCAAGATGGCTCCACACTTGGCCCTTTCACTATTTTCATCTTTGTGCATCAAGGCCTTTGAGCTCATGAGAACATGCCTGCTCGGGGAAGGTTGATACAAGGACTCCTGAAGCCAACTACCTTTGAGTCTTCTTCCAAATTCCAGATGCAAAAGCATTCCCCACCACCACCACCACCACCATAGATAAGTGCTCCTGGGGACACTTGAGACTCCCATCACTGCTAATATCAGGCCTTGGGCGCGGTGCCTTTGAATAGGGTTTCTCTCCTGCAGTTCCTGCCTGCCCTTCCCTACTTCACAACTTCCTGAGGGATTTCCCCAACTTTCAAGCCAAGTGATTGAAATTCCCACAGAAACAACACCAGCTCACCCTCTCTGGAGATCCCCAAGGCTTCTCCTCCCCTTCAATACCAAGTTGCCTCAAAGAATGATTTTATTTTTTGTAAGATATAACTCTGTGTCAAAGCTAGAAGTTAAATAAACTCTGAATTAATCAATGTTTGTGATTAACAAGAGATAAGGCTGCCAGATACTTCATACAAAAAAAAAGAAGAAGTGCTATTAAGAAAGGCAAAGAGGCATCCTTGGAGGCAGATCTTGCAACTTCAAATGGAATAAAATGACCAGCAATGTTCATACCAGGAAGCTAATCTCATATCCCTGCTCACAAGCTCTAGTACCATGTGTGTGCACCGTTGTCTTCACTCTCAAATGTTACCATGGTTTCTCCTCTTTCGGGTGCCTCTAGAACAGTGGTTCTCAACCTGTGGGTAGTGACCCCTTTGGGGGTCGAATGAACCTTTCAAGGGTTGCCTAAGACCATCAGAAAACACATATATAATTACATATTGTTTTTGTGATTAATCACTATTCTTTAATCATGTTCAATTTGTAACAATGAAATTGGGGGTCACCACAACATGAGGAACTGTATTAAAGGGGTCGCGGCATTAGGAAGGTTGAGAACCACTGCTCTAGAACTTTGGTGACTCTCACTAATACCCTTCTAATAATTGAACCCCAACTTTGCTTCTGTTCCAAATACAGTTTTGGTGTTTGGCTCCAGTCTTTGACCCTCCAAACTGCCCAGTAGTTTTTGTTTGTCCTCCACCACACCTTGTTTGACTGTCTACCCGGCAAGGAGTATACCAGCAAAGAGATAGTTGATTTTGTTCAGACTTCCACCCACAGTAATGGCTTGTTTAGTTAAGGAATAGCTTCCTTTCCGAATGCTATATCTACAACCGAATTCTAAGAGTCATTTCCTACTCTAAAGCCTTCAGGTTTGGGGGTGGAGTGGAGTCTGAGATGGGGGTGGCATTCTTATACTAAAACCATATCTGTCTGTATATTTGTTCATCTTGATCAAGAGTTGTATGTACTTGTGTGCATATCTCCATACAGAAGTATTCATTAGAACAGAGACATTTATTTACATTGTTCTTTTAAAAACACACACGCAATGTGCTGCACTCCATTTCTGCTTCCTGTATGCGTGAGTTTCCTTTCCAGGAATAGTTAGGTCATGAAAAACGTTCTCCTGAGTTTTACTGAGCAATAATATGACACATAACCACGAAACCTCATATTAAGAAAAAAATTAGTTTAAATAAGAAATTGAAAATTTTGCCCACAAATAATACTGTAAAAGTTTACAGTCCATCCTATCGAGGATACTTTCCATAACTTTAGGGTTTGGTAGTAAAATATATACACACACATATGCATGTTTCTAATAACAAAGCACCAAAGTAAAATAAACCTGCTTGTCCAAATACGGTTGCGTTTCAGTCAAAGTTTTGCTTAATATTTTGAGAAGAGCTTTGAGAAGATAAATATTCTCAGCCTGGGATCTGACATCAGATGCGCATGGTGCCATCTACTGGCCATTGCTATGTGAGTCTTGATTGAGAGACCTGGATTTGGAAAGTTGTTTTCACTACAAAGCGAACTCCCGGTTACCATATATCCACAGCTCTGATGGTGGCTTGATTTTAAAACATCAGCTGTGCTGATGGGACATCCAAATTCTTGTTTCACTCAAATTATATGACATCTCATGTTTGAACAGCACAGCTTATAATTATATAAAGCCTGAGCTACATTCTGCACTAGGAGCCATAGGTTGCCATCAAATTCTAGTGAGACGCCTTGCTCTGTCAGAGAAGGGGAAGCTCAGTGGTTGACCATTGACCTATGAACCAGGAGGCCATGGTTTGATTCCAGGTCAGGGCACATGCCCAGGTTGCAGGTTCGATCCCTATTATGAGGTGTGCAGGAGGCAGCCTATCAATGATTCTCTCTCATCATTGATGTTTCTGTCTCTCTCTCCCTCTCCCTTTCTCTCTGAAATCAATAAAAATATATATGTTTTTAAAAAGAATGAGAAGGGGAAACAGACCTGGCCAACTGTGTCTTCATGGAAACACCGTCTCAAGAACATAGGATGTTCCCAGTAGCATGAAGCTGATAAGAAAGAGGGGAAGCGTTGCCACTAAAATGACTCTCTCTGTAAAGACAGCAGTTAGCAGGATCTGTCCCACCCCTTCAGAAGTCTCGAGGTTACTGAGGCTGCAGCTGATGGCTCTCCTTCCCCAGTGACTTTCTGAGCCAGTTTTCTCTGGTGGCCCAGTCCTGGAGAGCAGGTCCAATGTCTTCTTCCTTGTTCATCTCCTCACTGAGTGCATGCTCTTTGCATGGCATGTCCTACTTTCATTTGTCTTTCAGAAGCTAAGTTTGTTCTCTCCTCTAACGCTTTCTGTCTCCGGTGCAAGAGACCTCTGTGGGTATCCCATACATCACCAATGAGTCCACGGATCGTCCTGCCCAGCCCCTGTGGAGCTATGCTGAATTTGGCGCTCCCAAGGGCCTGGGCGATTTCAGACATCAGCCCAGCTCAGCTGCAGCAGGAGGGCTTCAGAGCCACCCCAGCCGCTGGTCAGGCCAGCACTGAGCAGCCATGGTCCTTTCACACAGGCATTGTGCACAAACCAGAAAGTGTTCTGTGGGTCTCTGTGCAGAGACCACCTGGTCAGATCAGAATTTTGAAATCTCTTTTTTATTTAAAACTCTATTATGAAATTATTTTTCAAAAATTAAATTCCAAACCGGATGTATATTTTGAGGCTGGACCCCAAGCTTCTGAGAGGAGGGTAGGGGCCCCCTTGAACCCAATATTAACCAAACCCCTTTAAAACGCTATGGCTATCTGAGGTCTCTAACGAAGACTGTGTGAAAAATTTGGTAGAAATTAGGAATCAAAGTCAATTCTTTCTCCCCTTCACACCAAACACGGGTCTATTTGCATGTCCTTAAAAATAGCAGTATGACTCATGCAACAGTGTCGGATGCATATTGATGACTTGAGCAACTAGTCTCTTCTTCTGCGAAACAATAAATGGAAACTTTGAAAGGGCCTAGAAGTTAATAAGAGCACACAATATAAAGTCCAAGACCACAACAATAATTTTAAACAGCATGTTCTGTAAGCAGGAGTGATACTTAAAATAAAGGTTGTACAAATGTTGTTTTACTTTAAAAAGGCTAGTCACACTTCAGTTAGCACAAAAAGGGGCCTAGAAAAAAAGGTTGTTTCCTGAATGGCACAACCCTAACGTCACTTTGCTGGGATCCAACTGATGCCCATGTGTCAATGGTAAAGGGTTCATTATCCAAAACAAAACAGTTTTTCTACCTAGTATATGTGAGCTATAAGAAAAGCCTTTTAAAATAGAACAAGTCTGCAGTAATTTAACTGAAGATGAAGAGACACAAAATAGATTTGCACAGTACAAAGACATAATGTAAGTTAAAGTACTGACATCATCAACTGTGCCCATTCAGAGCACAAATCTAGTTGATAGACTTTGTGAATTTTCAACTTGATATAGTAACAGAGGCTTAGGTTTTGGTCTGGGCCTTCTGAAGATTATTGCCTTGTTTCAAGTTTTTTAAGTAAAACTACCAATTGATAAGTGCTACTTTTACTATAGGGAGGAACTCGGGTTATTCGAGAAGGGTGCCCAAAATGTGGCACACCCAAGAAACATCGCTTCTATTGCATTTGAACCTCAGTCATATTTGCAATGACAGTGATGCACAGAGAAACTACAATAATATATTTTCAGTGCCCAAACTTCTAACTATTCCAGATGTTCATTTCTCATTTTTGAAAGAGATGTCCACCCATTCTGAATTTTCTTTGAGCAATCTTTCTGTTATTTTCCGAGGATCTGCTTGTCTATAAACAGTGCAGGAAAGGAAAAAATAAGGTGTGCTGAATTCAATGAAAGAAAGAAAAAGAAAGGAGTGAGGGAGAGAGGGAGAAAAGACAACACTCGAGAAAAGAGAGACACAGAAAAGAGGGAGGCAAAGGGAGAGACAGACAGACAAGAGGGGATGAGGGGGTGAGGGCAGGAGAGTGAAGGCACAGAGGAAGGAAATCAGGGAGAAGAAAGAAAGAATCGGGGGAGGGAAGTCGGGGGGAAGACAATACCAGAAAGATAAAAAAAAGGACAAAGGGGAAAGAAAGAAAAAGCAAGAGAGAAAAAAAAAATTTTTAAGAGAGAGAACGGGAGAAAAAAATTACAAAGGGGTGAGGTGTGTGAAAGAGTTGAAGAGTGGGCGGGTGTTGGTGGGGGCAGATTCCTGGAGAGGCTGAGAAACAGAGATAATAATCAAATAGCCTTTTAGGAATTCCACAGGTGGAGCTGGAAGGAATAGTAGAGAACATCTCATCCAACCCTGCAGAGCACAGATTCAGAAAGAGAGGACCAGGGAGGTTAATAACTAAACGAAAATCACCCAGCCAGATACCACTGTTGGGAAAATGCCATAGAAACAAAACAAACAGGCACCTCATGGCAGCTTTTCGGTCATGAAATGCTTGAGCAGCACCCACGCCCTGAGGAATGGACCAGGGTAGCCAGAGGTGCCGGGTGTCCCGGGACCAGGCGGGAGCTGTCTGATTCAGCATCCTCTGACGTTATTCCTGGGCTCCGGGTGAATTCCCAGTGCAGCTGACAGCTCCGTAAGCGAATAGAAGTCTCAAAAACAAAAAGAGCAGTAATAACAAAACTCTAATCCCTCTGGTGTTCAGAGGGGGATAGGGCTTGAACTCTAGGGTCAGGCTGCCTCTGTGCGAATCCTCACTGAGCCCCTGCCTGCTGACCCCACTAAAGCCTTTTCTTTACCTGTTTCCTAGTCCGTAAATTGAGATCTCAACAGTCTTTACCGCCCAATATTGTCACGAGAACTAAGTAAAACAATCTGTGTGGTGTGATGACCGCAGTGGCCGGCACACCAAACACAAAAGTCTTCGGGACTCCTTGAGCTTCTTTGCCGCCCAGCTGTGTTGAGAGCATTGGACTGACTGCATTTTACTTTTGTACAATACTTGGTTATGAAATATCTTTGGCATTTATAATGAATGAGTGAATAAATGAATGAGAAGGTATCGTGCCAGGCTGGCAACCCTCGGTGAGATTTTCCAAGCTCTACTTACCAATTTTGTGGGACCCTAAAGGTCCAATGTCTTAGTTATGAAGAACAAAATTTAATTTTATATTTGACGTGCTTGGCTGCAGGCCTACTGAATGCTATTTGTTTTGAAGTGAAAACGAAAAATTTAAAGTGAAGCCGGACTTCCTAACTTACAAACATTGATGGTGATCTGTTGCGTTTACTATTAAAACAGCTCTATGTCTATTTCAGCCAAGGTGCTGATCCCCCGTGACCACCTCTGCGTCTTTCATGCCACTTCGGAGAGCTCTTTTATTGCAGGAAGTGAAGTAAACCAGTGGGGAGGCTGATTAAAATCCCTGTTAGAGGCAAGTGGGTAAAAATGAGATTAGGGAATGTGAGTGCATCTCTAAATCACAGCACTTGACCAAACCAATTACAGTTAAGTATACTTTTGCCTCAATCCAGGGGAGTAAGCAGTGATCCAGCGAAAAGGAGACTCTAACTCCAAGAATGGTAAGCTATAGGTATTGACTGTTCACACACACACACACACACACACACACACACACAAGCATGCAAGATTTTCCTTAGGTGAAGTGGTATTCCCAACTTCTCCAGATGTTGTTTTGTGATAACAATACCTCCTATTATTGAGTACATTATAAGTGACAGACACTGGGCTGGCAATGTCACATATGTAATTTCATTTAATCTTCACAAATCTGTCCATGGGTAGTGTTCCCCTTACAAGGATGAGGAAATGGAAGCTCAGAGAATAATAGTTACACTTTTAAAAAAATATATTTTTATTGATTTTTAGAGAGAGAGGAAGGAAGAGGGAGAGAGAGAGATAGAAACATCAATGATGAGAGAAAATCATTAATTGGCTGCCTCCTGCACATCCGCAACTTCGGACTGAGCCCGCAACCTGGGTATGTGCCCTTGGACCAGAATTGAACCCTGGACCCTTCAGTCCGCAGGCAGACGCTCTATCCACTGAGCAAAACCAGCCAGGGCAATAGTTACACTTTTTAATACATGTGCTACATGTTTTTACATATGCTACTTCATCTAATCATTATAATGATTCTGTGAGATGGATTTTTCCCCATTAAAGATGAAAACAGCCCAGCCAGTGTAGCTCAGTGGTTGAGCATCGACTTATGAACCAGGAGGTCAGGATTCGATTTCTGTCAGGGCACATGCCCAGGTTGCAGTCTCGATATTCAGTGGGGGGTGTGCAGGAGGCAGCTGACCAGTGATTCTCTCTCATCATTGATGTTTCTATCTCTCTCTCCCTCTCCCTTCCTCTTTGAAATCAATAAAAATACATTTTAAAAAATAAATATTTTTTAAAAGATGAAAATAAGCTGTGGCCAGATAATCGGTTGATTAGAGCATCATCCATATATGCCAAGGTTATGGGTTTGATCCCTGGTCAGAGCACATACAAGAATCAACCAATCGCCCTGACCGGTTTGGCTCAGTGGATAGAGTGTTGGCCTGGGGACTGAAAGGTCCTGGGTTCGATTCTGGTCAAGGGCACATACCTTGGTTGTGGGCACATCCCCAGTAGGGGGTGTGCAGGAGGCAGCTGATCGATGTTTCTCTCTCAGCGATGTTTCTAACTCTCTATTCCCTCTCCCTTCTTCCCTGTAAAAAATCAATAAAATATGTTTTTTTTTAAAAGAATTAGACATCTCAAGTTAAACTTACTGTTTAAAAAAAAAGAATCAACCAATGAATGTATATATAAGTGGAACAACAAATCTCTCTCTCTCAAAAGCAATAAATTTTTTTAAAAGTTTAAAGGTGAGAATAGTATTGCTCATAATTATTTCAAATAGCTACCATTTATTGCATACTAAGCACGCGTCACATCTCTTAAATACAGCACATTATCTCCTATAATTCTTACGACCTATAAAATAAATCCTAATTCCACTTTACGAATAAGTAAACGAGGCACAGCAAGGCACACAACTTGCCCAATGTTGGTCAACTAAGCTAAGACAAAGCCAGGATTTTAACCAAGATTTTGGTGATTTCAAAGCCCGAGTGCTTAACCTATGCCTTGTAAATAGAGTTTTAATAAAAGAATACAGTTCCAGGGGGCATGGCTCCATAGCCAATTTGAAGGAGTTCCCACTGACCAAATCTGAAACAATTTGAGCATCGAAATAAATAATAACAGTAGTGGATTATAATACATTTGATAAGAAGGAATTCTTAAGTCCACACTGATATGAATGAATGAAAAGAAGAGAAATCTCATTCTTAAAGTAAGAAGCCAGCCAATAAATACAGAGGGGAAAAAATGATGGAATTAGAAAGCCACCATAGTAGCCACCATTCTAGTAATAACTAATTCTTGAAAGAAACATCATTAGATGCCAAACTTAGTGGGTGAAAGTGGAGTGAAGAATGAGACTTTATATAGTCTAAAAGTATCTCCCCACACAAAATATTTTTTCATAACAAAGGGAAAAATAACTTTACAGTAGAGAGACAAGGCAGACACCACAATCTTAACTAAGAGGTCAAAGTTAATACCACTAGTAACAAGACAAGTAGACACCGCATGCAATTTGTCTCTCAATAAAATGCAATGAAAAGAACACGGCATCCATGATCTCTCAGCCCAAGATGCACCAGAGTCCAATCATAAGACAATGTCAGAGAAACACAAAGTGAAGGACATCCTACGGAATGACAGGTGTGTATAATCTTCAAAACCGTCCAGGTCATAAAAGGACTGAGGACCTGCTCCAGAATAAAGAGACCGGAGACAAACAATGGAGTGCCGCATGTGTCCTTGAATTAGATTCTTTGCTATAAAGGGCATTTCTGGGGAGGTCACTCGCTGCCCCTCTGCTTCCGTCTCATTACTCCCGAGGTCCTTTGCAACCTGCAAATGCAAGAGGCCCGCACCTTCCCAGAAGCCTGTAGCACAGCCTTTCGGTGAGGGAGAAGGGGAGTGGGAGATGGAGTGGGATGTGGTGAGCGTTACTGCGCAGTGTGGGGAGGAGCAGGAGGACGGTGGTGCTGCAGAGCACCAGCCTCCACGTCCCTGGAGTTCCAGACCCAACAGCTGCTCGCAATCGATTGGGAGGGGGTCTGAAAATAGGTCAATACCCCATTAACAGCACAAATGTGGAAATAAAAGTGCCATACTGGAAATATTGGATAGATATTAATACTTAATAGACTTGCCATTTGAATAGAAAAACCTAAACTAATAGATGAAAAATGAAACTATGTGGAATATTTGAAAGTCTCATCATCACAGATGTTCCACTGAAATCCTAGAAATTCCTAGACAGGGCCTGACCTTAAATGTAAGTGGATATTGGGGAAATAACTACTATGTTCTCGTTCTCTCTCTCTCTCCCTCTCTCTCTCTCTCTCTCTCTCTCTCTCTCTCTCTCCACGCTCCCTGGAACTTCTAAAGAGCATTCAAAGTCAACAGGATATAAATTCCACCTTTGAGGGAATTCTGAGCAGTTTTAAAGTTCGAATTTATCTTAATAAGGTGTCAACAAAGAAAGCAGACCAGTATTCACATCAAGTTCGAAAGAATTCCTTCTATTCAAAGAGATTGACATTTACTGGATTAGAAAGAAATTTCCCTCTTTATCTTTAGAGATTATAGAATTCCTTCTTTTGTTATTATTTCCTTCTGTTTCTCTCCTGGAAGGATGATCTATTTCTGTTTTTCTTACTGATCCATCTCATCCTACTTTAAAGAAAAAGACTTGAGGTCTAGACAGACCACAGACCGTGTTTCATTGTTCAATCACTGTAAAAAAGGCAGAAGGATCCTGTATTGCTAAATTTTCTTGAATATCTTTAGACATTTGTCTCTTTCTTTAGTAACCTTTCATTCAAATGGTGTATGTGTGTGTGTGTGTGTGTGTGTGTGTGTGTAGACACACATATTAGAGGTGATAATATATATTTTTTAATTGATTTCAGAGAAGAAGGAAGAGGGAGAGAGAGATAGAAACATCCATGATGAGAGAGAATCATGGATCAGCTGCCTCCTGCAAGTCTCCCACTAGGGATCGAGCCCACACTCCAGGCATGTGCCCTTGACTGGAATTGAACCTGGGGCCTTTCAGTTCGCAGGCGACGCTCTATCCACTGAGCCAAACCATCTAGGGCTGGTAATATATTTTTAAAACACAAGACAACTTTCTTCAAAAATGTACCTGCTCTTCAGTCATTCTGGGAGGCTGTATGCTCATTCCAGTTCTGAGACATCAAGTTTTTAAGGCTGGCTACATTGACAAAAATATAGTCATTTGACAATATAATCTCTGTTAAGATTCCTCAATCTCAGTTAGATAAGCATATCGCTTAAGTAAATCGATTTCAGCTAAATAAAATTATGGTACTACATGCATACAACTGAAAGTATTCCCAACCTACAGCTGTTAAAAAGGATTATCTAGCTCATCTCCAATACATTATTAAGTGAAAAAAGACAGACTTGGTGGTGTGTGTGGTGTACTATCATTTACATGAGGGGCAAAAAGGATATAAACATATACATGTATAAAAGCACAAAATATTCCTGAAAGAATACACAGCAAACGCTGACGATGGCGGCCAGCGGGAGTGTGGCGAGGTGGAACGGAGGCATGGAAGGACAGACACCTATTTCTGACTGTGTATTTGAATTTGTCACGAATATGTTTTACCTAGTCCACAAAAAAGGAAAATAAGAAAGAAGTCTCCTTCCATCCCATGTTTAATGGTCACGTGGTAAGAACACTCTACTGACATGAAGTTGGGCTTTGGGGTCAGGCCGATTAAGATTTGAATCCACATGTTAACCGGGAGACTTTCTCTGGGTCCCCGAATTTTCCTGAACATCCATCCTCTTCCACGGAAAGTGGGAGGAAGGATCACTGCCTTCAGTGTGTTCCTCCTGGATTGAGGACAGCAATGAATGGAAACCCAGAAAGCGAGCAGAAAACCGCAGCCCTGTTTCCTCCCTGCGTGTAGGAAGGGCCTGTGTTGGTTACGTGAAGTCCTTAGTAATTTTTTAAACAGTTCATTGATTACAGCTTGTTCTTTTCCACTCTTCCCAAGAGGTTACAAACAAACTTTGGATAAGAAACCCCTCCCCATGCCCCAGGGAACAAACCTTCTGCTTCAAAACCACCATCCTGGTAGAGGCATTGCCTTGGGGGATCATGCGTTTAAAGAGAAAAAAAAAGAGGGAAGGAAAGTTTTACTACTTGTCTTAAGACATGAAATTCCACCATTAAATTTCTCTCTTTTGTATCTAGGTGGCTAGTAAATCCCTAGCAGCCTTAGTATAAATGATATTTAAACCTCATCTGCTAACACTTTGCAGGGAATTAGTTTAAGCAATTAAAATCTTTCCCTTCCCTAAACACCACCACCCATAAAACAGAGGACACTGAAAGGGGGGGCCAAGTAGTCTCTAGTCCAAATTGCAACTTGCTGTGATTTTAGTGCTGAGAGTGCTGTAACACTCTCCTCAAGACCCTCTACTGCCACCTGCTGGAAAATTGTAGATATCTGCTGTACAGATTCTCCCTGGCATACAAGACAACGGCACCCCTGTTATTGTGCAGCAGGAAGCTCACACACCTGGGAGCAATACTCCCCAAACAAGCATCACAGCTTCGCCAAGGACTGGCACCACGCTGCAGCGCAGGCACCGCTGAGAGGCAGCTGTCACTTTCTGCTGTGTGTCCCTCATGAACTCTTTCCTACTGGGACTTTCCTGGCCCATCCGTGGTAATGGCCTGAAGGTTGCTCCCTTCCCCCAGAACCTCTAGAGTGGAATAGCTGCAAGGCCCCTTCCTAACATTTCAAAGACCCATTCAGACCCTTTCGGAGACCCCCTTTCAGGGGTCCATGACCTCCCAGGTGAAAGAGTGCTTAAGAGTGTGAATTCATCTTCCCATCATTGCTTGAGGCAGCACCATAAATTGTGACAGTGGGAAGGTTGACTGGAATGCAGCATTGCAGGCAAGCTCGGAGGATAGGAAACAGATCTGCCTAGATGCCATCAAGACAAGGCAACTGGCCCCTGGAAAGGCTGCTGAGGTCTTGGGTGCTGGGGAGCAGGGAGCAGAGAGGAGGGGTAAGAAGTCCTGAGGGGGCTCGCACAGCCGGCCAGTTCCTCATCTCCAAGACAGAAATGAGGTTTGGCCTCATTCTTTTCAGCCCACTGATTGCTTTATTTCAAATTACCCTAACTACTTAGCATGGTGAATTAAGTTGAAACCCCCAAAAGTTTGTAGAGGATGTCATCTAATCTGATTAAACGGAATATTCCCGTCACAAGCCAGGGAGGAAATGGAAATTACTCTGAGTGCACTGCTATTAAATAATTTGCATAGACTTGCATATGCTATACATCAGCAAAGCATATGCTGTTTAGATTTAATGAAATAATTTTCCCTCTCTAAAGACTGACTCAGTCTCGGTCCTCCTCGCTCTGTCTTTTCCTTTTCCCATCTGTCTCTTTGTGAAGGTTGAAATTATTTTTACGGGAATGGCACACAGCTATGCACAAGTTACATAAAACACGCTAACAGCCTTCCTGCTGGCAGGACTGGGAGGTCCTCCAACTGTGAGCTTCCCACGCGCCCTCCCCCTCGTCCACCTCACATAATTAAGGGCTCCCTTGAACGGCCCTTAAAAGGTTCAGCTTGATTCGTTTGGGGCTTCCATTGATGGGGGGAGGGTGGTTTTAACCTTTGGCTCTGCTTCCCCAGTGATGTTTTCCTAACCCTAAGGAACAGCATCTAAATCAAACCGAAAATGAAAGGACAGGTCTCCGCGGCGCTCATGTCATCCGTATCTGTTGAGTCTGTGACACCGCCGCTGTGGCTGCACGTGCGCACTAATCACCCCTGAAAGATGTCTGTGCCTGCTCTGCATCTCAAGGTTCCAAACCCCTGACAAGTGCTGGCCGCTGCGAAAGCGTCGTTCCCATTTTTATCAATGGAGACAAGGAAGCCCGGATAGAGGAACATGATGTGTTAGTGGCAAGGGGGCGGGTGGGGGGACGAAATCTATCTATTTTTGTATTCTCTATGGATATTCCCTAGTTTTGGGTAATATTTTAGCAGATCTCATGTTCAGTTGTAATATAGCCAACAGAGGAATTCTAGTGAATTCCCCAACAAAATTACATTAGGATCAAATGTGATAGTTATAAACACTATCCAGATGTTGGGGATGGACTGGATATAACTCTTTAAGCCCCAAATTACAGTATAATAAATGCAGGCATGGGGATCTGCCAATACATCTGAACTTCGTGTCGGAAACCAGGTCTGACCTTAATTTAACTCTATAAGGAACTAAGAGTTTCCCCACTTGGGTAGTTAGGATGCATCCAAGGTTCTCCAAGTGCTGTGATATTGTCACAAGTTTTATCACTCACTTGAAGAATAACATTATCAGTTCCTGGAGTCCAGCCAATCCTAACACAAGCATTTGATTGCAAACAGAATTGCAAATATAAATAACTACTGAGGTTATGAAACAAACCTGTGAAATAAAATACAATATAATATGAAGATCACATTTGTCCTTGGTGAAACTTAGGGAGTCAAGATCCTATATAATAAAAGACTAATATGCAAATCAACCAAATGGTGGAACAATGAGTCGCTATGATGCACACTGACCACCGGGGGCAGATACTCAATGCAGGAGTGGCCCCCTGGTGGTCAGTGCGCTCCCACAGGGGGAGTGCCGCTCAGGCAGAAGCCCTGAGCTGGGCTCATGGCTGGTGAGCACAGCAGCAGTGGCGGGAGCCTCTCCCACCTCTGCAGCAATGCTAAGGATGTCAGGCATCCTCCAACGGGAGGGTCCAGGCTAGGCTGAGGGACCCCCGATGAGTGCATGAATTTCATGCACCGGGCCTCTAGTAGTATAATAAATACTAAAATAATTTACTACACAAACCAGCAGTGCAAACTAGCACAGGCCCACAGCAAAAGCTAAGATTTGGCAAGAAAAAACCTCACCCTCTGCCCCTGATGTTTGCTTTCTATCTGCAAGGCTAATAGAAACTGATCGTTTGTACTATAGCTCATGGTCAGTAGTGAATGTATCCTAATTAGAATGTCTGTGGTCATAAGGGAAGATGAATATTTCAAATATTGTAGTGTCCAGAAAAAAAGAAAAAGAAAAAAGCAGGCACTTTGGAAAGCTGGAATCAATAGACTAACCAATTTGTTAAATGGTAAACTATAGCAGGCCTATCTGTGATATTGTGTTGGATATTGCTGAAAGAAACCAAAAGTAAAAGGAAACGTTTAAAGGGGTGCCAAATATGCATCAAATCCTTCAAGAAATGTATGTTTTTTTATCTGGACATACCAAAGCATAGAATGGCCTCCCTGGCGAAACTTAAAACACAGTGCCAAAGATATAAGCTATACAGCCCCCCAAATTCAGAAGTTAAATCACCAAACCAAATAATAGATGCCATAAGCCAGCATAAGCACAGCATTGAGGGGCTCTGTGTATCTCCTACCACTAACTTTCCAAACGAAAAATAACTATTTGTAGCAGTCAAAAAGTACTGAAAAAAGAAAACAGCTTCCAAAAAATGCAAAACCTAATTGATGGTTATATTGAATAAGAGTATTTTTTGAAATCATACATTTTTTTGCAAAAAGAATGTAAGTCTATCACTATCATTTATATAGTCTGTGAATGAATTCTTCCTCTGCTCCTTCCTCACCCTGCCGCCATCTCCCCCAATATTTTCCTCACTCGGTATGTGAGATTGAGACAGACAAAGGAGTTTCAAGAAGGGAAGGTTGTCTGAGAATGGAGAACTTGGATGAGCCAGCACCATGGGCCTCAAGACATTCTCAGCAGAACAACCCAAACTGTCCATCGATACATAAACAAAATGTGATCTATCTGTACAGTACAATATTATTCAGCCATTAAAATGAATGACATTCTGCCCTAGCCGGTTTTGCTCAGTGGTTGGAGCATCGGTTTTAGGACTGAAGGGTCTCAGGTTTGATTCTAGTCAAGGTCACATACCTCAGTTGCAAGCTTGACCCCTGATCTTGGTCGGGGCCCATGCGGGAGGCAACCAATTGATGTGTCTGTCTCTTCCATTCTGTCTAAAAATCAATGGAAGCTCGACAGTCATGGCTCAGTAGTTGAGCATCAACCTGTGAACCAGGAGGTCATGGTTTGATTCCTGGTCAGGGCACATACCCGGTTGCAGGCTTGATCCCCAGTGTGGGGCATGCAGGAGGAAGCAGGTCAATGGTTCTCTTTCATCGTTGATGTTTCTACCTCTCTACCTCTCCCTTCCTCTCTGAAATCAATAAAAATACATTTTAAAAAATAAAATAAGTCAATGGAAAAATATATCCTCTGGTGAGGATTGACAACAACAACAACAAAAATAAATGATGTTCTGACACTTGCTACAACATGGATGAACCTGGAAGATATGTTCAGTCAAAGAGGCCAGACACGAAAGGCCAAATATTGCATGATTCCACCCTTGAGAGGTATACCTAGAATAGGCAAATTCATAGAGACAGAAAGTAGAATAAAGGTTACCTGAGGCTGGGGGAGCTGGGAATGGGGAGTTATTGTTTAATGGATGCACAGTTTCCATTTGAGATGGTGAAAAAGTTGGAAATGTAGTGGTGGTAGTTGCACAAAATTGTGTATGCTCTTAATGTCACTGAACTGTACCCTTAACAATGGTTAAAATGGTAAATTTTATTTTATGTATATTTTACCCTAATAAACAAATACCAAAAAAGAGAGATTAATATTCTTAAGGGAACAGCCAGTGGAAGCCCAGATGCCCTGGCAATGACAGACCTGAGTCCACTGGGAGAGATCAGTAAAGCTGTAGGGTAGGTTTGCCGCGGGCAGATTTCCTCCCTGGGTAGCAGGTATGAAACAGCAGGGAGGAGGGATTACTGTGAGAACTCAGAAGTCCTGGTCCTCCTAAAGACAGCAATACTTCCATCAGAAACAAAGCAAACACTGGACAAAGCATCTGCAGTGCAAGGGCACCAAGTTTTCACTCCTGATAGCAGGTTTCAACGCATGTTAACCTACAACAAAATACCTATTATGTTGTAGGTATTTAGCTAAGCACATCTTAGCAGAAGCTGAAAGTAGAATGTGTGAGAGAAGGAGATAAGAGGGCGTGTAACCACAAAACGACCACCACCATTTGCAGTAAGCTACTGTGTGCTAGGTAGGCACTGAAGGTGTCTCACTTATGCTTTCTTATTTAATCCTCAGGCCACCTCTGAGGTAACAACTACCACCATCCCTTTGTTGTAGGTACAGAGAGGGAGGTACAGAGAGGTAAAGCCTCTCACTAGGACTTAAGTGGAAGAGCCATCTGGTTCCAGTCTAGAGTCCCTGCCCTCAAGGCAAAAAAACCAAAAACAAAAACAAAGGTAAACACTAATGATCCTCAAACTGGAAACCTTTTTCAAACACTAGGGTCAAAGAGACATAATATTTAAAGTCGTGAGAGTAAACAAAGTTGACAAAGGTAAGCATGTACAAAAAGGAGATGATAGCGTTAGGACCTCATCTTATATCCATATTTCAGTGGACAAGAATGCAACGGAGATGGAGGAATTGTCAGAGACGGAGAAAAATGCTAAGAGTGTTAATGACACCAAGTCAAAGGAAAAGAGGGTTTCAGGAATGTCAACAATATTGAATGCTTTGGAGAAAGGACTGAGAGTAGGCTGGTACTATTAGGCTAGAGTGCAATCACAAACAACCCCAAACCTGGGAGCTTTCCAAAAGCAAAGTCTAGCTCTTGCTCCAGATACGTGGCCATCCCTCGTTGGTCATTCTCCACATTGATGTTCTTTCTCCAGGATCCTGGCTCATGGCTTCACCATGGCAGAGAGGGTGGAGAATGGCTGGGGGCTAAGGCCTAGCTCTGAGAAGATTTTGTATGTAAGTACACATCACCTCATATTGCATTGGCCAAGTCAGTCACGTGGCCACATCCAAATGAAGAGGAGAGGGGAGTGAAATTCTACCGTGAGCCTAAAGGGAATCAGAAATATTTGGTGGACCGCACTAATAACTACCACACTACCCTCAAGAGTAGTTGCAATAACAATACACCCCCTAATGTTTACACAGCATTCCACAGATTAAAAACTATTCTTACATATATTATCTCACAGGAGCCCCACAAATCAAGGTCTGTTTTATTATTTCCATGTTAAAGCTTTGGAAACAGGCTCAAAGAAATTAAGTTACTTGCCCAAGGTCGCCTACTACTAAGTGGCAGGGCTGGGATTTGAACCCTAGTTTTCTGACACTTAGTCCATCCAGGGCTGTTTCCTTGATGCCTCCAGGCAGACAGATGGGGGCAGATGCCAGATTGCTGTGCTAAGAAATCAGTTGGAAGTGAAGGAAAGGAAGAGTGTACACTAAGAAGCTTAGATTTGATCTTGCAGCCATGGGAAGTCTCCTAGCTGGAGAGTGACTTATTGAAAGGAATGTTTTAAAAGGCTTAATTTACAGCCCTTCAAGTGTGCCCCAGCCAGGCAGTCACACACTCCTGGAAGGATTAATTGTTTCAGCCTTTTGGGAAAGTGGTTTGGCAATATGGATCAGGAGTCTTTTTTTAAAAAGTTCATACCCTTCTAGAATTCATCTACAAGAACATCACCAGATAAGGATTTACATGTAAGGTCATTAATATTACAGGAAAATATTTTAGTAGCAAAAAATATTTTGGAAAAAGTTTAAATGTCCAAAAATAGGGAAATAAGAAAATTTATAGTTTGCCCACAAGACAGAATAAGAGGGAACTTATCAAACAAACACTTTTAAAGAATTTCAGAGGCATGGGAAAATTTTTTATGATACAAAGCTAAGAAAAAACGCATATAAAATTATACAGTGTTAAGACAATTACAAAAATATATATATATACATACATATAGATATTCTCTGGGTGGTTGAATTATGAATGATAGCATTTCATTTCAACTTTCTTAGACTTCGTAATTTTCTACTAAATACATGTGCTATTTATATGAAAAAAAAATAAGAAAAGTTACAAAAATAAAAATAAATGGCTGAATTAAAGGCAAAAAAAAAAAGAAAAAAGTCCAGGGGAAGGGGGTTTGTTGTTTTGTTTTAATGAAAAGGTGTTTTACTACCTCTGAGGCAAAGAAGCACAGTTACCAATGGAAAAGGTTTAGCTATTAACCACAGCAGAAATAGACCTGCAAAAAAGACCCCTGGTCACACACCATAGTTTCATTTAGCAGCCCCTCTTTTATTTATTTTTAAAATATATTTTTATTAATTTCAGAGAGGAAGAGAAAGGGAGAGATATAGAAACATCAATGATGAGAGAGAACCATTGATCGGCTGCCTCCTGCACGCCCCACACTGGGGATTGGGCCCACAACCCAGGCATGTGCCCTGACCGGGAATTGAACTGATCTCCTGGTTCATAGGTCAATGCTCAACCACTGAACCATGCCAGCTAGGCTAGCAGTCCCTCTTTTTATAGAAAGGAATAGAATTACTCTTGACATGAAGCAGAATGTTAGCGTTTGTGTGACTAGTTGTCACTGCGTTATGTTTTAGAAAAAGACTGGTCTGAGAGCAGAGACCTGGGCTCCTGGCCTCTGTTATGAACTTCTAATATGTTGCAAAAATTGGGACCTCAGTTTCCTCATCTGTTAAAAAACACAGGATTAAAATAGGTGATCTCTAAAACATGTTTCAGTCTTAAACCCTATGACGATTTTGGTCTGTATTAATTTCATGTTAATGAAACCAACCTGTAAGAGATTTGGGTAAAACATGTTCAGCTAGACCACCCAGCAAATGCAACTAAATTGGAATGCTTTCATATGTGCCAGTGTTCTAGGTGCCATATTAAATTAAAGCAGAGTCCTTTCTTCAGCATCTGACATTTCCAAATATGGTTCATAGACTTAAAGGAAAAGTTAGCTATGAGACTTTTGAAAAGCTTTACAATGGAATGATTTATTTATTTAATTTGTCCAAAGACTAAAAGAAGACCAGGTAGAGGTGGAAGGTGGGGAACATATCTAAACACACACACACACACACACTCACACACACACCCCTGGCTGGTGTGGCTCAGTTGGTTGGGCATTGTTTCATGCACTGAAAGGTCACTTGTTCAATTCCCGGTCAGGGCATATGCCCAGATTGCGGTTTAATCCTGTTTGGGGTGCATGCAGGAGGCAACTGATCCATGTTTCTCCCACACAATCAATGTTTCTCTCTGTCTCTTTCC
>NW_006295054.1:2147969-2165406 GCF_000327345.1 Myotis davidii
GTCAGGGCGCACGCCCAGGGTGTGGGCTCTATCCCTAGTATGGGGCGTGCAGGAAGCAACAGATCAATGACTTTCTCTCATCATTGATGTTTGTGTCTCTCCCTCCCATTCTTCTCTAAAATCAATACAAATATATTTTTAAAAAATAAACACACATTACAACATGCCAACCCTTTGGTGTCACCCACCTTGCTTTGATATTTATGGTGAGTTTGTATACAACTACCTTCAAGTAAGAAATTTAGGGAGGTACTTGCAAATATAAAATGCAACCTAACTTCATTAACTAAGGATGGGAGACATAAAACAGATCCAGCTCACCTGAATTTCCAAATAAAGAACAGAAGCATTCATTTAATAAAGTAGGAGGCAGCAAACTTTTCCTTAAAAGGCCAGACAGATATTTTAGACTTTGCAGGCCAGAGAAGGGTCTCTGTCACAACTACTCAGCTCTGCCTTTGTAGCACAAAAGCAGCACATTAACAAGTGGGCATGACTATGCTCCAATACAACGTTGTTTACAAAAACAGATGGCCAGCCCTGTTGTAAAGCATATTTTTTATTTTATTATTTTTAATCTTCACCTGGGGATATGTTTTTACTGATTTTAGAGGGGGAGGGGAGGGAAGGGAAGGGGAGAGATCGGTTGCCGAGATCAGCTGCCTGCTGTGCTCACCCCCACTGGGAATTGAACCCGCCACCTTTTGGTGTGCTGGATGACACTCCAACCGAGCCACCTGACCAGGGCTTAAGTTTTTATTTTTAAAAAATGTTTTAAAGAAGTACGAAAGATAAACAGACTGAAGGAGAAAGACTAAAAGTAAAGGGATGCAAAGAAAAGGGAGATTCACAAGAGTGTGTCAAATGGGGACCAGGGCAGGGTGGTGACAGCCAGGAGGGAAGAAAAATGGGTCAATTTCCCTTGTCCTTTCGGTCTCTACTCTCTGGAATTCAAAGCGCCAAGTTTGACCTGCAACCCTTCGGTCTTGCTGGAGATTTCCTGGTCAAAATATTCAGCTGGCACATGCCCAGCAGTAACATGGCCATCCCAGTTCCCCATTCCCTTCAACCCATCCTCAAGTCCTAGTGGTCTCAGCCTACCCTTTGCCTATCCAGAAATTGCTCAATGTCAAATTCCTCATGGCACTGTGAGCTCAGTGTGTATAAAGTCTTTAATGACAAGGGTGGAAAATTAACCATGGGTCAATTTCCTCATCCATTGGTCACACCTTAGCATTTCCTTTCAATTAAGAATTACACCAAAAGGACCTCTAGACCTGTGGAATCCTCTGGCACTTTAGTTCTAACAACTAAAGTATACTCTTCAGGTCTGACCTTGTAAACCTTGTAACCTGAGATGTGAGTGTGAGAGAATAGAATAAAGGACTTATAACCATCAGGCGGAATTAAATTTTAACCATCTTAATTAAGTGGGGATCTCCCACTCTCTACTCCTTTCCATTTCTTTCTCTAGCACTCTCCTCCAGAGATAATTCAACAGCCTCTTTTCAACCCATACCTGGCTTTAAATAACACTCACATTCAGGAAGTTCTTCTTTACATTTAACCCAAATCCCTTCTGCTACAGTTAAAACCCATTTCCTCAGTGGAGATTTGGAACAGCTGGTTCCCATTCTCTTTATAGCAACTCTTCTTAAAGATTCATAGGCTTAGAAAGGTCGTCCATACCAACGTCGCCTAAGGCATACAGCTTCCTTTTCTTAAGCATTTTCCAAGAATATTTTCCTATATAGTTATCAATAACCAATTGCCTAGTCTGTGGAGAGCTGACTCATTAAGCACATTTCTACAGCTGGAGAAAAACAATAGCCCCCTATCCAATTACTCAAGGGATTACCTGAATTATTAAATACCTGTGCTTTTTTTTGAAGACACTTAATTTGCAGTTTGGGACAGAACACAAACTCACACAAGAGCACAATGCTTGCTTATGTCTGAGTAGGGAAGCCTGCGGGAATGGCCAATCTTTGGCCAAGTGCCTACAGCTCTGCTCAAGAATATCACCTCTTTATGTGAGCAAGGTGAGGCATTTTAGAATTTTGACAAATAGCACCCAATGTTGGTCTCTCACTGAAATTTGTAACTGTCTTCTCCCCACCACATATCTCAAACTGTTTCTTCTCTAAAGCATTAAAAAAAAAAAATCCTGGAGCAATACAAAAGATCTTCAGCTGACTTTTAGGAGCAAACAACATATGTTCTCGAACATCTGTGCTTTTCCCAAGCTATTTTTTTCCATTATTGTCAAGAGAAAAGAAGTTTAGTGGAATGTTTATCCACAGAGGCACAAGTCTATAATACTCCCTGTTGATTACATATGAGACACAAAATATTAGTTTATTAAAAGCAGCTTCAACCATTGCTGTACAAAGCGGTTCTCCGATGGAACAGATTTATGAAGTAACAGCTGAAAGGTATGCAGATCACAAGATACATGACAAATGTACTTTATTACATGGATCAGAAATACCATATGTACTAGCAGTTACCCAACTAAGACTATTTAAAGGTTTTGCTGATATTGAAAACTATAAAGACACAATGTGAGAGTGAGAAAGTGTTTCATAAGATAGCATAATGACAAGATAAGTCATCACTTTAGGAAATTAAATATTCTGCATATTATAAAACTATGCCATTCTTTAAATTAAAATGCAGGGGACTTTTCCCCATTCATTGTTTAAGGCAGATGTTTATAACATTTTTCATACTTTAAAATGGAACGTAGTGGAACGAATACAAGACTTAACATGAACACATTTAAGATTTCAGATTGAGATACTTAAGTCGCAATCATGTAGCGTTAAAGACTACACAGAGCAAAGCAAGCACAATGCATTTAGACATGACAGCTTCCTGCAAGGCATTTAACTGGAAAGGACTTTAGCAGCTTTCAACCCTAATTCCACATACAGTAGTCCTCCCTTATCTGAGGTTCCATTTTCTGCAGTTTCAGTTACCTGGGGTCAACTGCAGTTTGAAAATATTAACTGGAAAATTCCAGAAATAAACAATTCACACCATTCTGAGTCATGTGATGAAACCCGAGCTACCCGGCTCCATCCTGCCTGAGACATGAGTCTCCCTTTGTCCTGTGCATCCACATTGTACTCAGGGCAGTGAGATACTTTGAGAGACCACATTCACATAACTTTTACTACAGTGTACATGTGATCCTTGAACAATGCAGAGGTTAAGGGTACCGACCCCACCCCCCATGCAGTCCAAAAACCATGGATAAAGTTTGACTCTCCAAAAACTTAGTTTGTCCTTTGGTATCCGAGGGGGATGGTTCCAGGACTCCCCACCCAAATCTGCAGATGCTCAAGTCCTTTGTATAAAATGGTAGAGCAATGCATTACAGTTGGCCCCCTGAATCCTTGGATTTCCAACTGCAGATCAAAAATACTGTTTTCAAACCGTGGTTGTTTGAACCCACAGATGTGAAACCCAGGGATAAGGAGGGCTGGCTGTATATTTATTGAAAAAGGCCTATCTATAAGTGGACTATTCTATCTAATAAAGAGGGAATGTGCTATTTGACCTTCACACCATCACAAAGATGGTGGCACACACAGCCAATAAGAAGGGAATATGCCAATTGACTGCCCCGCCCTCAAAGATGGCAATGCACACAGCCAATAAGAAGGGAATATGCTAATTGACTGCCCCGCCCTCAAAGATGGCAATGCACACAGCCAATAAGGAGGGAATATGCTAATTGACTGCCATGCCCTCAAAGATGGTGGCGCCCAGTCCCCTCAGCCCCACCAGGGCGGCAGATGTGCAGCAAGGCCGGGCAGTGGGCCCAGTTGTTTTGCGCGCCTGCCTCAGGAGTCCCCTAGTCCCCTCAGCCTCCCAGACGCCCAGGGCCGGCCCGAGGCACAGGCAAGCCTCAGATGGCAGCTACCCAGGGCCACCCGAGGCTCAGGCCGGCCGAAGCTTATGTTGCCGGCAGTGGCAGCAGCAGAGGTGTGATGGGACGTCGCCTTCCCGATTGCTGGGTCGCCTTCCACCCCTGAGGGCTCCCGGACTTTGAGAGGGGGCAGGCCGGGCTGAGGGACCCCCCACTCCAGTACATGAATTTTCATGCATTGGGCCTCTATTATTATAATTGTTCTATTTTATTATTAGTTGTTGTTAATATCTTACTGTGCATAATTTATAAATTATTTTTACCATAGGTACGTATCAGAAAAAACAGTATATATAGGATTCACTGTCTGCAGTTTCAGGCATCCACCTTAGACTGTATCCCCTGCTGTAGATGGGGTGGAAAGGGGGGACGGCGGAGGGGGGGTGGCTACTGGACAGTGTTTGAATCCATTCTGCTACATTCCAACTGAGTGGCTGTCCAGCCTTAGCTTACAGGGTCGTCCTCCTGAGGCTGCCTGTTCCGCCTCCCAGCATCCTGGTTAGAAAGTTCTTCCCTAGAGTGAATCAGTCTCTCTCTGAAGCTTCCCATTAGAGGCATTCATTCATTCTACATGCTGGAACAGCCATGCTCACTATTTAACAGTGGCATGAATTTGGGCAAGTTTACTTACCTCTTCAAAACGGTATCCTCATCTGAAAATAGGAATAAGAGTATTGATCCCACAGCATTGTTTTAAGGATTAAATGATATAACACAGGTAAAACGTTTAACACAGTATGCATCCTCTAAATGTTGGTTATTATCATTATTCTACCAAATGAGTCTTATTTGACATCTCATTATATTTTTCTCCTGCTCTAAAATAGGTGCAGAAGACCCTTAGCATTCAACTTTGCAAAAGTTAGGGGTTTTGTAGGCAGGAACACATCTGGTCAGGCTTTCCTGCTATATGACAGGACCCTGCAAACAGCAGAGTGACCTCTGACCTGGCATGAGTACTAAACAGTTCCCCACTCCCCTCCAACAATTCCTTGTAAAATTCGTATGTGCTTGATATATATTTTTAATTCTCACCCAAGAATGTTTTTATTGATCTTATTTAGAGAGAAAGGAAGGAGAGAGAAAAGGGAGGGAGAAAGGGAAGGAGGAAGGAGGGATGAGAAAAAAACATTGATTGGTTGCCTCTAGTACTAGTCTGTCCGGGGATTGAACCTGCAGTCTTTTGGTGTGCGGGACAACACACCAATCAACTGAACCACCCAGCCAGGGCTGCAATGGTATTTGTATATGCTGGCAAATACAGGGGAAAAGAATTCTATTTTGTACCTAACATGAATTTGAATCACTCTGCCAAGTGGCCTCAGAAGTCAGTCACTTAGCTAGTCAACAGCCCCAACATCTTCATCTCAATAGCAGTATTTATAAATTTGGCAATTCTTTTACGTCTCTTTAGATTTCTCCCATTTACCTTATTGTGTGGCTAGCACTTCACTAGTCTAAACCACACACCACTGCCCTTTGCCATCATTATACAGTCTATTTCAGATACTCAAATCAAGTCAGCCAGTTATTTCCCCAACTCCTAAAAATCCTATCTTAAATATTGATTCAAATTCTGAACATATACAAATTTTCTAATAAATATATTTGTGAACTAGTGGGAAAAAAAATGTATCCACATCCATGTGACATTAAAAATAAAAAGAAGTGGTCAAAACCACTACTTGACTCTACCTTAAGAGTTGCAACTGTAGTTCGCATTTCTTCTGTTTAGTAGCTTGTACACCACTGACCTTGGGCTTCACCTTTGGGACTGGGTCAGCCCATGCGAAGCGAGTGGTACCAAGGGAACTCCAGTCTGGGCTAGGCCCAGAGATCTGAGAAGGGTTCTATAAACCATTTCTCTGCTAAAACCTATTCCTTATCTGATCCCAAGCTTGCATCATGGTTTGGACCAAAAACAGGTATTCTACCCTAAAACTACCTTTCTTTCCCAGCAAGTCTGTGTACATCCTTTAGAGGCAGAATAGCATTGTAAGACTGTAGGCTCTGGGGCCTGAACTTGAATCCCAGTTCTCCCAGTTTTAGCCATAGGGCCTGTGTGCCTCAGTTTTCCCATGAGTACCCAACTCATAGATTGCTGGGAGGATAAGTTAATACTGTGATTGAAGAGTTTAGGATTAAATAATTTAGACTAAGTCCTGATATATGAAGCAACCAATAAATGAAAGCAATTTTGATTATCCTTATTTTAAATTTAATTTAAAAAAACAAAAATAAAAATGTTACATTCAATTCAGAACGTGATTGAGCCCACTCATCCTAATTCCAAAAATGATTTGGTGCTTAGCTTGAGCTCCATCTGGTGGTTTTACAGCAATTCCCTGGAAAACATGAGTCAAATAAAAAGATGACAAGTTTTTGAAAAAAATATTTTACTCATTTAAAAGATTTAAGGATGTTGCTATACTTCTTTTTAATTTTTTTTTAATCCTCACCTGAGGGTATGTTTTCATTGATTTTTTTTTGAGAGAGAGAAGGGAGAAACATCCATGCAAGAGAGAAACATCAACTGGTTGCCTCCTGTATGTACCCCAACCAGGGATAGAACCTACAACCTATGTATGTGTCCTGACCAGGAATCCCACCTGCAACATTTTGGGTGTAAAAAACAAAGCTCTAACCTTCTGAGCCACCTGGCAGGGCTATACTGTAGGGAGCCTATATAGGGTTAAGCCTCGGACTGACCTGTGGGAAAAGTCACAAACAATTCCCAGCTTAGAGGGCACAGTCCTCTTAGCATAATTAGGCTTGACCTTATAACACTCCCTAGATCTTATCTGGGAAGCTAATGGGCTGAGGAAGTGCAGGAAGTATAACCATGGTGTAAACAAGTGAAACTCACAAGAACAAAAACAATTGAAATTCACAAGAACAGTGTAAACAAGTGAAACTCACAAGAACAGTGTAACTTTGGTAACCACTACCTTGTTTACCTCTCACTATAAAATAAAGGCTCAGCTTGCCTTGGGATCTCTTTCTCTGTGGCCTCAGCCAGGCACAGGGAAGATCCACGGAGACTAAGGAAAGCTAGAGAGTTCTGAACACTGTCTCTGTGTAAAACATTCTTCGCCGACTCCGTCCACACCTTTGGGAACCCCTGGACCGCTGGGGCTGGACCCCAGCACTATACTTAATTACAATCTTTAAATATAAAGCAACAAAAGAGTGATCATACCCTATACTCATTTTTGAGTGCCAGTCCAAATTTCCTGCCAAAATTTGGAGGGGGTAATCTCAACCTAGTGCAAGACAATTTCTTTTTAATAGCCTTTCCAGAAGCTATAGGACGCTGGAGGACTTGTTTCTCAAATAAGTTATTGACAATGGTATTTGATTTTGTTAACTTTATGTTAAATCCTGACTGGACAAACTTCAGGACTGGACAAAATTAAGTGACCATACCAACATCATTATGAGGCCCTGGATGAATGCTCAAAGCAACTACCACAGGAGTCAAATATGAGGTTATCAGCAACAGAAAATGTATCTTGGGCACTGGACTCTTGGGCAAAACCCAGTAAAACAATACCTGACAATGTTGCCAAAATATAAACAAGCACTAAATGGGTAACATCACCGATAGAGACAATTCCCAATAGAAAAAAAGGTAATTTAGCTAGTATATTTAGGATGTTAGCAACTTTTTATTTCATAAATATTTACTTACCTTTTCCTCACAAACTCTTATTTGTTGTTCATAACTATACCACAAGGCAAAAAAGGCCATGAATGACATTTATTTTCCAACTCATCTTTTTTTTCTCTAAATATATTTTTATTGATTTCAGAGAGGGAGAGGGAAACATCGATGAAGAGATTGGCTGCCTCCTGCATGCCCCCTGTTGGGGATCAAGCCCGCAACCTGGGCATGTGACCTTGACTGGAATCGAACCTGGGACCCTTCAGTTTGCAGGCCAATGTTCTATCCACTGAGCCAAACCGGCTAGGGCTCACATCTTCTATTAGGTTCTTTGAGAAAATTTATTTTAAGTATTTAAAAATTATCCACTAACTTTCTGGTGAACTAACACTGAGTAAATTGAGAAAAGTCTATTACATAAAATCATTTTTAAGATTTTACTGGCATTCAGTTTTATAACTCAGAACTCCTAAAAGATTTGGGTCATGTCCTATTTATCTCTATATTGTACCCCAGCCTAGCAGTTTGCCTGGCACAAAATTTGTGTCCTGATGACTAAGTGACTTTATTCTAATAGATCCCACTTTTAATTTAGTTCTCTCCTGACCTTAACAGCCTCTTCTGAGTAGACATCCATAAAGGCAGACACCTTGTATCGCTCCTTGTGCCCCTAGCACCTGTAAAAGACCCTGGCACACAGTAGGCACTCAAATATTTGTTGTTCCAGTGAATATACAGTGATGGTTAATATTTTTACAGTGAAATTTCAGAGGGAACGCTGTTTATTTTTTGTTAACTTCACCTGAGGATATTTTTTCTATTGCTTTACAAAGAGTGTGGAAAGGAGGTGGGGGGTGGGGGGGAGAGAGAGAGAGAGAGAGAGAGAGAGAGAGAGAGAAACATTGATGTGAGAAACACATTAACTGGTTGCCTCCCACATGCACCCTGACTGTCCAGCACTTGGGGAATGCTAAGTTTAAATGGCTTAACTAAAAATAAACTTAGCCCTGGCCAGTGTTGGTCAGTGGTTAGAGCATGGGCCTGTGCACCAAAGGGTTATGGGTTCGATTCCAGTCAAGGGCACGTACCTAGGTTGCAGGTCAATCCCCGTGTGGGAGGCAACCAATGGAAGTGTCTCTCACATCAATGTTTCTTTCTCTCTCCCCCTCCCTCCCTTCCACTCTCTCTAAAAATCAATAGAAAAAATATCCTGGGGTGAGGATTAACAAAACTAAAAATAAAAAATAAGAGTAAATTTAAATAAGAGTTAAATTAGTAAACTGTAGCAAGACAGAGCCAATAAAAACCATCTCATTATACAAACATTTCCAACAGTATATTCTATTCTTCTGAAAACTAGTTTTAACAAGTCAAAGCTAAACAAGTTTCTTTATTGCTAGATCTCTATAAAATAATACTGAGCAAATACTTTCTGTGTATCTTCAAGCACGTAGCACTTCCCAAACTGATAAGACTACAAAATGTATTTTTTCACTACACATCTGGAAAAATAGATTCTGAGAAATATACTCTTGGAAATGTTGCATTATATTAGGCTACATACTATAAAAACTGATAAACATTACGCTAGTTCCTAGGATATTCTAATCTCCTTAAAAGATGGATCATACTAACTAGTACATGTTAATAGTCTATCTAAAAATTTAAAAGAAGAATCTGGACTTCTCCACTACCAGAATACCTTAAGGATACCTGAAAGAAAAGATATTCACGATCTAAACAAAATACCTTTCTATTATGAAGTATACAAACTCCAAACTCCAAACAAGTACTGCTGATAAGATCCACTGACATTACATTTTAAAATAACATTAATTAGTCTTCTTTAATCTGAGTTAGTATAGTATCACTTATCTTTACTAATACCAAAATCCACAACCACATTAATATTCGATAGAATTTTGATGTCTGAAATGTAATCCTTGTATATCAGATAGCATGCAATTAAAATATAAGTATAGCTTTCATTCATCAAAGGAAATATTTTATTCAAATTCCTAAAACAAATTTGAGGTGTTATGTTGGGTTTGAGTGAAGAAAAAGGCCCAGTTAAAAAATGGTTTTCCTTTGACAGAAGCTGAAATAGGTGTATCCATTTTAATCAAAGGTCTGTCCCACGTGGCACTTTTCAGGTTTTTAAAAGTCTACCAGGCCAAACCCTTAGCCGCCTTCGCTGCTTTTGCTTTGCTTTTCCCCTTTCCTTTTTCTCGCTTTGCCTTCAGCCTTTTTCTCTGCCTCTGGTTCATCCATATGGGGTACTGTCCATGCTGGTCTAGAAGAGTCTTTTTGTTTCTCTTAATGTCAGTCTCCATTTTCATGTCATCTGAATAAAAAAATGGAAACGCTATTAATACTCACGAATGGAAAATCAACCCTGTAAAAGAGCATATTAATGCAGTGAGAACATCAATAGTGAAAGTGGTCTGAAACTACAAAAGAAAAAACAAATCCCTCATTTGACTAACTCTGAAAACCCCTAACAACACTTTCAGTGGAGACACACACATGCTGTCAAGTGTTCCTACAACTGTGAAAGACAAGTATTTGTGAGCAAAGAGACATCACCTTTTTAGTCTCTAAAAAACTTTCTAAAGAATGTTGTCATGAATGTCCTTTAGAATAATAAAGGTTAAATAGGAACCATTAAGGATGTATGAATTTGAGTTACTGCGTTAGGGGTAAGTATATGGTTCTGAGTGAGTTACAAGAACATTTCTTAAATTAAGTGCCTTCTTGAGCTAAATAAGACAGCTGAGCCATTAAGAAGTGTACCCACACTTCTAATGGACGGGCCTCAGAAGTAAATGAGCTGATTAGGAATGAATGGCCACTTCTAATGCTGTGAACTAGGAAGAGGAGGAGGAGCAGTAAGCAGCAGGATTTAGATGACAGAGATGGAGAGAAAACAGAGAATGACTGGATATATCTTGGGGCTACCACACTTTTCTAGCCAAATCACATGAAGAAATCCAGCTCTACTAACAGGAGACTTGGCAGGAAGCTCATGCAACCATGCTGTGGTACACCTACCACCAACCTTACTTATTGTGAAGGACATGCCCAGAATGGCCCTCCCTGGGAATTGACCAAGGTATACAAGGTCTCCCATGTTTTCTACCACCTGACATTCACTTATCTGGTTTACTTTCTCTCTTCTCTAAAACAATGGCAAGTCTACTAGAATAGAGGCCTTTTCTTTAATATTCATTATTTCCACAGTACCTGGAATAACTAGGTGATGGATGATTATTTTAGGTGCTATTCTAGATTCTAGGGACATAGTGGTCCAAATAACCTCCCTGCTCTCATGGAGTTTACAACGTTCTTTTGAGAGGAGAATAACATAGCAAATTTCAGCCTGTGGTAAGCAGTTTTTTAAAGAGAGGTTCTGTACCTCTGCCTACCAGAATCAGACTTAGTAAGACATGGTGGACTCTGATAAGCACATGAAAAGACAATGTGGTGTTTTAAGCATGAAAATAAAACTTGATTTATTTTATAAAAAGATCACACCGATTGATAGGCTGAAATAAATCAGAAGGGAAAAAGAGCTGAAGAGAGAAAAGGCTACTATCATAATTTTCAGTCAAGAGATAGTGATCATTTAAAGTGAAAGCATAAATGAGAAAAATGAATAGATTCCCGTTGTATTTTGAAGATACTCAAGATGTGCTAATTGTTTAGATGTGGGAGAAACAGGAAAGAAGAAAAAAGGGTAACTGTGAGGTTTGTGGCTTAAGAAGTTAAGTGGGCAGATGAAGGAGTGGAAGGGGAAACATGAACTTGAAAGCAGAGATGAGGAACCATATTGAAAACAGGTAGATTACTAAATGGGGAGATACTGTGATGAGTGGGAAAGGAAATTTCTAGGATTCGAAAGTTAAGGAATGCTGCTCTTTTCCTTGATCACTGTACACCCCATAAATACACTTCTATTTTAAGACCCTAAGTATTGTGAGTACTTAATTTAATTTGTTGTCAAAGTAGTGTATTAACCATGTGAAAACCAATGAGTCTTTCTCTGTATTGAAACTATAATATACAGCCTCCAATTTTAGACTATGATTAAGACAAAGAGGTCTCTAGAATCTGTCAAAATCAAATACAGGGAAACTTTATGAATTTTCAGGATAATGTAAGTGCAGAAGACTCTCAAAATGGGAACTAGTTCTTGCAAAGGGTAAACTGAAGATCTCCTTTTGTCCTGCCTCGTCCCTGATGAATTGTGTGCCTTCCAATGAGGATGTCTAGGTTTGCCTACTCCTGTAGCACTGTCTATTTCTGAGACATTTGGGCTATTGCATAAACATCAAAGGCCCACTCTGCATATCCCCAAAGGTGCCTATTCACATGAACTGGCTATAAAATAGTTTAGCACAGAATCTCTAGCAGCACCATAAGCCTTCAAAGAATAACGTGGGCATGGCAGGAGGTTTGTAGGGACGCAAGTGTGGAGATAGGAAAAAAGAAAAAAAGTCATAAAAGGAAACTGACAGAATTTTTTTTTTTAACTCACCTTTGTCATCTTTCACCACACACTGGGTTTTCACTTCAGAATGTTTGGGAACCACCACAGTTGCTACCTCATGAACATCTTTCATTAAAACATCAGTATCTACTTTAAGAATACTTTTAAGTCTGCTAAGCTCCTTTGGGGCATTCTTTTTTCTCTTTTCAGCACGCATCTTCCTTTTCCACTTACTCCGTAAGCTTTTAGCCATATTTTATCTGGAAGTGAACAAAGATACATATTAAAAAGTAAATATGTACCATCAAAAAGGGGCAAATGCTGGGAAAACCAGATCAAAGGGTATCTCTACAAAACATAAACAAACGGAAGGTAAAGCTCTTTACTCTGTTCGTGATTTATATTGGCTTAATGTGCAACTTCTATGTGGATCAACATGGCCATGTGCAGCCATTAAATAGTTAAGAACACCAAATCAAATTCCCCTTGGTCACTCACTAGCTATAAGTCAAGCCAATTCTGAAAATTCCTGGAGTTTCCATACAAGATGCAAAAATTTAATTTCCCCCAAAATGCAAAGAGCATCATTACCTTACATTTAGGCAATGGCTTAGAAATCACAAAATGCTTTTATAAATATCTCTTTTAACTGAATTTTGACTTCACTCAATCCTACAGGACACCCACCCAAGTCGTCATCACCCACCCCTTCAAGTCAATCTAGCCATATTAAAGTTGTCCAATTCCACTGCTGCTTTCTCTCCATCCCTTATTCCCAGTCCTAAATCCTCCACAAGGTGGTTAGTGAGCTTCTAAAAACTTAGGGCAGCCCTGGCCAGTGTGGCTCAAATAGCTGGAGCACCATCCCACATACCAAAAGGTGGTGGGTTCGAGTGCCAGTGAGGGCACATATCCAGGTTTTGGATTTGATCCCTTGTTGGGGTGTGTGCAGGAGGCAACTGATCTAAGTTTCGCTCTCACACTGATGTTTCTCTCTCCCACCCCTTCCTCTCTAAAACCAACTAAAAATAAAATTAAAAAACAAACAAAACAAAAACACACAACTTAGAGCACATGACCGCCTTTCCTTAATGACTTTCCACCTCCTATCTTCAAGATCTACAAGGTTATTTGTGACCTGACTCCTGCTTCCTTCCACTCTCTCCTCCTCTTGTTCCATTTCACCCCCAATTGCATCTGAAAAAAGTCCAACTGGTGACAATGCAAGGACAATGGGGATGTGACAAGAGGGGGGAAGGAAAGGATTATAAAGAGCTTTTAAGGATAGTTTTGAGAGTGATTTATAACATCCTCTTAATTGTGCTGGATTTATATTTGCATACACCTATCCAAGTTTATATATATTACACACTTTAAACATATGAAGTCTATTGTGCTAATTACACATCCATAAAGCAGTTATATAAATCGTTATGACACGGCTTGGGTGGGAAAAAGCCCAAACGATGTCCACATCAGGACCTTTCCATCTGCTCTCCTGTGCCTGAGAACCCATCTTCTCAAGGCTTGCTCCTCACTTCACTGCCTGAGAAAGGGCTTCTCTGCCCGTTAGCTTCCCTCCTAGTATCTCCTACGACAGATCCTTCCCGTCCTTTTTAAGATGTGCTACAGTCTGAAACCGAGTTTATTTTCTATCACTCCCGATGGACTGTGAGCTCCACTGGGCAGGGACTACATCGGTCTTTTTCACCGTTGGGTCCCCCGATACATAACTCTCTGCACATATCAAAGGTTAAATAGACTTGCTGAATTAATAATGACTAGTGGGGTACCATTTCTTTGGACGCCAGCAATCACAAACTCAGGCTTTTCCCTTGTGAATAACAACCCCAAACCCGTATGCAGTGGAGACGGAAGGATTTCGTCCAACAGTCTTGAGGGCCGAGGTTAACCCGAGCCAGACTGAACGACGGACTCCAGTTCGCCCGGAACACCGATGCCCGAGGGCCGCCGAGACGAGAGGCCCCTGCCCCCGGAGCGGCCTGCACCTCAGCCTGCCCAGTGATGGACGAGACTGCAGGCGGGCTTCTCTACGAGACGCAGAACGGAGCCCAAAGTCCCACGCGCCACATACCTCAGGTTCACCGCTCACAGCCCACACGCTCCAGACGACCGGAAGCCCAGCACTTCCGCCTTCCGGGCTGTCTCGCCACACCGCCCCGCCCCGCCTCCTAGCGCGTTGCACGCTGGGAGCCCAATGTCCGGGAACCCCTCCAGAGGCGGGGTCTTCGGAAGTTGAACGCTGACGCGCTTCCGGCCTTTGCCGGCCTGCAGGCCTTGGGGCCTGGCTCCTCCCAAACAGGTTCCGAAGCGGAAGTTGAAGAATGCGGAAGAGCCCCGATCGAGGTTGGGGCGCCCGCCAGGCCCGCTTCCCGAGCGCGGCGGCGGCAGTCTGACATTTTAACCCAACGAGTGACGTTGACCAGCGGACCCTGCCGCCAGGTAAGGAGCTCAGAGCCGGCCTTTAGCTCTCACGTTCACACAGTACTAACGGATTCCCGCCGAATCATCCTCCCATGGACACAAACTATAATGTGGTAAAGGCCTAGGGTAGGGGGCTTTTTAAAAAAATTAGCCCGCTGTATTTGGTCAGACATTTAATTAGTTCACCCCTAATGCCTTGGCAGGGACAGACCAAATGACTTCGCAGGCCGGACGTTCCCTACCCTGTATTAGCACTTGTTTCAACAATAAAGGTTTGTATGCGTTTTAGAGAAAGCTCACTTCTACGTAGTTCAGATTGATTGCATCTTGCTTGATATACCAGGCCAAGGCTATTAAATAGACATTTGGCACAAGAAAAAAGATAAACTTATGAAAATGTCTTGGTGTTAAATATATGCCGTAATTCAGCATTACTAATGTTTTAAAAAACTGAATTTTAACCTAAGCTCTCCAGTTTGTATAGTTAAGTGGCCCTGGAATATTTAAAAATCCCTAATCCATTCCTTCATTCATCCATTTGAGTGTGTACTCTGTGATGAGCCCTCTGCTGGGTATACAAAGATGAAGGAAACCCCACTACAGACTTCAGGAAACTTTAACCCCTGATGGAAGGACATTGCTTCTCCCCCCTCACAGGGGTGGACGGATGCTATGGGACGGGAGGCACAGTGGGTCGCACTGCGTACCTGACAAAAGGTTTGTTGCGTTTTAGAGAAAGCTCACTTCTACGTAGTTCAGATTGATTGCATCTTGCTTGATATACCAGGCCAAGGCTATTAAATAGACATTTGGCACAAGAAAAGAGAAAAAGACAAACTTATGAAAATGTCTTGGTGTTAAATATATGCCGTAATTCAGCATTACTAATGCTTTAAAAAACTGAATTTTAACCTAAGCTTCTCTCCAGTTTGTATAGTTAAGTGGCCCTGGAATATTTAAAAATCCCTAATCCATTCCTTCATTCATCCATTTGAGTGTGTACTCTGTGATGAGCCCTCTGCTGGGTATACAAAGATGAAGGAAACCCCACTACAGACTTCAGGAAACTTTAACCCCTGATGGAAGGACATTGCTTCTCCCCCCTCACAGGGGTGGACGGATGCTATGGGACGGGAGGCACAGTGGGTCGCACTGCGTACCTGACAGGAAGTGGGCTGTCTGTCCATCTGAAAGGCATACTGCACTATAGCCACGGCCCTCCCCTCTCCCTTCCCAGTCAGGCCTCTGTGGAACCCCTGATGTGCATAATCACTTAGTGAAACAGGAAGACTGCTGGGACTCAGATGGTGGCTCCATGCTGTCCAGGCCTCAGATGATGGAAGTGGACTGAAGCCAGGTGTGAGAAAAGTCATGCAGGCCAGTTAGGCAGGGTCTGCTGCACCTCTTTCCTCAGATTACACTCAGTCAAGAGTTCTCAGATACTGCTCCTACCTCTCTGGCTGCATTTTGTACCTTACACATGGAGTTGCCTGTCACTCTGAGTCCCACTAATTCCACTTTTTTAGTATTTCAGGCTTCGGGGGTCAAAGTGGACATTGCTTCTCCCCCCTCACAGGGGTGGACGGATGCTATGGGACGGGAGGCACAGTGGGTCGCACTGCGTACCTGACAGGAAGTGGGCTGTCTGTCCATCTGAAAGGCATACTGCACTATAGCCCCGGCCCTCCCCTCTGCCTTCCCAGTCAGGCCTCTGTGGAACCCCTGATGTGCATAATCACTTAGTGAAACAGGAAGACTGCTGGGACTCAGATGGTGGCTCCATGCTGTCCAGGCCTCAGATGATGGAAGTGGACTGAAGCCAGGTGTGAGAAAAGTCATGCAGGCCAGTTAGGCAGGGTCTGCTGCACCTCTTTCCTCAGATTACACTCAGTCAAGAGTTCTCAGATACTGCTCCTACCTCTCTGGCTGCATTTTGTACCTTACACATGGAGTTGCCTGTCACTCTGAGTCCCACTAATTCCACTTTTTTAGTATTTCTGGAGTCTGTATTTTCACGTCTACTTGATGTAAAAAAAAAATTGAAGTTGCACGTGCCCTTTTATCCAGTAATTCTGCGTCTGGGTATATTCCCTACCTGGACAAACTCTGTTATATGTGCATGCTGGTAAACATACAGGGACATACAGAGCAGGACTGATTATGATGGTAAAAAAGGAGGAAGCATATAAAATTCAATGACAGAAGAATGTATGAATAACTATGGTTCATTCATAAACTATAATACTCTACACCAATGGTTTTCAAACTTCTGGGTGTAGTGATTTCTGTACACCCTTAGAAATTACAGTATTTTTCATACCAAAAATTACAACAATTTTTGGAAAACTTGATACCATTTTTAAAAGATAAATTATTTACATGTCTACGTTTTATCTTAAAAAGTGTATTTCCCAAAACAGAAAAACAATTTACTGAAAACAGTGGCATTGTTTTACATTTTAAAAAAATGGTTTGGCTCAGTGGATAGAGCGTCGGCCTGCGGACTCAAGGGTCCCATGTTCGATTCTGGTCAAGGGCATGTACCTTGGTTGCGGGCACATACCCGGTAGGGAGTGTTCAGGAGGCAGCTGATCGATGTTTCTCTTTCATCGATGTTTCTAACTCTCTATCCCTCTCTCTTCCTCTGTAAAAAATCAATAAAATATATTTTAAAAAAATAAAAAATGGTTTAGCCCAGCTGTTGTGGCTCAGTGGTTCAACATTGACCTATGAACCAGGTTGCAGTTCAATTCCCAGTCAGGCAGCCAGTTGATGTTTCTCTGGTGTTGTGGGTTCCATCCCCAGTAGGGGGCGTGCAGGAGGCAGCCTATCAATGATTCTCTCTCATCATGATGTTTCTATCTCCCTTTCCCTCTCTGAAATAAATAAAAAAATAAATAAA
>NW_006295054.1:2165596-2171520 GCF_000327345.1 Myotis davidii
TTTCACACAAATATAGTGAAAGACCACGTGAAAACAGGGAGAATATGACACGCCAAAAGCGAGGCCTCAGATTCACACAGACAAGTATAGTGAAAGACCACGTGAAAACGGAGAATATGACACGCCAAAAGCGAGGCCTCAGAGAAACAAATCCCACCAACACCCTGATCGTGGACTTCTAGCCTTCAGAACTGTGAGAAAATACATTTCTGATTAAGCTACCCAGGCTGTAATACTTCGTTATGGCATCTCAATAAAGTATTACAGTGAGGAAACTTGCCAAAGTTTCACTGGCCACTAGTTTACAGTTATAATTTTAAAATGAAACTGCACTTTAAACAAATGTCAAATTTTATGTCACAATATCTGACTTTCAAGCAGATTAATTTTTAATACATTTTATGATGAAACATCATTAACACTTTAATACAATTCTGAATAATTCTCTGGAATTTATCTTTTAAAATTTTTCCTTTCTAAATAAAATAAAAAAAACCAGGCAGCTCAAGGCAGAAACCAACCCTGGACAGGATGCTATCACATCACAGGAGGCACACATACCCTCACTCACTCTGACTGGGACAGTTTAGACGTGCCAGTTCATCTTTGGGATATGGAAGGAAACCAGGGTATCCAGAGAGAGCCCATGCAGACATGGGGAGAACTTGCAAACTACACACCAACAGTGGCCCTTCCTGGGAATGGATTTTTTTTCACACTGAACAAAATATTAAGAACCTGCTATATTATAGTATAGTAATAGCTCAGAAGTACATGGCATACAAATAAAGTAATAATTGATAGTTGTTTCAAACTTTATTAATCATTTTACATATCCTGTTTTCAGTCACTTTTTAGCTGCTTCCAAAAGTCGCAACAAGTGCAAGAATAGATTGATGATATCCAAGTAGAGATTGATGGCAGCTAATACATACTCCTCAGGTGATAGCCTGTGCATCAGTGAATGTGTGTCATAGATGATGAATCCACAGAAAAGAAGCGCGCCTACAGCAGCCACAACCAACTCTACTGTCTCACTATAAAAAAATAACTGTAGGCAAAACATTAAAGTAATAAGTAAGAACAGTATTAAGCATACTGAAATTACTTGCTCTTAAGTTACATATACTACATCCCTATATATTTAATAATGCTGTACAACTTTGAATACAAATGTTAAAAGTAGAAAAAGGCAAAGTAGGTCCACCCTGGCTTCTGATAGATGAAAGAGTGATTGGTTGAATCAATGGATATCCCCCTACTAGATAACCCACTGACTATGAACAGTAGCATCCCAAATATAAACTACTAAAAAATTTTTTTCATAATGGTATGTGCCACCTGGGGGTTAGCAATTACAAATGAGGGCCTTTAAAACTCATTTGTTCATCTTTCTTTCTATCAATAATACTGATTAACATAAGACCTTGATTTTTCAAGAGATAATTTTATAACCACTCTATACAAATGTTTCAGATAATTATAATGAAGTATCCTATCTTAAGATTATGCCTCTGACAGCTTTTTTGAGAGTGCAGTATTTATATTGACATGGCCAGAATTATATTTCAAGTTATCATTCTAAAATAACTCACCCTCAAGATTCCTGACAAGAACAAAATCCACAAAACAGCAAACAGTCTATGGAAATAAAATATTAATAATTTAGAATAAATATTGTTCCTTACAAAAAACTTTGTAAACCCATTCAACATATTCTGAAGAAATAAATCCATCCTGCTATTTGTCAAAGAATAGTTTAAATGTAAGAATTCATAAACATACAATGAATAATGTAGAATATCCAGAAATTGAAAGAAAAGCTATTTATTCAACATTTGTTTATATGGTGCATAACACTAGTTAAGAGTGTCAATTTTTAGATTTTCAATTGAAATGCACAGGAAGCACACATAGCCCAACAGAATTAAATCAGAAATTAAATACACATTTATATTATAATACAGTGTAGTGAACTGAGGATATGGTGAGCTTCCAGCCCTCAGTTATCTTGCTGGAACGGCCATAAAGCTCAGGCTACATCTGGCATATTTAGTTAGAATGAAGTATCTCACCACCTCATTGTATAGATCCTTCAGGACTGAAAAGGACTCAGGACTTGTCTTTTCATACCCAAACCCTGGGGAAACGCCAAAGTTTCTGCACCAAGAATATGGGAAGTTGGGATTAAGAACTATAGAGCATGTGAGATTTACCTTACTTTACAAGCAAGTAAGTTACCCTAGCACAATTTTGTGGATGCTAGTAGAACACAAGGGACTCCTAGGTCTGAGATGAAGGACACTTTATTACAACAATAACAGTAGCTGAAGAACTGGCATAGTAGATAGGTGTTGTGGGAGTAAAGAAATTAGAGAGTTAGAAGGACAAGGTTGAAGAAAAAGTATGACGTTTGGCATTTAAGATTTCAGCAATGGAATAATCCCTAGTGATTGCAAGGTCCACAAAGAGGCCATGGCAGGGAATGGAAGTTGCTGCAGTAGAAGAGGTCCAGAGATATTGAGAGGCAAAGGTGATGGATGGGCCTAACATGTAGTTTGATGCTACAGTCTTCAAAGAATGAGGCGGCTTGACCAAAAAGGGGATCAATGATAGTAATGAGGAAGGGTAGGATGTGTATCATCAGAAAGCATAAGCCTTAATGCAATGAATTTCTATTATGCTGAAGGAATAATGAAAAGTGGCACCAGGAGACTAAAGCAGTTTTTAATAGTAACTCCCACCCCCACCCCAAGCTATATAGGGTGTGGGGGAATGAGAGGCTAGAGAACAATTCTCAGGGAGGAATCATGTTTCAGCTGAGATAAAGAAGAAGAAAGAAGATGTTATGAAGAGGCTGAAATATAGGGAAGATTATTTACCAGGAGTTCTAGAGACTATAGTAGAATGGATGGGAAGGAGGGGAGCAATTAGAGTTCAGAACAGAAAAAAGAGAGCAAACCTTTCATTACATATATATAAATGCATGAAACTCCCTTTCCCCAAAAAATAAGAATAAAAAAAAGAACATGTTACGTTTCCCTAAATCAAACTCCATTTTAATAAAACTATTCATCTTGCACAATTATGAGTGTTGTCTAACCAGCTATATTTTATCCCAACAGATTTCTGATAATCTGGATTACCAGGGGAATAAAGGAGGTGGGGGGGGGGATTACAAGAGTACGGTCTTGTAAACTTTTAGTGTTGTAAGAGGAAAAAGAACAGAAAATGGTTGGGTGATTATTTGTGCCAACAGGAAGCCAGAGTAATTTTAGAAAAAAAGAGTCTATTCATTCTTAACCTGGTGAGGGCAACACAGTACTATTATCCTAATAAAAAGGATCATTCCCATATATCTATTAGTTTGAAGAAGGATAGAGGTTAATCAAATGGATCAAAAAGGCTTTAAGGTTCATGCAGCCATCTCCAAAATCTTGCTTTCACCAAGGTTTTGGTAACATTTATGTTAAGACAAAAACCTAAATAATTTAGGCAAATTCCATACCATTCATAAAGCACAGAAGCCTACTCTCTAGAAAGCTAATTTATTTTAGAATTCACTTCCTTTTCAACATAGAAGGGAAGGAAATGACTCAAAGCCAGTTTCCATGCCCTGTTCTGGGAGAGTAGGATCCTATAACTCAAAGAGATGACCTTTCATTGTGCTCCACTTAAAAAGGCAGTATTCAAAACTAACAGTATAGCACTTCTCTCAAAACTATAATATTAAAGATATCTATCATAGTCATGAATATATTACTTACCCTGCTCCAAATTTGCTGAAATCTTTCTTAGATTGTAGAGTATATATAGTCAAACCAAGAAATACTGCAGTAGTCAGTACAAAAGCTTGGAGAATAATATACACATCATAGAAAGTAACTGTAAAATTAAAAAAACACACATTAAAAGTGCATATAAATATACTCAATATAAAACAGCTTTCTTTCTGGGTCTTAACCAAAATGCATTATTTTCTCATACTACATGCCAATAAGAACTAAGAAAAGATTCCTTATTCAGCCTTGAGTATTGATTGGTACAGTAAGACTACCTCCATAATGCAATAACTAGGCTCCAAAATATTCATCAATGCAAAATAAGGAGGTCACATTATTCTGAGTTAAAGAAATGACTGGAGATTACACAGCTAGCCAGTTAGGAGTTTTGGGGGTATGGAGGAACAATTCTCACCCTACCCCTGTTCTAGATGCAATTAATCACTATCTGCGGTGATTATCTATTGTGGCTTAGATATCAATAGAGAGGATTCTGGGTTCTGTGGCTGGCCGGGAATTCCTGGATAGTATACAGCAGTTCTAGCAATCACCTGGTTAATTGTACCCAATTCATGGACTGAATATGGCTATTGCAATACAACTGCTTAACATTTTAAGAAAATGATAAATTATAACCTCTTTAAAGGAAGTTAACTGCTTTGAACCCCAAACCACATAAGTTATTTTTAGTTTTTCAGGGATTAATTATCCAAGCTCTTTCTATTCCTAAATGCTAAATTATTGTAATTTCTCCATTTATGCCATTACAGGATTAGGAAGGTGAACACAGAAAGATAAAACATGAAATCACTTTTGCTTCTTGTCAGTAATTTCAGTGTAAGATGTTCTCAGATTATCCTCGCTACATATTTCTACCCCCAATTCCAATACCCTTGAAATAAATCTCTTTCCTACATCCCTTACAAATGGTGGGAGTCAGGGAGGGCAGAGATGGATTTGATAAAAACATTAATAGTAAGTAACATTAATAGATAATAAATCTAACAAGTAAATATTAACACTTCCTATGTTATAAAATTTCAGTCCTATTTTAGTACTTACTATTTTCTTATATTCTAATTATTTTATAAAAGAGGTAATTACCAAACAATACATAAATTCAGTAAACTGGCATCAAAAGTTAAAAAAAGTATTGACAAGATAGGAAGAGATAAATATATTAACCATAAGGATTAACAGTTTATTGAGAGTAATGGTTAATACTGACCCTTTTGATACCCCAGGTTAACATTTTGAAACAATCATTTTTACTGTTAATCATAAATTTTTTTACTTCAGGCATTAAATAGGGTACATCAAATAATTATAAAAGACATTCAAACACATTTAACACCAAATACAAAAGAGAAATTACTACTGTTTTTTTGTGGGGCCATTTGAGAAAAGATGAGGATCTATATACATAAAAAACCAGTGACCAAAAACAACAAAAAAAAACACAAAAAACCAGTGATCAGAAGGCCCTAACGACTAAAACGACCAGTCGCTCTGACACCCACTGCAGCCAGCCAACCAGCCCAATGGGGGGAAGGGGCCAGCCGGCCAATCTCCCACGGCCCCTCCCCCCTAGCTGGCCCTGCCCCATTGGCCTCTCCAACCCCAATCAAGGGCAGGGCAGCCAGCCAAAGTTATTTTATAAAAGAGGTAATTACCCAACAATACATAAATTCAGTAAACAGGCCCCGATCAGGGTGGGCCGGCTGGCCAACCTCCCGCTCCTGACAAGCCTTGCCCTGATCTGCCCCAATTGGGGCCATGCTGGCTGGACCCCACCCATGCACGAATTGGTGCACTGTTGCACTGGGCCTCTAGTATCATGATAAAGTATAGTTTGATGCAGACAATTTAAGCGCATAAAAAGAAAAAAAAAAAAAGCCTGGCCAGTATGGCTCAGTGGCTAAATATCAACCAATGAACCAGGAGGTCATGGTTCAATTCCAGGTTAGGGCACATGCCCATGTGTTGCAGGAGGGAGATTCTCATCGTTGATGCTTTTGTCTTTCTCCCTCTCTGAAATCAATAAAAATATATTTAAAAAAGAAAAAGAGGCTGAGCTCATGATGAAAGTACCTGTCTTAAAACATGTCATCAGCTCCTCTAAGGGCCGTTTAAATTACAGAA
>NW_006295054.1:2171718-2179000 GCF_000327345.1 Myotis davidii
GGAATTTTTTAGTCTATACCATATTTTTGAAATGACATTCCATGATGTTAAGCTTTAGTCCCAAATCCTTTTATCCAGAATACTTATCCATATTAAAAAGTAACTGTAATACATAGGAGAATAATTATGGCTTACCAACACAGGCCACAGACAGAGCTTCCAACAGTGTCTAAGAAAAAGAAATTGAAATTACATAAATGCATGTGAAATTTATACTGTCATGTACATGGTTCTAATTTCTAGTTCAATGTGATTCCATATGTATGATCTCATTTTAGCTTCAGAGCAGCCTTTACAAGGTATATGGGACAGATAATAAGCCCATCATATAAAAATGAGACCTCAATATATTGAGTGAGAATATTTAGATTTGAATTGTGATCCCATCACTCCTTAAACTCTAACTAGATATTTCATATCTGTAAGAGGAAAATTATAGAAATAGTACCAAAAATTCTATTTTCTCACTTTGTGTAATGTAAATAAAAATGAAATTGCAAATAATGTGCACATTTATAAAAACATAATTATCTCACTTAAACATAGGAATATTAAACATTTATATTAAATTACTAGTTAATTTAATACTAAATATACAGGTAGCACTTTGGTGTGGCAATCTTAAAACTTTCTCACAATATTATCTCTTTCTTCCCTAGTAACAGAATTTTTACCTGGACACACATTTTACTTGCTTTTATTAAACATTCTATTTTCAGTATCCCTTACAGCTAAATCTGGCCAGGACTATATTCCAGCCAACAGAATGTGAGTAGAGACCTGTACAACTTCTAAAAGTAAAGAGGCTTCCTCCCTTTTCTCAAATAACTAGGTGGAATATGGATATGATAGTGAACATCTTATACCATATGACACTTTAGGAATATCTGAACCTTAGCAGATACCTGGCCCTCTGACAACTCCACTAAACAGTCACTCATATTTTTTACATGAAAGAGAAATAAACCTTGTTTTAAACCATATCACAAGTAGCTCTAGTTTCCTTTCTCTTAACTATATATCTTTACTTTTTTTATATGCTTACTCTACCATAGATTTGTCTCAGTCATCTGAGAGACCATACCATAAAAGCAAAGTCAGCAGGATCAGTAGTGGTTTATAATCGTACACAGAAACACTCCCTATTAACCTTCCCTACCTAAAATCAAGAAATCATTAGGACCAGAGCAAAAATGCTATTAGAAACTGTACATGGATGTGGAGTCAATGAAGTCACTGCCACATCCTATATAATAAAGAGGTAATATGCAAATTGACCATCACTCCAACACAAGATGGCCACCCCCATGTGGTCAAAGATGGCCAGCAGGGGAGGGCAGTTAGGGATGACTAGGTCAGCAGGGGATGGCAGTTAGGGGCAATAGGGCTGGCAGGGGAGCAGTTAGGCATCAATCAGGCTGGCAGGGGAGTGGTTAGGGGTTGATCAGGCTGGCAGGGGTTAGGGGCAATCAGGCAGGGAGGCGAGCGGTTGGGAACCAGCAGTCCCGGATTGTGAGAGGGATGTCTGACTGCCCGTGTAGGCCTGATCCCACCAGACATCCCTCGAGGGGTCCCAGACTGGAGAGGGTGCAGGCTGGGCTGTGGGATAACCTTTCCTATAATAAATTTTCAAAGTCGTGAGCTTTTCTTTCATAATATTAACAAAAAGGTGCTATCAGAATTCATAAAACTTTCTTAAAGGCAGTTTAATCTGATAAATAGCATTTTCAATCTTATTTGACTATAAATATTCTTAATAGAAGTTTGGAAGATTTTGATGTACATTTTTAAGTCAGAACTCAAATCACACGGGATATAAAAATGGGAAAAGTAATTTTTAAAATATATAACTTGAGGCCTTACCAACTCATTCTGGTCAGATTCTAAGATTGAGTTTTTATAGGAAGTAGTTTGAGTTTTCATTTTCACAAATATTTGAAACAAATGTGACTTAAACTTCGTTCCCCCAACAATGATTTTGAAACAAGTTATTTAGTAAAGCACATCAATTGAACAAAGTGGTCCTTTAAAAGGACCAGAGTCATTAGACAAAAATACACCGAGGAATTAATCATAAAGATTTCAATTTAAGGCCTATGATATTAAGGCCAAAATGTAATTTTTTACCAAATCAAAGCATAGAATATTAGGAGTAGAAAGTATCAAAGGGATAATCTACTTTAATATTTTCATTTTACACATGAGAAAACTTAGGTACAGAAAGTACCTAAATGCTCTGCCATATGTCACATAACCAGATAGTGGCAAAGCCAGGTCACGTGATTCCAATTCATTACTTTTTCCACTATATCATAATATTGACAGAAAAACTTTGAAACTGACAAAAGTTCAAAAATTTTTACAGACTAGGAGATTATAAATTCTGTTAGTTTACATATATGCATTCAATTAAGTAAGTAAATTTAAAACTCAGTAATAAATGTTAAAGGGACAGAGATTGTCAAAATACTCACAAATCCAAAAAGCAGGTACAGGTTAAGGGGATGCTTATGTCTATTTAGAATCAATGCAAAAATTGAACCCAAAGATCCAATGGCAAACACCAAAATTAAGGCAGGACTGAAAGACAAAATTAAAAGCAGTTTAAAGTTAAAAAAAAAAAACAGCATAAATACTATTACAAAATATAATAAAATGTGTCTATTTTATGTGTTTGTGAAAGTACAAAAAACAATCTGAAGGATCCACACCAACTTGTCAGAAGAAATTATTTTTCCATCTGGGAAATCTGAGGAGTATGAGATGGAAAGGATTAACAGGACAAAGAAAAGAGCTTACAATGCAAGGGGAAGACTTTTCCTTTTTACTTCATGAACATATCATATTTGAATAAATTTTGCAATTGCTTTTTTAACCAAAATACAAAGAAAAGCTATTAAATACTAAACAAATTTTTTAAATCTTTAAACAAAAATTTTAAATATGTTTTTATTGATTTCAGAGAGGAAGGGAGAGGAAGCAAGAGATAGAAACATCAATCATGAAAGAGAATCCCTGATCGGCTGTCTCCTGCAAGCCCCACTGGGGAATCAAGCCTTACAACCCAGGCATGTGCCCTGGCTGGAAATCAAAACGACCTCCTGGTTCATAGGTCGAAGCTCAACCACTGAGCCACATCGGCTGAGCAATAAACAAATTTTATACCTAACTACTTTTTTAGGTATTTACTACATAGCTGTAATTTAAAGATCTTTACCCCAATTGCAAACTAATAGTTCAAGACTTCCCTTCTGTAGGGGAAGGGAGGATAGAAATTATCTACTCTTAAGAAAATATTCATTCCTTATTTTTCCTTTCCTTTAATATAAAGATTCTATATTACTTTTAGCCATAAAAATAATTATTCTGGAGGTCAGGTCTTAAACAAATTTGGGACAAATCATATGGAGTGCCTTTGAAAACTTTTCAGTGAAATTATCCTAGGCCTGATCCAATACTAAGATGAATTAAAAACACATTAGTTAAATACCTTTATTTTTCAAGTGCGCTATTAGGCTTTGGGGACAAGGCATAAGTCTAATAAAAGAAAAAATTAAGACTAAAAACTGTATACAGTAAAAATTCTTAATACAATTCCAGGAAATAAGGGGAGTTTAAACCTATAAAACTGTAAACTAAAAAGTTGAGAGGTAAATACCATGTTATAGAATATTTATCAAAACAAAACAAATGTTATTTACAAGAGTTAATAAACACTTTTACATTCAAACATAAAAAGAGAATAGAAAATAAAGAACTTTGCTTATTCCCTTTTGATCATAAGCAGTGGCTGAAAGTGATTTAGAATCGTCTTACCTTTCATGTACAAATGTCCGTATAGACTCGAAGTATAAAAAAAATGCAGATGTCACTGTAGTTAAGAGAACTTGCAGAGAAAGGATGGTGTAGACTTTTCTTAGAAAGGCTAAAAAAGAAAAAAAAATCATACATAACTATTTTCTTAAGCATTTTGTCATAGAACAGCAAGATCAAATGTCTTATTAAATTTGTATATGTATTTCTTAAGTATTAATCCAAATAATGTTATCTGTAACTGAAACTTAAAGAAAATGCTTCCAAAGGGGAAAAAATTGTTAAGTGGTAACTGTCTTCCAAGAAGTATCAAATTAATGGGCCAGAATGTAAATGTTTTTCCATCAATATAAAAAGAAAGCATTGAATGCATATTTGTAAATAGCAGTGGTACAACAAAAGATTAAAAAACAGAACACTTTAAAAGAATGATTCTATCTTGAAACTGAAATGCAGGAACAGAAAGCATGTGTTTACATATAAATTTAAGAAGAAATCTTAATTTTCAAGCAGTACAAATGTTTCCCTAAAATGAACTTCCCCTTAAAAGGCAAACAATATATAAACGTAACTTTCACTCACCCATTTTTATTTCTCACTTATAGTACCTCTGCCTCTAGTTTTTATACAATAGAAATTCTTACTTTCAGAATATTTTATCAACATCCATAAATTAACTCCAAGGCCTAAAGATTTAAAAATACCTACTCTTCTGATATACGGATAATATAAGTAATACACTGAACACCCGACTCACCACCAGCTTCACAAATAAAACATTAACAACAGTTCCCACCTCCTCTATGTAAACATCTATAATAATAAAAGCATAATATGCTAATTAGGCTGGATGTCCTTCCAGAGCTCCAGCGATTCTCAACCTGTGGGTCGCGACCCCTTTGGCAGGTGAACAATCCTTTCACAGGGGTCGCCTAAGACCATCCTGCAAATCAGATATTTACATTACAACTCATAACAGTAGCAACATTACAGTTATGAAGTAGCAATGAAAATAATTTTATGGTTGGGGCACAACATGAGGAACTGTATTTAAAGGGCCAGAAGGTTGAGAACCACTGTTTCAGACGAAGCCAGGGCTGGGAGAGAAGCCTGGGTCCCAGGTCCCAGAGGGAAGCCGGTGCTGGCAGGCAGGGGAAGGAAGGCCTACTCTTGCACGAATTTCATGCTTCAGGCCTCTAGTACTGATAATAACATCCCTCATCCCCTTAGCTAACTGCTAGTCACCTTTCAAGATTCAGCCTTTCTCATTTCCCCAGTCTGAATTAAATGTTCTTCCTCATGCTCCCAGTGGACCCTAACCATACTTCTAATCACATTTTTTTTTAATTTTTTTTTATCCTCACCCAAGGATATGTTTTCATTGATTTCAGAGAGAGAGAGAGAAGGGGAGAGAAACATCGATTGGAGGATAATTAATATCAATCAAATTTAAAATATACATATTCTTTTGACCCATTAATTTCACTTCTAAAAATTTATCCTAGAGCAACACTTGCAGAAATTTACAGAGTTATGGAAAGATGTTCCCTAAAGCACTAGTTGAAGGAATACAAAAAAATAACCTAAATATCTATCAAGAGGGTATGATTAAATTAATTGTGGTACACACATACTAGGTAAGATCACTGCCATTAAAAGGCTATTGTGTACTGCGATTTTTCTAAAATATATATTTTGTTATTTTAGAGAGAGAAAGGGAGAGGGAGAAACATCGATGAGAGAACCATTGATCAGCTGCCTCTTGATGCCCCTATTGGGATTGAGCCCACACCTGGGCATGTGCCCTGACTGGGAATTAAACTGGAACGATGCTCAACCAACTGAGACACACTGTACTGCTATTTTTACATGTAAAAGATATTAAGTGAAAATACAAAATTGCAGGAAAGTATATATAATCCCATAAATTATAACATTCTCCTGAGTCTATAAAATAGTATGTGTTAGTGTTTCAAAAATATACATATAGCATATTGCTAAAATAGACTAGTTTAATAGGCTATAATATATTTCATATATAACTGACTATATAAACTTAATTGGCACTGTAAAAGTGCTCAAGGTAGAGACTACTCAAAAATTCATTCTCCCATAATTTTTCTGTAGCTTCATGATTTGTTGTTTTCCAACAAGAAGCCTTGACATTTTATATTTATAATATAACAAAATTATTTTCCAGAAAATGTGCACATCACAGTCAGCTTAATTTTGCTTTAAAAAAACAAGTGGAACGTTTCTTTTTTACTTATTAATTGGTAAAGGACCAGAGACAGCTGAGAACCACTTTTTAATACAAATGTAGTCAGCTCAGTTATCAGCCTAATTACCAGGGCTCCTAAGTAAAATGCTCCAGCATAATTTAAATATTTGTGAATGAGTAAATGTTCATTGAGTTTTGGGTTATTTACATCAGTATTGACATAAGACATACAGAAATAAATATAAGACTAATTTTTCTTTAAAAACAGTTTAGGTATGCAGAGAGGTAGAAATTATGAAATCTGGTTTAGGGATTTATGAAATCTGGTTTCTAGTCCCAGAGCTTCACTGCAAAGAACCATGCTATTTTATTTATATGCTTTTATTTATTTTAGAAAGAGGAAAGGAGGGACACAGAGAGAAACATCAATGGTGAGAGAGAATCATCTATCAGCTGCCTCCTGCACTCCCACTCCCCCTACTGGGGATCCAGTCTGCAACCCAGGTATGTGCCCTGACCAGGAATCGAACTGTAACTTCCTGGTTCATGGGTTGACACTCAACCACTAAGCCATGCAGCCAGGTAAGAACTATGTTATTTTAGACAAGTATTTTTAAACTTAGTTTTCTGTAAATCATGGGTGTATATTATTTCAGGATTGTAATTCCAGGGAAAATGACAATATTGTTATCACAAAAATTCTGAGCACAACTTTGTGGCATTCAGTTTCAGGGGTTGGTGGAAAGGAGGGATAAATGGGGAGAGCATGGAGGATTTTTAAGATAGTGAAACTATTCTATATGATACTGTAAAGGTAGGTGTAAGTCATTATACATTTATCAAAACCCAAAGAATGTACAACACCTAGAATGAACCCTAATGTAAATTATGGGCTCTGGGTAATAATGATGTGTCAGTGTAGGTTCATGGATTCTAACAAATGCACCACTCTGGTACAGGATGTTGATAATGGGGGAGGCTTGGAGTGTGTCTGGGCAAGGGTATATGGGAACTCTCTGTAATAATGCGGATTTCAATAGATGGAGTTACACATATGTTGATATATATGCGATTTGATATGTATGCTATTTTGTTGTATTGACAGCAAGCTTCAAAACTTCATATGTCAAACTTGCTGAAGGTGTTAACATCATAGATATTTTTACGCTTAAAAAATTTGAATTTCATGCCAAAAAAAGAGCATTTGCAGGAAGTTTTAATTCATTACTTTATTTTGAAGAAAAAGAT
>NW_006295054.1:2179016-2182748 GCF_000327345.1 Myotis davidii
TACATGTGACGTGGCACCAGAGTTAATTTAGAGTTTTTCAAAATGCTGACATGCCGAGCTCAAAAGGTTCGACATCACTGCTCTAAGTTATCATTTGCATCAAGGAGGTGCAAATTAAAATGACAATGAGTGAGAGTGGCTGGGGGGTCAATTGGGAAAAAAGAAGACATATGTAAAACTTTAGACAATTAAAAAAACCAAACAAACAGGTGAAACCATTAATACTGATCGCTACCGACAACAAATAATCAATTTGAACCATGCTTTGATCATAAAACGACCAGAATGGGCCAGAAGACACGGCAAAGTAATTTTGCTTCATGATGACGCGCCTTCACACACTTCAAAACCAGTTAAAGACACATTAAAAGATCTTGCCTGGGAAGTATTAACCCACCCCCCGTATTCACCAGACCTTGTTCCTTCAGATTACCACTTGTTTCGGTCGATGGCACATGCACTTTCTGAGCAGGACTTCAAAACATACGAAGAAGTGGAAAACTGGGTCTCTGAATGGTTTGCCTCAAAACAAGAAAAGTTCTATTGGGACGGTATCCACAAATTACCTGAAAGATGGGAGAAATGTGTAGCTAGCGATGGACATTACTTTGAATAAAACACTTTTGATGTTTCTCTTGAAATTATCATTTTTCTTTGATTACAAAATCTGCATTAACCAGTACACCGGTACTTTCCACATTAATTTTGCGGTGAATCTAAAACTGCTTTAAAAAATAAAGCTCATCAAAACAAAATAGAAAAAAGACATTTCTTCATAGAAGATATAAAAATGGCCCATAAGTATATGAAAAGATGTTCAACATCACTAATTATTAGGGAAATGCAAATTAAAATCGCAATGAGGTATCTCACACCCATTTGGATGGCTACTTAAACAAAATAAATGTTGCTGAGTTTGGACCCTTGTGCAATGTTGATGAGAATATAAAATGGTCCAGCCTCTATGTAAAACAGTATGGTGGTTCCTCAAAAACTTAAAAATAGAATTACCATATTGTAAGAAAATAGAAAATATATATTGGTCTCTGTCTCTGGGTCCTGACACAGAGCTCATGAAATCCTTCTAATTTCCTGAGTGATAAGAGCACTTGGTGCATGTTCTAATACTGGTTTTTGACCCTGGCTCCTAACATGGCTGGTCCCTTGTAATGTCCTGGGTGATAAGGGTGCCTTTGTTCTGAGTGGCTTTGGGTTGGCTTCTGGATGGCTCCTGGACAAGGGCCAGGCAGAGAAAGATCAAGCTATGATCAGATCAGAAGTTGGAATTTTCAGCCCAACCCCCATTTTCTTGAGAAGGGAAAAGGGCTGAAAATGCAGTTAAATGCCTACATGAGGAAGCCTCCAAAAATCCCAGTATTGTGGGGTTAAATTCTTGGTTGGTGAATTCATCTGGGAGGGCGAACACTCCAACTGCATGGGGCCAAAAGCCCCTGTGCTTGGGACCATCCCAACAGGCCTTGCCATATGTGCTCCATCTGGCTGTTCATCTCTATCCTTTAATGAACTGGTTTCCCTGAGTTCTGTTAGCCACTCGAGTAAATTATCACACCTGAGCGGGGAGTCTTGGGGACCTCTAATTTGTGGTCAAGTCCGACAGAAGCTGGGGACCTACTACTTGTGACGCATCTGAAGTGGGTGGGAGCAGTATTGAGGGACTGAACCCCTAACCTGTGGGATCTAACACTATTTAGTCAGAATTGAGTTAAATAGTAGGACACTCAAATGGTATCACAAAGAATTGCTTGGTATTGGGGAGGAAAAACTCACATTTGAAAAAAACAAAAACCTCACATTTGGTGACCAGAAATTTCAGAAGTGTTCAGTGTGAGAAGTAAAAGAGAAACACAGGAGAAAGAACTGGGCTTTTCCCAATGGAAAAACAGAGGTTTTTCACCAAAACACATTTGATCCAGCAATTCCACATCTGGGTACATATCCAAAAGAATTGAAAGCAAGGTCCCCAAAACATATTTGTATGTTCTATACATAGAAATGGAATATTATTCAGCCTTAAAAAGGAAATATCTGAGACATTCTGTAACAGGGATGCACCCTAAATATGCTAACTGAAGTGAATCACAAAAAGACAAATACTGTATGATTCCACTTATATGAGATATCTAGAATGGCCAAATTCATAGAAACAGACGATAGAAAGGTAGTTGTCAGGGGAGGGGGGAAATGGGAAGTTCCTTGATGGGTGTAGAGTTTTGCAAGACGAAAAGTTCTGGAGATTAGTTTCACAATGTGAATAATACTGAATACTACTGAACTTTAGTACTCTTAAAAATGGTCAAGGTGGTAAATGTTTAATGTTATGCGTACTTTACCACAATTAAAAAAATTTTAATTAGAAACAAAAACTTGCCAAAATAATTCAAAATTCAATCCCAGAAATACAGTTGCTACCGATCATGGCTCTTAGTGCATCAGAGCTCCATAATTCCTTTTCCAGAACAAGTTCCAGCTGCCCAGTCAGGATGAAAATCTGGGGCAGCTTCTGTCATCAACGGGCTAAACTAGAGGGGACAATGAATTCCACTTAAATGAAACTGAGCATTTTATTTATTTAATATATTTTTATTGATTTTGGAGAGGAAGGGAGAGGGAGAGATAGAAACATCAATGATGAGAGAGAATCACTGATCGGCCGCCTCCTACATGCCCCACCCTGGGGATCAAGCCCGCAACCTGGGCATGTGCCCTGACCAGAAATTGAACCGTGACCTCCTGGTTCATCGGTCGATGCTCAACCACTGAGCCATGCCGGCCACGCAAATCTGAGTATTTTCAATTTAGAATAATTTCTGCCCACTAGATATGGAATAATTTAAAACTAATATGGTATTTTGATTGACTTGGAAATCATCCATCTCCAGCACCTGCCCCAATAATACTCAAACCTATGTTGAGTTCTAGCTCCTACAGAGAAAATAATGAACAAGAATAGATATGGTTCCTGCCCTCACAGATCTTATAATCCAGCAAAGGACGCAGACAGATAGAAAAATTAAAATGCATTCACACAGTCCCTGGCTGGGTAGTCAGTCAGTTTAGACTCAGCATCATCCAGTTACACCAAGGTTGCGGTGGGATCCCCAATGAAATATGAATAAATGGAACAACAGATTGATGTTGCTCGCTCGCTCTCTAATTAATAATAAGTAAATAAACATAAAATGCGTGCCCTGGCGGGTGTGGCTCAGTTGATAGTGCCTCCTCAGGTTGCGGGCTGGATCCCCGGTAGGGGTCGTGCAGGAGGCAGCGGATAGATGTTCTACTCTCACATCAGCTCTTATGTTTCTCCCTCTCCCTCTCTTAAAAATCAATAACAATATAAAAAATAAAATGCGTTCACATGCCCTACAGCACAAACATCCCAGCAGATAACTCAATGCAGGTTTTGTGTAAGCACAGTGATTACACAATACATCACAACGGTTACACAATACTGCTTACACAATAAACTTATTTCCACTGTGAAAAATAACCTCTGGTATCTTCTCACTTAAAGATGCCCCAGCACGACTGCTGAGGCTTTCATCTGTCCCTTTCTACCCCGGAGACGCCAGGGTTCAAGGAGGAAGGGCTCCAGTTTCGTTTTCTCAGCTCCCAGCTCGGAGGCCTCTCTGGGCGGCTCTCCCCTCCGAGCCCCGCGCAGGACCGGCGCTGCGCTCCGCTCCGGCCCGGCCCGGCAGCCCCGAGGGGGGG
>NW_006295054.1:2182972-2191915 GCF_000327345.1 Myotis davidii
GTGGAACCGCAGCTCCCCACGGAATGACGCGGAGCGTACGGACCTCAACGGCCCTCGGTCACTTCCTGAGCGCAGGCCTCCCCGACCGCCCGGCCGCTTCCGCGAGCGGCCGCGGCCAATCCGAGCGCCGGTCTCAGCGTGGCTCCTGGAAGGTCGCGGGCGTTAAGGTGCCGGAAGGCGGATGCGTGCTCGGCGTCAGGTGAAGGGACGCTTCTCTCAGATGTTCCTCAACAGCCTTTTTTTTTTTTTAAATCCTCACCGGAGGATATGTTTTTATTGGTTTTGAGAGACGGAGAAACATCCATGTGATAGAGAAACATGGATTGGCCGCCTCCCGGCCGCCCCCACCGGGGATCAAACCGAAACCTAAGAGGTGCCCTGGCAGAATGGAGCCCTTTAAACCTTGGCTGTGGCAGAGGAGCGCCGGCCGGCAACAGGGCCAGGGCGCGCGGAGGGGGGGTGTTGAGGGGCCCTGACTGGCAGCGCCCAGCGCGGTGGGTTAGGACCTCCCGATACAGCCAGGTTGCGGGTTGGATCCCCGTCAGGGCACAGACAAGAAGCAACCAAAGAGCGCATAATAAGCGGGACAACACACTGGTGTTTCTCTCGCTGCCTTCCTAAAGTAATCAATCAAGCACTAACCGGTTTGCTCAGTGGATAGAGCATTCGCCTGCGGACTGAAGGGTCCCGAGTTAGATTCCGGTCAAGGGCATGTACCTTGGTTGCGGGCATATACCCAGTAGGAGATGTGCAGGAGGCAGCCGATCGATGTTTCTCTCTCATCGATGTTTCTGACTCTGTTCCTCTCCCTTCTTCTCTGTAAAAAAATCAATAAAATATATTTAAAAAATAAAGTAATCAATCAATTAAAATTAAAATAAACCCTCTGGCTAGCAGAGTTGCTAAAAACACTTAGAAAGCGAAGCCCCATCCATTCCCATTAATTCAGTGGTTCTCAACCTGTGGGTCGCGACCCCTTTGGGAGTCGAACGACCCTTTCACAGGGGCCGCCTAAGATCATCGGAAAACACATATAGTTACATATTGTTTTGTGATTAATCACTATGCTTTAATTATGTTCAATTTGTAACAATTAAATTGGGGGTCACCACAACATGAGGAACTGTATTAAAGGGTCGTGGCATTAGGAAGGTTGAGAACCACTGCATTAATTCAACAAATACTTCATATCTCCTACAATAATCACACTGGGGATGGGTGTTTGTTTGTTTTGGTTAATCCTCACCTGAGGACACTTTTGCATTGATTTTTTTTTTTTTTTACAGAGAGTGGGAGGGAGAAAGACAGAAACTAATGTGAGAGACGTCAGTTGGTTGCCTCTTACTGAATCCCCGACTAGGGCCCCAGATTGAACCTGCAACCCTTGATCGGAATCCAACCCAGTACCCTTCAGTCCGCCTGCAGAAGCTCTATCCACTGGACCAAACCAGCATTTTTTTTTCTTTTTAAGTCCTCATCTAAGGATATGTTTTTGTTATTGATTCTAGAGAGAGAGGAAGGGAGATGGAAAGAGAAAGAGAAACATTGATCAGTTGCTCAAGCAATCCAACAGGGATGGAACCCACAACCTGTGTATGTGCCCTCACCTGGAATAGACCCCATGACCCTTTGGTGCATGGGAGGACACGCTACTGATCCACACCGACCAGGGCCTGGAGGTACATTAAAAAAATTTTTTTTCAGGTCTGCCCTGGCCAGGCTGCTCAATTGGTTGGAGTCTCAACCTGTACACCAAAGGATTTCCTGTTGCATTCTAGGTTAGGGCACATGCTTAGGTTTAGGTTAGATCCCGGTGGGTCAGCAGGTGCAGAGGCAGCCTACTGGTATTTCTCTGTCACATGGATGTTTCTCTCTCTAAAAATCAATTTTTAAAACATCTTCAGGCGAGAATTAAAAATATATTAAAATTTTTTCAGATCTAAAATTTTATTTTTTAATTTTTTCATTTACAGTTGACATTCAATATCCTATCCTATATAATACTAGTAAAACCCTAATATGCAAATCGACCTAACAGTGGAACAACTGGTCGCTATGATGCACACTGACCACCAGGGGGCAGATGCTCAATACAGGAGCTGACTCCTGGTGGTCAGTGTGCTCCCATAGTGGTAGCACCACTCAGCCAGAAGCTGGGCTCACGGCTGGTGAGCACAGCAGTGGTGGCGGGAGCCTCTCCTGCCTCCACAGCAAGTGTAGGACCCCTCGGCGGATGTCCAACTAATAGTTTAGGCCCGCTTCCCATGGAGAACGGGCCTAAGCTGTTAGTTGGACATCCCCTGAGGGGTCCTGGACTGCAAGAGGGCACAGGCTGGGCTGAGGCCCCCTCCCCCGGTGCACGAATGTCATGCACCAGTCCTCTAGTTATTTTATATTAGTTTAGATGTACCGCGTAGTGGTTAGATAATCATATATTTCACAAAGTTTTCCCCTGATATTTCCAGTACCCACTTGGCACCATACATAGTTATTATATTATTAAATATATTACCTATGTTGTACTTTATATCCACATGACTATTTTGTAACTACCAATCTTAATCTCCACTTTTTTCACCCAGTCCCCCAAACTCCCCACCCCTCTGAAACCATCTGTTTTCTGTATCTATGAGCCTGTTTCTGTTTTGTTTGTTTATATTGTTTTTTAGCTTTCACGTATAAGTTAAATAATATGGTACTTGTCTTTCTCTGAGTGACTTATTTCACTTAGCATAATATCCTCAGGGTCCATCCATGCTGGTGCAAATGGTAAGATTTCATTCTTTTTTATGGCCAAGTAATAGTCCACTTTTTTATCCACTCATCTATTAATGGGCACTTGGGTTGCTTCCATATCTCGTACATTGTAAATATTGCTACAATGAATGTAGGGGTACATATATCCTTCCGAATCAGTGTTTTGCATTTCTTTGGATATATACCCAGAAGTAGAATTGCTGGGTCATAAGGCAGTTCCATTTTTAATTTTTTGAGGAGCCTCCATACCATTTTCCATAGCGGCTACATCAATCTGCATTCCCACCAACAACGTATGAGGGTTCTCTTTTCTCAGCATCCTCAGTAACACTTGTTTGTTGATTTATTAATGATAGCCCTTCTGATAGGTATAAGATGATATCTCAATATACTTTTAATTTGCATCTCTCTGATGATTAGTGACATTGAGCATCTTTTTATATGTCTATTGGCCATCTGTATCTCTTCTTTGGAGAAGTGTCTATTCATAGGGATGCATTTTCAATTCTGTTATTTTAACAAGAATATTAATCCCTAAATTTAATGAGCATTTTCTATAAACCAGGCTTTTTGAATGAAATAATGCTTAATCCTGGAAGACAAGTAGGAGCCAACCAGAGAAGAGTGGAGTGATGTAGGTAAATTCTCGAAGGACCAACATCTGCAAAAGAGGGAGGGGGGCAAGCCTCAGTGGGAGTGGGTTACAGAAAGCAACCACTGGGCTGGATAGATAGCAAGGCCAGATCTCTGTATGCTGTCCCAAACGTAGAATACATTGGAGAGTGTCCCAACCAAAGGCAGGTAAGAGGGGCTCTTATATTAATCTAAAAAATGATGGTGGCAAATTCGATGAATCAGTTACTATTTGTGATATTGTGTCATTTCAATATAAAGGTAAGGTGTAGATTTACCCAGAGTGACATCATCCCAGAGTCCCGGGGACATTTTTTTGATGAGTTTACATTCACTCCGTCCCTACTTTCACCATAATACAGTACTCAAAAGACTTACTAAAAGCGGAACTCAGAATAGCTGTGGAACTGTCTATTTTGAAACTAAATTCTTAAACTTGATGATATTGGAAGCTTTTGTCAAAAAAAATTAACCTCATTTCCATAAGGATAAGCCAAGAAGCACCTTACATGTTATGACTTCACAGACATTTTACAAGCATATTACCCATTTTAATATTAAATCATAACAAGAGGATTTATTATATTAAAAAACTGGAGTCCTAGCCAGTATGCTAGCTAAGTGGTTAGCACATCCTCTCTTCTCTCTTTCTCTCTGTCATGTACCTACCAAGGAAAGGTAGAAGGAGGAGAACTCTGTCATCTACAAGCTAGAAGGAGGAGAGCTCTCAGCAGAAACTGAACCCTGCTAACACCTTCATCTTGGACTTGTAGCCTCCAAAATTGTGAGAAAATACATTTCTGTTATTTAAGCCCCATAGTCTGTGGTATTATATGTCAGCCTGAACCAGTTAATACAAGATTTATTTGGGAAATTTATTTAATAGCAAGGAAATGAAAGTAAAACCCTTGAGAGGGAAAATGTACACGATTTGTGTTTATTACATGACAATGAGATTTGTTTTTGTAAGCATTTTTATAAGTATTTTTTCAACAAACATTGCATCCAGAGTTCTTACAGCCAGGAACAGTTTTGTAAAATGCAGGAATTGGACTAAGATCTCTAAGCCCTTTCCTAGTCTTAAACTGCAAACAATCGGAGTAAATATTTTACTGCAAGAGAAAAAAATGTTGCCATATTCTCAGATCTTTTCACATGTCTGGGATTCTTCTAGGGATAAAGAAATGTTGGCTTCAAAAAATAGCACCTTAGCTAATATTGAAATTAGCGTGAAAGCCCTTGGCTGAAAATTATTTGATTATAAAAATCAGATTTTAAAAGTCAGTGATAGCTAGGGACAAGTTATTATAGGAATACACCCTGAGGTGCAAAGGGCCATGAAAATAATTAAAAAAGAAAGTAGTGGCAGCTGTCCCTATGGAGCTACCCCACTCCTTTCCCCACCCCCTTTTCCCCGGTGGGTTTTCCTGGCCTTTCTCTTTCCTAAACTCCAAGGGCCCGTCTTTTGCCTCTGTAACTTGGTTCCTGAATGCATTTCTTCTACTTCTGTGACTTTCTAAATAAACTTTCTCTTATAAAAAAATAAATAAAAATAAGCTGTCAAATGGGATCAACCATGCAAGTGTTGGAAGAAATTATTTTCTAGACTTGAGAATTTCCTAATCATAGATACAATGCAATTTAACTTTTGGGAATTTGGAAAACACAGGTAAGAAATAAAATCACCAATAATCCTTGAACCTAAAATGTTAATCATTCAGATCCAGAGAAAGACTGAAAGATCTGAATGAGACTTGGTCCCCTCAAAGCCATATATTATTGCCGATATCAGTCACATGCCAACCTGACTCTCAGTGTACAAACCACTGTAATTTTAAATTTGGAGGTCAGGGTAGACCTTAGCCATGTGATAAGTGCATACCAGGCAAAGGAATAGTGAGCCCAAAGGCTCCAGTGTGGGACTCGACCTGGTGTGTTCAAGGACCAGCAAGGAGGCAGTGTAGCTAAAGTAGAATGAACAAAGAAACAATATCAGAGGGTACACAGAGCAGAGGGGCAGGGCAAGAGAGAATTCAGACGGCATAAAGAGTTTGACTTTTATTCTGACTGAAATGAGAAGCCAGTGTTGGTTTTTGAACAGAGGAGAGACATAATCAAATTTGATTTAAAAGGGTCAATCCGGATGCAGTGTTGAAGAAAGCCTGTAGGAAGCAATAGTGAAAGCTACTTTTAGTTAGGGGACAACTACAGCAATCAGACAAGGCATGATGACTCAAGCCTGGGGTGGCAGCAGTGCAGGTGGGGAAAAGTGTCAAATTCTAGATACAGTCTGAATTAGAATCAGTAGGATTTGCTGGTGGATTGAACGTGGGCTGTGAAGACATGTAGGAGTCAAGGGTGACTACAGGTTTTGGTTCGGGCAACTGGAAGAACAGAGTAATCTAGAGGGGGGAAGTGTGAGTAAAAGTAGATTCAGGAGGCATCATCAAGAGTTCAATTTTGGACATGAGTCTGGAGTTCAACAGACAGATCTGGGTTAAACATATATGGCAGTTCTCAGTAGGTGAATGGTATTTACTAGTAAAGCCTCAGCACTGGTTGAGATCACCAAGGGAGTGAGTATAGATAGAAGATCCATGGACAGAGCCCTGGAAGAAGAGGAACAATAAAGAAAGTTGAAGAGTGACTAGTGAAGTAAGTGGAAATGTATGAGAATGTGGAAGACAAATGAAGAAAGTGTCCAAGAAGGAGGTGGTGGTCAACAGTGTCAAAATTTACTAACAGGTCAAGTAAGATGGAGACTGAAAACTATTACATTTAGCAATGATGTGGACATAGGTGACCCTGAAGAGAGCAATTTCAGTGGAGTAAGGTGAGTGGTGGTGGTTCTACTTAGAGTGAGTTAAGAGAAGAGCAGAGGAGAAAAATTAGAGACAGTAAGAATATTCAACACTTCACTACAAAAGGGAACAAAGAAATAGGATGGTTGATAGAAGAGGAAAGTAGCATCAAAGAGGTGTGTTTTTGTTTTAAGGTGAGAAGAAATAACATCATATTTGTATGCTGATGGAATTGATCAGCAAAGAATGAGATATTGATTATATGGCAGAGAGTGAAACAGCTGCCCTTGATGTCTGTGAGCAGGGACAAGAGATAGGACCTCGTGCACAAGTGAAGATATTAGACTTAGATAAGAGCCTAGGTAAATCAGTCTTGGAAAAGAGGGGAGAATGTATATTGGCACAAATGCTGGTAGGTAAATGGACATGGTAGTGAGATCCTGTGGATGTTTTCTCCTGATGTATCAGTATTCTCAAGAAATACTCTCAAGATCATCAGCAGAACCTGAAGATTTGGGAGAAGATTATGTGAATTGAGAATAGAAGACATAAAACAGTTGTCAAGGAGACCAGAAGAGTAAATGGACTAAAGGTACATCATGTAACTGCTTGGCAGCATCAAGGACCAATTTGAGAGTCATGGCTTTGATTTTAAACTGAATCCAATTAACAGGGTTTGGATTCCACCCCCTAACATGGGTGCAGAGCCAAAAATTAGAAAATTAGATTTAATCAGGAGGGTAGATTGGTCAAGAGAGTTCAATAAAGTGAGCGAGGAGCATGAAAATGGAGAGCATAGCAAAGGAGAGGTTATAATAATTGCGTGTGAACATTATGGATAAGGACAAAAATGAAGGCTTCAAGAGGTTGGGGCCAGAGATGGGATGGCAAGACTTTGGATTGGCACACAGCCAGTGTGGCTAAGTGTTTAAGCATCAACCTATGAACCAGGAAGTCACAGTTCTTTTCCCAGTCAGGGCACATGCCCAGGTTATGGGCTTGATCCCCAATAGGGAGCATGCAGGAGGCAGCCAATCAATGATTCTCTCTCATCATTGATGTTTCTTCTCTCTCTCCCTCTCCCTTCCTCTCGAAAATCAATAAAAATATATCCAGCCAGCATGGCTCAGTGCTTGAGCGCGACCTATGAACCACACAGTTCTTTTCCCAGTCAGGGCACATGCCCAGGTTATGGGCTTGATCCCCAATAGGGAGCATGCAGGAGGCAGCCAATCAATGATTCTCTCTCATCATTGATGTTTCTTCTCTCTCTCCCTCTCCCTTCCTCTCGAAAATCAATAAAAATATATGTTAAAGAGATTTGGGATTGATATTCTGGTGAGAATGAAGGATTATTGATGTTAGAGTACTAGAGAGAATGCACTACAAGTGCAAGTGGTGTGGGCAGAGGGTGGATTTATAAAGTATGGATGCGGTGCAGTTATTGACAATGACAAGTTCTAGGGGATTGTTCATGCGAGTGAGTGACTGAAATTGGGTGGAGGATAAAATCATTGAAGGAGAAGAGTCAAGGAACTGAGAGTCCAAAGTATTGGAAAGATCATAATCTATTCTACATATATTTTAAGTCACCAAGAATTAAGACAGGATTAGTATTGAAGATAATTACAATGAGAAGGAGCTATATTGTCTAAAAATGAGGAGTTGGAATTGAGGTGGGGGTAGTAGAAGATGACAGCAAAAGTGAAGAGTATAATGAATGATGCTTGGCCAGTGTGGCTCTCGGTTGAGGGATGTCCCATGCACCAAGTTCAATTCCCAGTCAGGGCACTGGTTTTGGGCTTGATCCCCAGAAGGATGTGCAAGTGGCAGCCAATCCATGCTTCACTCTCATTGATGACTCTCTCTCTCTCTCTCTCTCTCTCTCTCTCTCTCTCTCTCTTTCTCTCTTTCTCTCTCTCTCTCAACAAACACGAAAAGAGTATAATGAGTGATATGATCTAATGATACAGAATTCAAAACTCAGAGGCAGTTCTAGGGAATAGGGAGGAAGCATGGTCTGATACTAGCTACCAATGTTGAAAATACGAGAGGTTTCACATAATCTCTATAAATTTCACATAATCTGGCTTTCACATAAAATTCTTGCTTCTTTGTAAATCAGAAAACTTGGCACAGCAGGCCTTGGTGACTGCTTCATTCATCTACAGTGATTTCCTGGCTCCTCTGTGTACCTGGGTTTGACTCCCCTGTTCTAGCAACTCAAGAGCGACCAATACTTAATTGTATGTTGCTTCATTACTTACCTTTTTCAGGTAGTCCCTTTGAGAAGTATAGGGTTTCTTAAGCATGTACAGGTTGGCAATAAAATCCTAGCCATTTGAACAAAGGGATATAGAAACTCTTGCCCAAACAGCATTCCCTTTACTAATTTTTATAAAGATGTTATGTAATACTTCAGCTGAGAACATGAATATTCAGATAGTACTAATGATAGTGTATCTTCACTGTTGATCTCTAGGGGGCGCCATTCCTAACGATTGCAAATCTGCAAGGTTTCAAATACCGTATTTGCCGGCGTATAAGACGATTTTTTGGCCCTGAAAAATATGCCTCCAAGTGGGGGGTCGTCTTATACGCCAGGTACACTTCAGATAGACTGCCCATAGTGCTTGCCCCGTGCCATAGTGGCCTCCCGATGCCCGCCCACTTCATTCCACATACCGTTCAGGCATCAGCAGCGCTGCTGGGTGTATGCTCGGCTGTTATGCGATTTTGCTGTTATGCGATT
>NW_006295054.1:2192552-2193673 GCF_000327345.1 Myotis davidii
ACGGCGAGTATATAACAAACTCTGTATTTTGAGTGGAAATGTTAGGGGGTCGTCTTATACGCCCAGTCGTCTTATACGCCGGCAAATACGGTAGGTGTTGACATTTTTTCAGTTAATGGTCACGGTCCACTCTTCCAGTCATTCAGGATGGGATGTTTCTGGTCACTTTCGAAGCATCTCTTTTTGTCAGCAGCATTTGTGTTATGCCAGCTGGGGGAATATTACCGCATAACAGTAGAAGATTTCAAAACAATAGTCAATTTTACTTAAACTCCATGTTGAAAGCAAAAGGAAGATTGCTTGGTAAGCCCTTTGAGGAAGAGCAAAGTGGTCAAACAATGTTTCATCAAGGAAGCTCAGAGAAAAAGAGAACATAGTAAAACCAAATACGGTCCCGTGTGTAGAAAGAGGCAGCCTCGTGAAGAAAGTCACTATGATTTTATCCTACTTTGTCTGTCTTTTGTTTTCCTATTGTTGGCATCTGTGTCCATCTTTTCCAATAATCAGTTCATATACGCACATTAATCCGCTTACATTCAGTAAGAGTTGGGAGGATATTGTGCCAGAACATTTGGAGCGGTTGTTGGTTGTCTTCAACACGGTGGGGCTACGAGTGATTACTTTATTCTTTCAGTTTTTCTGGGTTACCCAAGTGTTCCTCACTGTGTCGGTTTTGACAAGATGAGAAGTAAACTCGGTACATAAGTAACGACAGGCCTCATCTCCATCCGCGCCAGGAGGCAGTCACGCCAGGACAGGCAGCCGCTCCATTCCTTCTGCGCTTCTGGTTTTCCTCCAGCTTGCACTCTCTGCTGTGTCTTCAGTCACGTCCCAACCCCAGAGGAAAGAAAAGAGGGGAAAAAACCTCTTCAAAACTTAAAGTCGATGACCAGGAACCAGCAGAGGCACGGAGACCCCAGGGCCAAATCGGGCGTCCCCGGGGGCATCCGAGGGGAGCGGCACTTTGCGTCATGCAGGGCCCGCCCCTTCCAGGACCTGGGTTCGGCGTGTTCTGCCGTCTTGGCCGCAGCCGTGGAGCAGGATTTCCGCGGTTGTGTAACGGCCCCTCGCGGGCGTGCAGAGGTCTGGGCCCCGCATCCCTCCACCTCCCGGCCCCTGGT
>NW_006295054.1:2193955-2202442 GCF_000327345.1 Myotis davidii
CTGGGCGTCTCTGCGCGGGCGGTCCTGGACGGCGGGGAAGGGCCCCGGGATGCAGCCGCCTCTGGGTGGTTCCCACGGGGAAGCTGCCCTTTCCTGGCCCTGGAAGGACACCACCTCCCCGAGACCCTCCCCAAAGCTGCCCCTTCTCTTTCAAAGAAGCCTGGAGTAAGGCTGCAAGAGTAAGTGAGCAGAGGCTGGGCAAAAACAGCAAGCCGCGTGCAACCATCTAATATGTATCCAGCGTTCCTGTCTTCCTTCGCTCGGAGTGCTGTCAACCAGCATGTCTGTGCGATGCTTTCTGGTCATTGTCAAATTAGCCGAGACTGGTGTGTTCAGTGCACTCTCAAGTGACCACCTTACTTAAATGGCAGGTGAAATGCGAAAGTGAAATGCGGTTTGTAATAAACGTGGCTCTCCGTCTTCTTAATGATCTCATTTACCCAATTCGATGGAATGACAGTTTAGGCTCTAGAGCAGCGGTTCTCAACCTGTGGGTCGCGACCCCTTTGGCAGTCGAATGACCCTTTCACAGGGGTCGCCTAAGACCATCCTGCATATCAGATATTTACATTACGATTCATAACAGTAACAACATTACAGTTATGAAGTAGCAACGAAAATAATTTTATGGTTGGGTCACAACATGAGGAACTGTATTTAAAGGGCCAGAAGGTTGAGAACCACTGCAGAGAATGGCTTTTTATTTTAGTCTGGAAAGTTGGCTTCAAAACCCCATTTTATGCAGTCATGGGAAGGCTGAGACACTGCCGGTGGGAAGTGTTGAGTGTGAAGGCCAGAAATGATTCAGGCAAAAATCTTTGTTTTGTTAACCACAGGCGTTTGGGGTTAGATTTGATACTCTGTGGTGCCACATTGAATTTTAGTTGAAAATAAAAACAATTATGTCAAAACAACTTAGCCTTAATTCTCAAAAAGTGCTGTTTTTCTTATGAAAATAGCAGAAGGCCTAGGAGGGGAAAAATTGTAATTGTTCATGAATATGGTCATACTTTCTGGAATGTGGCATTGGGCTTCTAGTTACATAAAAATTATTTGCATATCATAAGCTCTGTAATTCTAAATTATAACCCTTAAATAAATGCCTCAGAAAAGTATACCCGAGTCTTTGATTTCTGGAAAACACAGAAATTTCTAAGACACCTTTGAGGAATAAGATCCCTCCCAAAACATATATATCTTATTGATCTCAGAGAGGAAGGGAGAGGGAGAGAGAGATAGAAACATCAATGATGAGAGAGAACCATTGGTCAGCTGCCTTCAGCATGCCCTACACTGGGATCAAGCCTGAAACCCAGGCATGTGCTCAGACCGGGAATCTAACCATGGCCTCCTGGTTTATGGTTAGACTCAACCACTGAGCCATACCGGTTGGGCCCAAACAGATCTTTTTGAAATGGATGATGGCATTGGCAGTTTTTGCACCCACTGGTTTCCTAGGGTTACTAATTTTGTGAAAGAAAAATGTATTTAGCCCAGTCCACAGGTAGCAAATGAGGCCAGGTAGGTATTATAAATGAGTGAGGCTGGTTGGTGGAAACTTGGAAAGGGGAGCACATATGTCTCATTTAAAAAGGGCAGTTAGTAATCAGCCCAGGGCCACTGTGGCTTTCCAGTAAGTTCAGCCCAGTGTTGCTGGGTCTCTCTTTCTTTCCCCTCTCTCCCCTCTTCTCTCTCACCATCGAAATTCATATATTCACATTTTACATCGGTTACCCCTATAATTCTTCCAATTGCCCAATGAAGCCGGTGATAATATCATCACCACCGTTTTAACAGACGAGGAAACGGTGGTACAAATTAGTTAACTTGACAAATTGACACAGCTGGGAAGTGGCAGAGCCAGGACTTGAACCTTGGCAGTCTGAATCCAGAGCCTGTGCCCTCTCACAGCCCCTCTATACTTCCCACTTGACTTCCCAACCATGACTTCCTCAGAGTCACAGGTACCGCCGTGCTCTTTCTGCTACACTCTCCAGCCTCCCTAAGTACGGCCATGTCTGCCATGAAAGAACAATCCCATGAGCCATTTTAAGCCACAGCCACAGCTCCGTTCTCCTGTGGAAAGAAATGAAGACCATCCACACTAGAACAAACACAGGCTCCTTATTCACAGCAAGGAAGTCAGCCAGCATCACTTGCATTTCTCAGAGATGCCAAGGCAGGCAGAGGAGTAGAAAAGCTTTATAGTGGAAGACAGGGGAGGCTTCAGATATGCCCTAATTGGAGGCTGTTGGCATGAGGACGCGGTAGAGGGATTAACTAGAAGTGGGGCATTCTGTGTGATTGTTTAGGGTACATATCTGACTTTCTCCCATTTACCCAAGAAAGCAGGGGCAAAACTTAGGGAAGCTGTTAGTTATTAATCAAGTCCTAACCATTTGGGCCTGATTTCTACAGGGTTATTGTTTGGCTTCCTGGACTAGAGGCTACAGATACTGATTTGACTTCCCGGACTGGTTCCTGTAGGTGGTAGATTGGCTCTCTAGGCTGGTTAACACATGATGTGGGTCAGAGTTGCATTTTCACATATAGTCTGGCCACTGTTCCTTTGTGTACTCATTCTGTCATAGGGGAACGCCTACTTCTTGATTCTCCAGCTACAGTTCATTGTGCAGGGGGTGGTGTCTATTGACAGCCTGGACCACAGAGCTCTGACAGGAGACTTGGAGCACACCATCTGCTTCACGAATTGTTGGCTCAGCAAGAAGGGAAGACCGGCTCCGTTCAGGGTAGTTGAGGGCAACTGCCTGTGTTAAATATGCTGAGTTTCTCTATTGGCCATTGAACGAGAAAGAGGGGGAGAGGTGCAGGGAGGGAAGACTTGACTTAGAAGTGGGAGAGGAGAGTGTTGGGGGACTGAATTAAGAAGACAGTCCCTTTTATTTATGCTCAAGACAGTGGAGAGCCTGAGGAAACAGAGGGCCCAAAATTCCATATAAACAACAACTGTAATAGTAACAGGTAATGTAATACTTTAAACAATAAAGATAAAAAAATTTAAAAAGTCACAGATAAGACTGTCTTGAGCTGATGATGATTCTTGATGATGGTGACTATCAGGCTGTATTTACAAAGGCAGCTCCGACCAAGGCGAGTCATGTGGTAGCCTATGTGATATGATCAGGGTATACACAACAAGATAGACCAGTCGTTCACAAACTGGAATCCATACCATCTTTTAAAGATACCAATGTCCAGGCTCCACCCCTGGAGCTGTTGATACAGTACGTCTGCATGGAGGGTCCAGCGTCTTTCTGTTTTTTTTTGCCAAGCCCTATAAGTGATGCACAGCCCGGTTGGGAGCCATTACTTAGGTCAAATTCTCTTCTTTGATAGCATCCTAATGTAACAGTTATTTCACCACACTCTTTTACCACTCCACTTAGTTCTTTTTATCTTTAAACAAATTCTATGTAAGAATCTTCAAATCAATTGTATCAAGTATTGTTATTTAAAAGAGTATCATCACAAGGTAACATATTCTCTGGTTGATGTTTCTATTGGTTTTACAATGAAAGTAGAGCTCTCATTAGAAAATGGTATTTATCTTATACTACTTTATAGACACGGTGTCATGTATACAGAGCCTCTGGTCACAACTCATTTCAGTCCATTACAATAGACTGGTATTTGAATTAAATATTTTGGAGCACTTCAATAATACAATGAGAAGGAAACCCTTTTTACAAATACTATATAATAGTTATATTCAATTTTCTTCTGCTCAAATAGGAAATAAAATTATAATAGAAAAAAATTAATCACTTTAAAACAAATTAAATGTAAAATCACATTAAATGTGTATTTGAGTATTCAATAAAGATTTTAGATAGTCATAATAATAATAATAGCTGCCATCTAGTGAGTGTTGACTATTTGCCATATACTGTGTGTTAAGCATTTCACACTCGTTTATTTATCTATGAGGTTGTTATTCTTTCTATTTCCATTTTACAGACAGAGAAACTGTCAGAGAATTTAAGTAATTTACCTCAAACCATAGTCCAGTAAATCACAGGATTCTAACCAGAAGGTCAGAGTCCAGAGCCTAGCTATGCTCTTATTTATTCATTTAATTGTTTTATTAAATATGTTTTTAAGCCGGCTAGGGCCACTTATGCTCTTTATAAAGAAATGTTTAAATTGCCCTGGCTGGTTTGGCTCAGTGGATAGATCATCGGCCAGCAGACTGAAGGGTCCCGGATTCAATTCTGATCAAGGGCACATGCCTGGGTTGTGGCCTCAATTCCCAGTGTGGGGCATGCAGGAGGCAGCTGATAATGATTCTCTCTCATCATCAGTGATGATTCTAACTCTCTCTCCCTCTCCCTTCCTCTCTGAAATCAATAAAAATATATTTTTAAAAAATAAATAAATGTTTAAATAGAATTGTTTAGAACAGTTTTAAATTTACAGAAAAATTTAGAAGATAGTACAAAGAGTTTCAATATATTCTATATCCTTCCTTCCCATATACTCTGCATCCAGTTTTTCTTATTATTAACATCTTACATTGGCATGACACATTTGTTACATTGTTGACACACTGTTATTAAAGTCCATACACTATTCAGATTTCCTTCATTTTTACCAGACATCCTTCCTGCCTTCCAGGGTTCCATCCAGGACACCACGTCACATTTAGTTGTCATGTGTCCTTCTGCTCTTCTTGCTGTGATAGTTTCTCAGACTTTTCTAGTTTTTGGTGACATTGACAGTTTTGAGGAGTATTGGTCTACTGCTTTGTAGAATGACCCTTGACTGAAATTTGTCTGATGTTTTCCTCATGATTAGATTGAGATTATGGATTTGGGAGAGGTAGGTCACAGAGGTAAAGTACCGCTTTCACTACATTACATCAGAGGTACATGATATTTACATGACCTGTCACTGTTGATGTTAACCATGGCTGAGGTAGTGTCTGTCAGGTTCTTCACTTTAAATTGCCCTCCCTCACCCCCATGACCACATTATACCCTCTGGAAGGAAGTCACTGTGTGCAGCCCACACTTAGGAACAGAGAGTTATGCTTCCCTCCCTGAGTGGAGTGGAGCCTGCGTTCTTTTGACCACCATGTTATTTCTCCCATTTTACTTGTTCTGTTTAGACCTCACTTCTACTCTAAGTTATGGCCCTTTGTTCTGTTCCCCTTTATGATAATACTAGAGGCCCAGTGCACGAAATTCATGCATGGGGTGGAGGGGTACCTCAGCCCGGCCGGCAACTTCTTGCAATCTGGGACAGTTGGCTCTTAACCACTCGCCTGCCTGCCTCCCTGCCTGATTCTAGCATATTACTCTTTTATGATTATAGATTCCTAAAAAGAGCTATTTATGCTCCAGTTCCTCCATTCTGCCTGAGTCTGCTCCAGTCAGGCTTCCTCCCCACTGCTCCACTGAAATTCCCCTCCTCCAAGGTCGCCGTGGCAGAATCATCGGTCAGTTCTTCATCTTATGTGGCACATTTGGTCACTCCTTCCTCCTTGAAGCATGTTCTTTGCTTCTAGGACATTACACTCTATATTCTTCTCTCTCTTTACAGTTCCTCTTGACCTCTGATCTCCTAGAATGCCCCTGGGTTAGTGCATGGACCTCTTCTCTTCTGTGTATCTACATAACTATACCCACTATCTTGTCAATTCCTTTTTTTTTTTTTTTGCTAATAACTCCCAAATTTCTAGCCTGGGCCTCTCTCTTGATCATCAGCCCCATCCATCTACTTGCCTGTTTGATAGACAACTCCAACTGAACAGTCCAGTTCCCTTTCCTAAAGTTTTTCTCCAGCCCAGTAATGGCAACTCCGTCCTTCATTTGTTCAAGCCAAAAATATTAGTCTTCTGTGACTTCTTGCTTTCTCTCACAAACCACTTCCTGTCTCTCAGCAAAGGCTGTTGACTGTGCCTTCAGGATCAATCTAATAATCTGACAACTTCTTACCGCTACCACCACAGCCATCCTGGTTCAAACCACCATCAGATCCCACCTAGATAATTTCAGCAGCCTCCTCAGCAGGCTCCATGCTGCTGCCCTGGCCCAGTCTCTTTTCAACACAGAAGCCAGTGAGTAAAATATATGTGTAAAGTATATTATATCATTATCCTATTCAGAACCTTTCACTAGCTGCTCATCTCACAGTTAACACCAAAGTCCTACATCGCCTTACTCACTTCTTTTCTGCTCAATTGGTCTCCTTGGACATGCAAGGAATATTTTTCCTGCAGGCAACATTGAGGCTTACTTCCTCACTTCCTTCATGTTTTTGATGAATTATTACCTACCCTAACCACTCTTATGCTTCTTTCCTGCTTTATTTTTCTCCATGTCACTTATCCTTCTTCACATACTTTATGTCTTTATTATCCATTTAGCAATAAGCATCATGAAAAATGTCTCCCTCAGCCAGACCCAGCCTCTCATCTGGGTAGCCGTGCACACAATAAATGCTCCCCTTACCACTTGGTGTTTCTTTATAGGCATGCCTCCCCAGCTCAACTGGAAGTTTCCTGAGAGCAGGGAATCCTGTGTCCCCAGAGCCTAGCATAGCATGCTGCTCATAGCTGAAGCTCCATAAATATTTAGAAACGAATGAATGAATGAATAAAAATGGAGATGTTATGAACATAGACTGTACTATCTGGTAAAAAAAAAAAAAGCTTCATGAGGGCAGGGTATGTTTGTTGCTTTGTTTTCTGCATACTCGTCTAGCGTCTAAAATTGTACCTGGTACAGAGTAGGCATTCGGTAAATATCTGTTGATTGAATGAATTAATGAACAGACAGATGTTAGTGAAACATCCAAAATATTCCTGGGCAGAATCTTAGACAAAGCATTGTACAACATCGTGGTCTCTGCTTATAAGAATTTTCCAATTTAATATAGGCAACCTCTATCCAGATGCTATAAAGAGGTTAACAAGGGAAGACAGTGTGGGAAAATAGTACTGATTATCACCTGGGTACGGACTCTGAGTTCCAGACTGAAACATCGGTGTTGAGAGTGAACTGTTCTTAAATTCTCTCCCAGAGGTAATGTTAAGTCCTTCCCTAGGTCTGAGATTGAGAAAGCAGGACAGATGGAGGGATACCTGGAAAATCATGCACAGCCCTTTCCAGATATTAAGTTATGAGTCCTACTCAGGTATTGGAGTAACAAGTACAGATAAGCCTAGGTATGGATAAGTATTGTTTCTTATAAAATTTCTTAGTTAGTGGGGATGATTGCTTCGGTCTGGAAAGAGAAGTTCAGCTAACTTACACTTCTGAAATTTGTTTTACCTTTTTTTTCAATTAAAAATATCTTCCATTTCAAATGTGTGTTTTTTAAAAAATGACTATTTTTTTATGTGTTTTGTAGAAAGAAGAGGCAAACTTATCTTTGTCTCATTATGTTATCTCAAAACAAACTTTGTGGGACTGTAGTGTTAATTTCCTACAGGTTTTAGCATGTGGTAAAATGCAAATAAAAAAGCTCCAAATAGGGGTGTGTTGCATTATTCTAAAAAACCCCTTCTGACACATATTTGCATATGGAGAGTGATTTCTGCATCTGAATTCCCCAGCGGTTAGCACTACCTAGAGAGTCCTGCCTCTCAAAACAGCACCTTGGAGCACCCAAAGATTATTTAGCAATCAGTATCTTCAGATAATCTAATCTTTGAGCTCCGCAGGTCAACTTTATATCTTATATTGTGAAAGATTTCCTTCCAAAAAGTGGTTTTAAATAATGGTCTGCTACAGCATATTTTTAATTTTTTTATTTTATTTTTTACAATATACAAAATAAATCTATTATCGGATTGTAGATACAAAATAATTAGCCATTTATGTGCAATAAACATTAATATTTCAAGAAAAACAATTTTAAATATAATAACATTACATATAATAAACATTAATATTTCAAGAAAAAAAGATTTTAAATATAATAATATTACCAAAACTGTACTAACGTAGTATAATATCACAAGTTGTAGGAAATACTAACAATCTGCAAATAACAGGATTACTTCTATAAATATTCTAAAATATTTTTTTATTTTTACAGCAGCGTAGTATTCCATTGTGTAGATGTACCGTCTTTTAAAAAAATTCTTTATTGTTTAAAGTATTACATTTAATATTACATATGTCTCCTTTTTCCCCCATTGACCTCTCCCCAGCCATGTCCACCCCCCCAGCACATATCCTTACCCCCCTAGTGTCTGTATCCATTGGTTATGCTTATATACATGCATCCACATCCTTTGGTTGATCTCTTATACATCCCCCTACCCTGCCCTCCCTCTAAAGTTTGATGGTCTGTTCGATGCTTCTCTTTCTCTGGATATATTTTTGTTCATCAGTTTACAGTGTTCATTATATTCCATTGTGTAGATGTAACACTGTTTTTTAATCCACTCATCTGCTGATGGATGCTTAGGCTATTTCCAAATCTTAGCTATTGTAAGTTGTGCTCCTATGAACATGG
>NW_006295054.1:2205340-2213206 GCF_000327345.1 Myotis davidii
GATATGATTTCAATCTTGAACATGTAGAGACTTGTTCTGTGTCCTAACATGTGGTCTATCTTTGAGAATGTCCCATGTGGCCTTGAGAAGAATGTATATTCTGCTGTGTTGGGGGGAAATGTTCTATAAATGTCAATTAAATCCATGTGATCCAGTGTGTCCTTTAGAGTCTCTGTTTCCTTGTTAAGTTTTTGTCTGGCAGATCTATCCAGTGAAGTCAGAGGGGTGTTAAAGTCCCCTCCTATGACTGTATTGTTGTCGATCTCTCCATTAAAGTCCTCTGGAAGTGTGTGTGTGTGTGTGTGTGTGTGTGTGTAGTGACCTTTGTTGTCTCTTGTGATGGCCTTCATTTTAAAGTCTATTTTGTCAGATATGAGTATTGCTACTCCAGCTTTTTTTCTTTTCCAATTGCATGGAAAACATTTTTAATTTAAATTCTTATTGTTTAAAGTATTACATATGTCTCCTTTTTCCTCCATTGACCTCTCCCTAGGTGTCCCCACCCCCTTGCACATGCCCTCACCTCCCACCCTGTCTGTGTCCATTGGTTATGCTCATATGCATGCATGCAAGCCCTTTGGTTGATCTCTTACCCCTTCACCCCCGCCTTCCCTCATAGGTTGGACATTCTGTTCAATGCTTCTATGATTCTGGTTCTACTTTTGTTCATCAGTTTATGTTGTTCATTATATTTCACAAATGAGTGAGATCATGTGATATTTATCTTTCTCTGACTGGCTTATTTCATTTAGCATAATGCTCTCCAATTCCATCCTGCATGAAAAAAATTTTTTCTATCCCTTCACTCTCATACTCTGTGTCTTTTCTTTTCTTTTTTCTTTTTTTTTTTGAGATGGGTTTCTTGTAGACAATATATAGTTGGGTCATGTTTTTGTATCCATTCAGCTACCCTATGCCTTTTGATTGGAGCATTTAATCCATTTACATTAGGGTTATTATTAAGAGGTATTTATTTATTGCCATTTTAATTCTGTATAGCTTAGGTCTCTCTCTATTTCTTCTTATTACAGCAGTCTCTTTAGCATGTCTTTAATGCTGGCTTGCTGGTGATGTACTCCTTTAGCCTTTTTTTTTTTTGGTCTGGGAAGCTCTTTATTTGACCATCTATTTTGAATGATAGTCTTGCTGGGTAAGTAATCTTGGTCTCAGATCCTTGTTTTCCATTACCTTGAGTACTTCATGCCCTTCCCTTCTGGCGTGTAGAGTTTCTGATGAGAAAGCCTTATGGGAGCTCCTTTGTAGGTAACAGTTTTCTTTTCTCTGCCTGCCTTTAAGATTCTCTCTGTCTTTTATTTTTGGCATTTTAATTATGATGTGTCTGGGCATGGGCCTGTTTGGATTCTTCTTGCTTGGGGTTCTCTGTGCCCCTGAACTTGTGTGACTTTTTCCTTTACCAGGTTAGGGAAGTTCTGCCATTATTTCTTTAAACACGTTCTCTATCCCTTTCTCCCTTTCTGCCTCTTCTGGCACACCTGCTATTCAAATATTGTCATGTTTCACATTGTCCCCCAGATTCCTTAAGCTGTTCTCCTGTTTTTTAATTGTTTTTTTCTTTTTGGTTCTCTGATTGGGAGATATCTCAACCACTGAGCCACACCAGCCAGGCAGGGAAGAGCATATTACATTAGCAGTTTCTCAGCCGAGTCACGGGACCGGAGAGCACAGACTCATGGCCTGTCACACTTTTAAAAGGAAAACTCAGAAATTTAAAAAAGAGAAGGGAAAAAGGGAAATAGAATTATATGGGAAATCTGACATCCTTTGGACCTTGAAAAGTTAACTCCAGGTTTCCTTAATAATTAAAAAAAAAAAGTTCCAGCCGAAACCGGTTTGGCTCAGTGGATAGAGCGTCGGCCTGCAGACGGAAAGGTCCCAGGTTCGATTCCGGTCAAGGGCATGTACCTGGGTTGCGGGCACATCCCCAGTAGGAGATGTGCAGGAGGCAGCTGATTGATGTTTCTCTCTCATCGATGTTTCTAACTCTATCTCTCTCCCTTCCTCTCTGTAAAAAAATCAATAAAATATATTAAAAAAAGGGTTTTAATAGTTCACATTTGAAAACCCAATCTAAAATATATATATTTTTTAAAAAAAGTTCTTTTCCTCTTGTGAGAATCGGGAGAAAATGCTTATATCTTTTTATGTGCAAATCTTGTATATAAGAAGACTCCTGCTACTATTGCCACCAGATGGCTCTTCCAAAAAGTAAAGCTTCCATCTTTGCATCAGAAATCTTAAATTGGCCAATCTAACTTACGCGAACACTCAGGTCGCTCTCTGTCCTTCAGTAAATATATATTGAACACCCACTATGTGCTGAGCATATTCTTACAAAGCTAACTTGGGGACTTCATGAAGCTCGTCCACCTGTTCTTAAACATAAACCTCTGCTCTGAGCAACACTGGTGTGCCTTGCCTCCTCCTGCTCTTTTCTCCATTTCTGGAACAATTCCCCATTTGACAGGCTCTTTCATCTTCCCTTGGCCTGTTTAAACTTTACCCCAGCCCACCCCTGCTGCAAAGCCAGCCAAGGTGGCATCACCCTCACGCTCCTTCCCTGACTGATAGCCCACAAGGGAGTCTTCTTTCTTCACCCCTATTAAATTACACACATCCCAAAGATTCAAAGTGTAGACGGAACTGTTTTTCCTGAAAATTAAGGAAATAAGAAGAGGCTGGCCAGTGTGGCGCAGTGGTTGAGTGTCGACCTATAAACCAGGAGGTGACAGGCTTAATTTCAGGTCAGGGCACTTGCCCGGGTTGCAGGCTCGACCCCCAGTAGCGGGTATGCAGGAGGCAACCAGCTTATGATTCTCTCATCATTGATGTTTCTATCTCTATCTCCCTCTTCTTTCTCTCTGAAATCAATAAAAATATATTTTTTAAAAACATAAAAGAGCTCTGACCAGCTTGGCTCAGTGGATAGAGCGTCGGCCTGCAGACTAAAAGGTTCCAGGTTCGATTCCAGTCAAGGGCATGTACCTTGGTTGCGGGCACATCCCCAGTAGGGGGTGTACAGGAGGCAGCTGATTGATGTTTCTCTCTCATCAATGTTTCTAACTATCACTCTCCCTTCCTCTCTGTAAGAAATCAATAAAATATATTAAAAGAAAATAAACATAAAAGAAAGAAAAAGAATCCTGTTTTATGTTACTATAAATATTACTAATTTGTATGGTACATTATGCCTAATATTATCTAAATATTAGCCAATTATCTTACTAATAGAAAAAGTGGAAACCTAAGTTTCCCCTTCACTGAACGTTGAGATTTAGCATTTCCTCATTGGAATGTTAATTTTGAGACTAGGAAGTATTTTAAAGACTGGAGGGGTTTTAAAGTAAATGCTCATATAATTAGCAGGCCAGGGAAGCAAACTAATTTGCTATTATGTTTTGGGGAAGGATTACTTCAAAAGACAGACACTGATAAGAATTTTCAGGTTGCTCAGTGAGAGTATGACTTGTCTGCACTGGCACCATAGGTCAATGGCAGAGCCACTACTAACCAACATGTTTCTACATAATTCCAGGAGGCCAGCAATGCTGTTTTGACTGGCAACTTTTCTCCTTAGAAGACAGTATAGTCCATGAGGCTCAAATTTCATTCTTCTGTCTGTTTTTCAAACTGAAACTCCATGATTTCCCCCACCTTTCCCCCCTTCCACAGAATAGTTACTCTATCCAATAATTCCTTAAGAATTGGCTTCTCTTTAGAAATACTCCTACTTTTAAACTTGGCTCAGGCCCCAGTAACCTTGCCCCTTGGACAGTGGTCGGCAAACTATAGCTCACGAGCCACACGCGGCTCTTTGGCCCTTTGAGTGTGGCTCTTCCACAAAATACCACGTGCAGGCGCGCATGTACAGTGCGATTGAAACTTCGTGGCCCATGCGCAGAGGTCGGTATTTTGTGGAAGAGCCACACTCAAGGGGCCAAAGAGCCGCATGTGGCTCACGAGCCGCAGTTTGCCGACCACTGGCCTAGAACATCTGCTGAGCCAGAAAATAAGCAAGTGTTCCAAAAATGATAGGACTTGTCAAAAGAACACAGGAGCCAACCTGAATAGACAAAGCTAGAATAATTTTAGCAACAAAGTAAAATAATGATGGCACTGGATTTTAACCTATGACATAAATATTCATGAGCCCATGATGTTAAAAATAAATAAATTAGTTAAACAAATGGGGGAGAAGAGACAGCACTTTCTTACAGAAGCATTACAGCTAATGAACATAGAAGGAAAAAAGAGAAAATAAAAATATTACCATTAAGCAAACACCAGAGTAATAATTGTGATAAACAAGTTCCACTAGTAGTTGTGAACACTTATGGGCAAAATCTGAGGAGAAACAGGATATTTCCATAGTTTTGAAGTATTTCCCCCAATATAGTTATCCTATATAATAAAAGGCTAATATGTAAGTCAACTGAATGGTGGAACGACTGGTTGCTATGATGTGCACTGACCACCAGGGGGCAGACGTTCAACACAGGAGCTGCCCCTTGGTGGTCAGTGCCTCAGCAAGAAGCTGGGCTCACCAGCAGGCTCAAGGCTGGTGAGCGCAGTGGAGGTGGCAGGAGCCTCTCCTGCCTCCAAGGCAGTGCTAAGGAGCAGCAAGCCTGGCTTCTGGCTGAGTGGTACTCTCACAGGGGGAGCCCCACTAAGCCAGAAGCCGGGCTTATGGCTGGTGAGTGCAGCAGCAGTGGTAGGAGCCTCTCTTGTCTCCATGGCAGCGCTAAGGACCCCTCGGGGGTGGTGAGCGCAGTGGAGGTGGCAGGAGCCTCTCCTGCCTCCAAGGCAGTGCTAAGGAGCAGCAAGCCTGGCTTCTGGCTGAGTGGTACTCTCACAGGGGGAGCCCCACTAAGCCAGAAGCCGGGCTTATGGCTGGTGAGTGCAGCAGCAGTGGTAGGAGCCTCTCTTGTCTCCATGGCAGCGCTAAGGACCCCTCGGGGGATGTCCGACTGTGAACAAGCCTAAGCTGGCAGTTGGACATCCCCCAAGGGGTCCCAGACTGCGAGGGGGCACAGGCCGGGTTGAGGGAACCCCCCTCCCAGTGCACGAATGTTGTACACCGGGTCTCTCGTTAATGATACTAAAAGGAAATGATAGTAAAGGGAAAGATAATTTCATAGTGCAGATACCACTTTACCCAGGTGATCAAGATGAACATCACCAGTGATAAGACATCAACATCATGAGCCTTTTGATTTTATGCATTGAGAAGGACACAATAGCATTTTCCTGTCCTGCAGGACAAGGAAAAACTGAGGAACATCAGACTGGAGGAGATTAAAAAGAAATACTAACTAATTGTAATGCGGGAAACTGGATGGGATTTTGGAAGAGAAAAAGGACAGTGGGAAAACTGATGAAATTAGAATAAGGTCATCACTAATAATTGGATTGTGGTTATGTAAGATGTTAAGATTAGGGGAAGCTGGGTGAGTTCAAAATAAAAACTATAAACAAAATTAAATAAAACACATAAGGCACACTAAATATTTCGATAACGTGAACTGTTCTTTGGTTCTTCCCGTTGCATTTCCACAGCGGAGCGACTTTCAAACACCTGGCTGGACGTTCGTCACATTGAAAAATATGTAGATCAAGGTAAAAGTGGAACAAGAGAATTACTTTGGTCCTGGGCACAGAAAAACAAGACCGTCGGTGACCTTCTGCAGATTCTCCAGGAGATGGGACATCATCGAGCCATCCATTTAATTGCAAACCATGGTAAACACTGATTTTTATGACATGGCTCTTGGTCCATTTTATAGGAATAATAATTTGTAAATGTAAATATTGCATTTTATTCAAGACCATGACTGGTTATGCTATATGTCACAGATTTCTCACCAGTGGCATTTATCTGAAGTGGGCCTTACTGCTTCACATTTTTTTTTGGTGCCACTTTCTTTCTTTACTACATAATGTATACAGCACAGTCCTTTCTACCACTTTATAGTTTGGGGTTTAAGATTTTTTTTTTACTTGCAAATCACACTTTTTGAACTGTTTTATTCTTAGCAATATGAACCAACTCTCTATCTAAAACTCTGAAACTCTTTGAAGCACAAACATAACCACAATCACAATATAAGTAAAATATAGATAATCCCATAATTTGTTTTATCATATGATTAGAAGTTAAAAAAATATAATTGGATTTTCCCCCTGTATTTTTGTGTAAATGATATCCCTGTGGGATTTCTCTTTTATCTGCATTGCTCTTTTTATGCCATTGCCTCTAATTCTGCCTTACCTGTTTACTGTTCATTAGACAGGGGTCTGATTCTTCCCTTTGTCTTGTTTGTTTCTCATGCTGTGTCATGCCTTACATGAAGAGTAACCTGATAAGTAAAGCTCATGAAGTTTTCTCCATTCATTCTTTGTCAATAAAATAATCTCCTAATGTTACCTGTTCTGTTTATTCCACTTTAGATTTATTCACTTCAATAAGAATGATCTTGAGTGATCTTGGGTCTTATAGACTCAGGGCTCTTAAGTTGGAAACTCTTTTGAATCACTATCCTTATTATTTGCCTCTTTCATTCAGTAACATTTTTATTTCTTTATATTAGCACACATCCTTTTTAATAATATACTAAGTGCCCTTGAACCTCTATGCCATTACCCAAAGAAACTTTGCACGCACAAAGAAGAAATCCTGAGAGATTTGTACCAGAAAACGGTAGCTTCAGGTTCACTTTTATTCTGTAGGTTTTCCATGTTAATGGGATATTAGGCAGTTTCCAATAGGCTTCTACCATGATATTATCTGTATGACTTGGCTAAATCCTTTTCAACTTTTGCACGTTATTTCTTCACTTAGTTTCATAGAGCAGAATCCTGCACTATGAAGCTTACTGATCAATTAAAATGCAACGAGTCCCAGGGAACTGTAAATTCAATGCCTGATCATTATCTGAGCCTTTTTCAACCACTGAAACCATCCACATGATTCACTATTCATGTATAAACTCACACCACTTTGACAGGACACGTGGGATGTTTTATACTTTAGTAGATTTCAGGGTATCTTTTTGCTCTCTACATCATTTATTTATGCAACAGAGAATGATGCGAACTGATTAGACAAAAATGTCACATTCTTGATTGACTCCTAGTCTGTTGCACATGCAAAATTGATTTTATTTTTTAAAGGGGAAGATTGGCTGATTGGTGAAAAGACAAGTATTTACTGCCCTAGTACCAGGAGATAGATAAATTTGAGATGCGTGGAGGATAGCACTTTGCGCTGAGTCCTTTTCTGAGCAAAGTAGTGATAACCAGAACAGTGAGCCGAGGTTTCCCCCCAGGGGGTTGTGTCTCTCAACACCAAAGAATGAGCTCTGCAGGCCAAAAGATTTAAGCAAATGCATGGAAAATTTATTGCAAGCGGATTCAGGCTCCTCACATGGGGAGGGAGGCCCAATAATGGGTCTCCTGTGAAGCCTGGTAGTCTAGGGGTATATATTTGCTGTAAGCTTGCTCTATATCTATGCTGATTGATTCCCTCAATTGTTCTTGCCCAGCAAGTTTCACTTGCCTCCCTAGTTTCACATGCCTCCCACTTTGAGTCCAAAAACATTTTGTTGTTCCTGCATGGTTGGTTTTTGTGATTAGGCTTGTTCAAACTGCCGTGCCTGCCCCTGAGGTATGTTCCACCAGCCTTTGTTTTCCACTGGACCCCTGCCCAGATTGCCTGCGTGTCAAGCTAAGCCTCTCAATAGCATTATTTAATTGTGATTTATTGAGTAGATGCTTTGATTATCTTAAAAGAATGTTCATTGTATAGCTTGTTAAAAGCAACAATGTGATGATTCATTGGAAACATTAAAT
>NW_006295054.1:2214883-2218229 GCF_000327345.1 Myotis davidii
TCAAAGAAGGGGCTGGAGCAGGACCAGGCAAGCATCCGTGGATTTCAATAGTTTTCAATATCTAATGGCAGTCTTTGGTTACATATAAGGATGAATGCTGTAACCAGTATTGTATTTATTATTGGCTATGCAAAGAAAGCCATGATAAAATATATATCTTCTTCTAAGTTCTTCCAAATAAACATAACAAAGTAATATTTCTCAGAGTCCAAAAATGTTCTCATCTCTCTGATAGAGTTTTCCAGAAGGTTAGTGATGTATTTTAATAGTTCCTACTGGTCTTTTGACTTATTCTTCAACATTGCTATTTTAAAATATATAGTAAAATATTTTATTTATTTCAGAGAAGAAGGGAGAGGGAGAGAAAGATAGAAACATCAATGATGAGAGAGAGTCCTTGATCAGATGCCTCCCACAGGCTTCACACTGGGGATCAAGCCCACAACCCAGGCATATGCCCTGACCAGAAACTGAATCTCAACCTCCTGATTCATAGGTCAGTGCTCAACCACTGAGCTACCCCAGCCAGGCCATATGTTGTGTTTTTATTTTTATTCATTTCAAAGTATTTTATAATTTTTCTTGTGATTCTTCTTTGACTTTATTATTTATGAGTTTGTTATTTAATTTCCATGTATTTGTGAACTTCCCAGATTTCCTTCTGTTACTGATTTCTGCTTTAATTCCATTGTGGTCAGAGAATATGCTTTATATGATTTCAACCCTGCCAAATTAATTCATTTTGTTACCTAAAATGTGTCTCTTCTGGAGAGTGTTCAATGTGCACTTGTGAAGTATGTATATAGTCTTCTGTTTTGGGAGGGAATATTCAATAGGTCTATAATGTTTAGTTTATAGTATTTTCCAAGGAGATTTGTTATTAATCTATTGTGTTTTGTTGCCAGTCTTCTAAGCAAATAATTTAAGAAACAGTAGAACACTAAGAAAAATTTGAAGATGAAATGAAAATTTTCTAAAGTCTGAATCAAAATATCAGAAGCGACTGCAAAATATTAATCCATTTTTGCCTACCTTTTCTTACAATTGCTCAATTTGGTGGAATGGTTTTCATTTTAGAGAAATTCTTACCTTTCACTGGCCAGCCTTCAGTGATCACTTTATAGACTTGGATTTTATTATGAGTCCTTCTGAGAAAGGACCTGTAGTCATCATTCCTGCAATTCAGGTGGCTGCATAGGTGGTTTCTTCACATCCATAAGACATTCCCAGATCTCAGGGCATAATCAAGTTGTTCAAGAAATTAGAATCCTCCTTCCTGGAAGACCACGCCCCCCTCTAACCCCGCCACCTGCACTGGAAGTCCCAGTCGCAGCTGTCTCAGGAACTCCGTGGACTACGTTGTGGTTGGTGACTCCCTGGCAGCCTAGTTCGGGCTACCCAGATCCCGCCCTTATTTCTGGGGATTTCCCGGGTCCCCCCCAAAGACCTGGGCGCCCCCTCCTCCACTTGCAGTCTGTGCAGGAGGCCCCTCTCCCCACATTAGTCCAAGGGCTCTCTTTCCTCCCCACCCCCAACCCCCACACCCACCTTCTACTTGGGGAAGCCTCGGAATTAGAGGAGAGAGCTGGGGCGGGAAGGAGAGGGAGAAGGAAAAAAAAAAGAAATTAGAATCTTTACTTGCTGCCTTTATATTTCTGGCATGCTTGTCTTTACATATCACACTTTGCATTTATATTTTAATGATCAATAATTATTTCTTAATTTTGATGTGAAATCCACAGCTTTCTGCTGGCTTCTTAGGAGAGAGCCACATTGAGTCTTCCATTTTATATGACAATGAAGTATTGTCCTCCCTTTTTATGAGCAACAAGAGCAATGACTTTTAGTGCCCTTACAGCCCCCAAACTTCAAATTTTGTTCTACACGACAGTACTTTATTTAGGATCTTTGTTATATCTTTTTTCTTGCCTAATTGCCCTGGCTAGAATCTCTAGTATATTGTTGAATAGAAGTGGCAAGACCAGACATCCTTTTCTTGTTGATCTAAAAGAGAAACTGTTCAGTCTTTCACAATTGTAAATGATGTTATCTGTGGGCTTTTCATAGATCTTTTTATCAAATTAAGGAAATTCTATTGCTATAGTTATTATGATAGGTTATTGGATTTTACAGGTTTTGTTCTTCATTCTATAAAAATGATTTATTTTACTGATTGATTTTCAGATATTAAGCCAATATTGGATTTCGGGGATGAATCCCACTTGGTTGTGGTATATAATCCTTACATATTTCTGGATCCGGTTTGTTAGTATTTTGTTGAGGATTTTTGCATCTATCTACATAAGGGATATTGGTCTGTAGTTTTCTTGTGATGTTTTGTCTGGCATTGGTATAAGGAAAATATTGGCCTCAAAACATAATTTGGGAATAAATTCTATTTTGGAAAAATTTGTGAAGGACTGGTTTTTAAATCTTCTTCAGTTATTGGTAGAATTCACCTGTGAATGTACCCTGACTTAGACTTTTCTTTGGGGAAGTTTTAAAATATTAACTACATCTCTTTCTTTGTTATAGGTCCATTTAGATTATTTCTTCTTGAGTTAGTATCAGCAATTTGTGTTTTTCTGGAAATCTGTTTATACCATCTATATCATCTAAGTTATTAAATTTTTTTCATACAGTTGTTCTTGTATTCCCTTATAATTCTTTTTATTTCTGTAAGGTCGATAATTAGCCTCCTCTTTTCTTTTTGTTTTAGTAGTTTTAGTCTTTTCTCTTTCTTGATCAGTTTAAATAAAAGATTGTCAATTTTTTCTTTCTTTAAAGAATCCACTTTGGCTTCCTTGATTTTTCTTTGTAGTTTTTCTATTTTTTTATTTCATTTAATTCCACTTTAATCTTAAATCTTTCTTTCCTTCTGCTTCCTTTAGTTTAGTTCACTCTTCTTTTTCTAGCTACTTAAGGTATAAGTTTAGGCTATGGATTTGAGACATTCTTTTTTAATGCAGGCATACACAGCTATAAATTTTTCTTTAAATGAGCCTCAATAGACTTTGCTTTTGCTGTATTATGTTTTGAAATGTTGTATTTGGTTTTTTAAAATATTTTATTTATTTCAGAGAAGAAGGGAGAGGGAGAGAAAGATAGAAACATCAATGATGAGAGAGAGTCCTTGATCAGCTGCCTCCCACAGGCTTCACACTGGGGATCAAGCCCACAACCCAGGCATATGCCCTGACCAGAAACTGAATCTCAACCTCCTGATTCATAGGTCAGTGCTCAACCACTAAACCCCACACACTTGTCCGGACAGTTGAACATTTCTTCACCTAAGGCACAATTGGGGATACAACCATTGTTTTGTTAACTGGTCAGTCATTCACAG
>NW_006295054.1:2218282-2255312 GCF_000327345.1 Myotis davidii
TATTTCTGCTTTAATTCCATTGTGGTCAGAGAATATGCTTTATATAATTTGAACCCTGCCAAATTAATTCATTTTGTTACCTAAAATGTGTCTCTTCTGGAGAGTGTTCAATGTGCACTTGTGAAGTATGTATATAGTCTTCTGTTTTGGGAGGGAATATTCAATAGGTCTATAATGTTTAGTTTATAGTATTTTCCAAGGAGATTTGTTATTAATCTATTGTGTTTTGTTGCCAGTCTTCTTCTAAGCAAATTTAAGAAACAGTAGAACACTAAGAAAAATTTGAAGATGAAATGAAAATTTTCTAAAGTCTGAATCAAAATATCAGAAGCGACTGCAAAATATTGCAGGGCTTTAATCTTTTGTAGGAAGTCACGTAGACTACTTCAGTTCAGACAGAACTATAACAGACAGAAATTACAGCCTAAAACTGGGGAGCAGTGGCAGGTGTTTGTAGTGGTTAACACAAACATGTACACAACATGCATGCACACCCACACACATACACACTTATGGCATAAAATCCTATAATTTTAAAAAACAAAAATTAAATATATGTGCAAAAAGATGATAATGTTTTTTTTTTCTTTCAACTTTCTAGTTTACTTTTTTAAATAATATCTAACGCCCTAACTGGTTTGGCTCAGTGGATAGAGCGTCAGCCTGCGGACTCAAGGGTCCCAGAGCTGATTCCGGTCAAGGGCATGTACCTTGGTTGCAGGCACTTACCCAGTAGGGAGTGTGCAAGAGGCAGCTGATCAATGTTCCTCTCTCATTGATGTTTCTAACTCTCTATCCCTCTCCCTTCCTCTCTGTAAAAAATCAGTAAAGTAAAAAATAAAAAAATAAATAATATCTAACACTAATTTAAGGTAGGTATTCCTGTTTTAAGTGGAAAAAAATATGTTTGTAAAGTATTTGATCTAAGGGGAAGAGATCAACCGAAGGACTTGTATACATGTATATAAGCCAAACCAATGGACATGGACAACAGGGGGATGGGAGCATGAGTGTGTGTGTGGGGGGAGGTTGGGGGTTAATGGGGGGGATGAGGACACATTTGTAATACCTTAATAATAATAATAAAAAAAGTATTTGACCATTAGAAAGCTATTCACATGCATACATTTGCAACCATTCAATGAAAATGAAACTGAGCTTTGGAAATGAACATTACTAGCAAGGTGTTTATTTTCGCAGTCTAAGAAAGAAAAAAAAGAACATGTTTATTAGGAACATAAAAGGTTTTTGTATCTAGCTCCCCTTACCTCTCTTTCAGGAGCAGCCCTGAATCCTCCAGAGCAGCGTCATCAGGGGGATGGATTTCCAGACTTGTTCTCCAAGGTAGAGTGTGTGCGCACAGATAATGACCCTTGAATTCTGTTGCATACATAATTGAGCATAAGTGCAGAAAAATACTGCACTTCAGGTACCCATGGAAAAGCCCAGCTCTCGTTATTCTTTGTTTAGTTGGGGATTCAGGAAATTAGAGATTCATAGGTGCTTGAAGAGTTCACTTTCTCCTCGCAGTGATCTATCAGAGATGAGACTTAGAACTATTAAGGGTGCTGGGAGTAATGCATTTGTCTTAATTTTCCTGTTCTAATTGGTGCTTTGCATATTGCTGTTAGCTTTTCTTACAGCAAATTAGCAGCGATCACTTTTATAGCAATAGAAGTCATTTAAAATTGAGTATAACTGAATATGACATTGATATTTGAGTTTTTACAGTTGGTCTGGAAGCCTTAAATATATAAGGCAATGAATATCATTGAATAAAATACAATAATTTTGCTTTCTACTAGCTTTCTTCTAAATTAGATTTCACTCTATTGAAATGTATAGTCCCAGAGGGAGCTTTGGATTTCTGTTGAAATTCTGTTCTATCTAGACTTATGAAACTGAATTACTTTAATATGTATTTCTTCTCTTAGGAAACAGCCAATGTCGCAGTGGGTAATGTTCCTATCCTTGAACATAATAAAAAAGGTAAAAAACACACACACAAAAAATCAAACACCCAAACTTCTTTTTAAATCATGTGTTCAATTAAGTCTTTTGAGAGGGAGAAATATCCAATAAGTATATTAACTATTCATTAATATGCAGATTCAGGACAATATTTTCATAGATATAAAAATATTTGCAATTTTGACTGAGACAGTTCTGATGATATATCATTATGAAATTAAAAATCTATTGGCTGGACATAAGACACTGGGGGGTAGGGGAGGCCAGGGGATTGTCAAGGGCGGGGGGAAAAAAGGACACATAAAAAAAAAGAAGAAAAAGTCTATTGGCCAATGAAGAACATAATTGTGGTCTCTTAGGGGATTTCTTATTTTTTGTTAGTGAAATTTGCTATTTTTATGTGTCAGGGAAACATCTAAAAACTATGTTGGGTTTTACATAGCTTTAAATTTTTTCATGGCATTCACAGAGATTTTTAGAGATGTTTGTAGAGCAATTCTGAAAGTCACTATGAAAATCCAGTTATTTCCCGTATCAACTTTCCTAGAGAATAATTTAGTTCTGCCTAGGAATCATTCTGATCAACTTTAGTGGCTCTCTAAGGCTGCCTTGTCTAATCCTTGCCACTAGATCTGATGCTTCTTTGGTTCAAGAGAGATTTAGAAAATGTTGGTCCTTTTAAGATTTAGCAGTAGGGTCTACATCAAACATTAAATGTGGAAATATAGCCAAAATTGGGTTCTGAAGGATTTAGCCAAGCTTTTGCTTTTGTATTTATATTTGATTACTTTTTAAATGTTTCTTCCCAATCTCTGCTTTAGCATCTTCCTAATTTATTCTGCAGAAGTAAAAATAGGCATTTAGAAGTTTTGGCTAATGAAAAATGTTTCCATCAGTCATTCTTGGAAAATATTGTTTAGTAACAGCAAGTTTTCCACTAATATACTTTTTTTTTTTTTTACTGGTTTTTACATTCTTCATAGTTCTAGTGACAAAGAAACAGAACCTTGGAAAAGTTTCCCAACTAAGCTTTTAGGCTGATCTCTTTGTAAGAGTGATAGAACCACAGTGCTCTTGTTGGAATATCTAAAAAGCCATTTGCTCTGTGAAATGGTGGGCACCAGACCTGAATAAATTTGTAGAGAGCACATGGTGGGTTTCCATTTGGTTCCTGGGCCTCACCCGACTGACTTTCCACGGGGTTTCAATGTGTTTCTGATATGGAAGGCCTAGTTCTTTATAATGGTGGCATTGACTCTTAAAAAAAGAAAAGGCAACTTATCTTCTCTCTACTTTCCTTCCAAAGGAATAGTGCTTAACTCTTCTATCAGCTTTCAAAACATCATAGAAGGAACCAACAACTTCCACAAAGGTTTCCTCATCGGAGAAGGGGAGATTTTCGAGGTATACAGAGCGGAGATCCAAAACCAAACCTATGCCATTAAGTTGTTTAAACAGGTATGGAAAGAATTACTGCCACAGGATATCAGTTCCACTTATTTGCTATGCTTCATACTAGAAGGTGTCATTTTTCATCAAGATTGAAAAGAGGTGCATTTGAAAATATAATTTCATAAATGGAAATAAGATATATGATCTCAGGTGACTGGAGAAATGAAATGAATGACTGTCTGGCAGGAATGTGGAAGTCAAAGCCTTCCCACCCCCAGATGTATTGCATGAGAAAGACTTTTCTGAAAAGCCTTGTAGGACCTTTGGGACTTCGCTTCAGATGGTCAGATTGTACCGGCTGCTCCCATTTTCCTGTTTGTTTGATGGGCAGCTTCACAGACTAAGCCACAGACTGGCATCCCATGCTACTTGATAAATGGTCTTCTGTCAGAGCTCTGGAGGGTAGCAAAGGGGAGGCTTCAAGTAGGAGCAGCAAGGCAACAATGAGAGTGGGAGATTGGGAGACAGCTGAGCGATTGCAGCCAGTAGAGCAGCAAGGGTCCTGAGGCATCTAACCCAGGAGTCGGGCAGAGATAGGTACACCATACCCCCCAAAGAGCTTCTCCTCATGTGCTCCACTGTTAGCCAACGATTACTAGTTTCTAAACTCCTTCTATGGGCTGGGTGTTGAGCCGGCAAAGATGAATAAGGCATATTTCGTCCTCAAGTTGCTCAGAGTTTAACAGGGGAAACAGCCAGCTAAAGAAAATGTTAAATTGCAATGTGAGAAGTACTTTAGCAGCGATTTGTCCAAAAAGTCACAGGATCACGTACCATATAGCCAGAGGAGGGGCGCGTCCAGCACCCAGGAGAGTGCCTGGCACCGAGTAACCATTCACTAAAAGTGTCTGCAGTGAACAGATGGAGGAGTGGATGGAAGGAAGTGACCTTTCAGCTGGCTTTTGAAGGATGAGTAGAACTTGGCCGGCAGTGAGGGAGGGAAGTACGTCTGGGGTGGAATAAGTAGAGGCACAGGCCTGAAGGCGCAGGCATGAAAGCATCTTACTCATGACTAATAGGTCGTTCAGTGGAGTAGAGATCAGTGTGGGGGTGGGAAGGAAGAGGCAGAAAATGATACTGGAAAGATAGGTTACGTCCATGGATGGTTTGTAAGAGGGAGAGTGAAAAGACTAGATTTGAGTTCCTGAAATGTAACTTTGATTAGATGGTAGACAGGAAGTGAGCAGAAGCATTGGAGGAAGGGTGGCAAGAACTTAGACCGGAGGTGACAAGACCTGGCAGAGGGATCTTTCAGATGTGTACATGAATTGAGCTTAAACTAATTTCTTAGCCCTAATATTAGAATCACCTCTGGAGCTCTAAAAAAAAATGATCACCCTAACCGGTTTTGCTCAGTGGATAGAGCATCGGCCTGCGGACTCAAGGGTCCCAGGTGTGATTACGGTCAAGGGCATGTACCTTGGTTGTGGGCACATCCCCAGTAGGGAGTGTGCAGGAGGCAGCTGATTGATGTTTCTCTCTCATCAATGTTTCTAACTCTATCCCTTTCCCTTCCTCTCTGTAAAAAATCAATAAAATATATATATTTTTAAAAATGATCCCCTTAGTGTCTGGTTAGGTCAGACTAGGGGCGGAGGTGGCAGGCATCAATATTTTTTTAAAAATTGATATTGAGAGAGCCAGCAAGAGAGAGAGAAACATTGATATAGGAGGCATCATATGGGATGATGCTCCAACCAACTGAGCCACAGCAGCCAGGGTGGCGTCAGTGTTTTTTAAAAGCTTCCTAGGTGGTTCATACATAGCCAGTGTAAGATGGGGTAGAGGCAGGGAGGATGGCAAGGAGAATGTCTAAGAAAAGAGATGAAATGGACCAAAACAGTGATCTATTAGATAGGACTGGGGAAATAGGGGAGAAAGAGGGAGGACCTGAGATGAATCCTACTTTGCAGCTTAAATTACAAGGACTTAAAAAAATTATTAGCCTGATTTCTCCATTTCCTCAATTGCATTTTGTCCACTAATTCTATATAGACATCTCAAAATTTCTGGTAAGAGGAATGGTCTATTAAACAAATGGAACTATTTACCAGTAAAACCATTCAACAGAGAATGTGGTTAGTGTAGAGGTGACCTAACTATAGAGCCTGTGTCTTAGCACTAATATGTCTCTGGCCCCATTTGTACATTCTCCTTTGGTTGCACCCCAGGGCCACCTCCCCAAAGGCTCCATCCATCTACCTTCCTCTTCTCTCCACCAACTCACACTCCCTTTGGGGAGTTTTGTTTCCAGGAGTTTGGCTTCAGAATGAGGTATCATTGCCTCTAGATCTCCTTCCTTTCCTGCCCCAGAGAATTATTTCTTTGATTGCCTCTGACCCTTCCAGGATGGTTTTGCTGACCCTCCTAAGTGTAGACACAGCATCACAGCATTATATCATGGTATTGATTTCCTCACCCGTCTCTCACAATAGGCTAGATGGTTTTCTTCAAAGAGCTCTTATTTATATTAGTATCCCAGTGCCTCACTACAGGGCCTGAACCATAGTAGTTGCTCAATAAGTGTTTGTCAAGCAATGAAATGAATGATAAATATGCCCGTTTTATGATTTTTGTTGCTGATTTCTAGGAGTAAAAAGACAGGAGATGACAAAGGAAGAGGGAAACATACTAGATGTGTGAGATAGGTACATCCAACACCTGGGGAGCTTACAGTTCTGACTCAGCACATCTGGGCAGGGACCTGAGACTCAGCCTTTCTCACCAGCTCCTGGTGAAGTTGATGTTCCTTGTGCACAGACCACACTTTGAGCAGCAAGAATGCTAGGTTAGCGCAAACATAGAAACTAAACCCTTCACTGTTCAGATTAAGAAAGCTCTGACCTCAGGGAGATTAAGTGACAAAAAAGTCACCAATAGTGAGTGCTAGAAATGAGCCCGAGACCCAATCCACTTGGATCTCATGACAATGGTTTTTTTAAAATATAAATTTTCATAAAGATGTCTTTGAAAATGAGCTGTCAAACTAGTTTATTGTTTCTGACTTTCTGGATTAACTCGGAAAATAGTTTCCAGAATTCTTGTTGGACTTCTCTCCCTTTATTTCTGAGGACAGAGAGGTCTGAAAACTGCCCAGTTTAGCAATTTGCAACTGAAAGAACCTTACAGGTGATGGGACCTAAGGACACACTTAATTTAAGTCTTTTATGGTAGAAGTTAGGAACCTGAGATTCAGAGACAAGTGGGACATAAGGTGTATGAAGCCCTGGAGAGCAGTGCTAGGCACAGAATAGATGCTCAGTACAATATCATTGAACTCATTAATCTATTCAATAAATATTTGTCAGGCACTGGGCTAGCTCCTGAAGCATCTTTGAAGTAAGGAGTTATATTTTCCATTTGCTTAGTAGGCCCATCTTTTCAAAATTAATACAGAGGTAAACATGAACCAACATGTTCACATGACCCAAGTCAAATGCCAAATTAGTGAGATCACTTCTAACCAGAATGCGAGGATGACAAACTGAATTCTTCATGAGATCAAGTGGGGAATTTCTAGACATCATGGGATTTATTTGAATACATATGCTATTTTTAAATTTATGAAAAAGGTGAAAGTTTAAACTATAGAATATGGCAACATGATGCATTGCATGAAAAACTTAATTTAAAAAAAATTAAAATTTAATAGCATTGGTTCTAAATCTGTTTGGGGGCTAATGGATTTTTGAAAATCTGATTAAATCTAAGGATTCTCTTTCCAGAAAAATGTTCATTTGCACTTACACCAAAAAGTTCATCTAATTTCAGGGAGACCATGGCCCTAGGCTAAGACTCCCAGGAATAGCGAGCCTTTCTGTAATTTTTCCCCCTTGTTTTTCTGTATGATATTTAGGAGAAAACAATGCAATGCAAGAAACAATGGAAGAGGTTTTTATCTGAGCTTGAAGTTTTATTACTGTGAGTATATTTTGCCTGGAACGTCTCCCTTTGTGTCTGGTTTCCATCTCTGTTCATCTCTGATTCTGCAGCATGGTTGGCATTTAAAAAATAAGGGTTGGAAATAGAACACTGTGTAAATTTCTGACATCTGCTTTAGTATATTCCTTAGAATACATTCAAAAATAGGCCATTTACATAATTCACTTGAACATATTTTAACAAGAAACTGTCACAGGAAAGTGGATTAAATCATGTGTGACTAACATAGCTGAGTGTAAAATAATTCCTAGAACATTAGAATTGTATATATGTTACCATTTCCCTCTTCCTTAGAGACATTCCAGTCAAGAAACTGTTTCATCGGTATAACCCTTGTCAGGAAGAGAATTTTAGACAAAGAAATCAAGTACTTTTGATGTGTATATTATTTTCTGGGAATTCATTCATGAGCCTGAGCGTCCTTGGGGACAAACTAAAATGACTTCATTTTCATATATATTCATATCTGCAGCTGTGCAGCCTGCCTCATTGAAGGCCCCTAACCCTATAGAGTTCCATCATCACCCTTTACAAATAGAAAATGTTCTCTTCAAACGCGACCAATACGTGCCTGGGGGAGGGAGTATAAATCCTTCTCCTTTTATACCCAGGACCAGAAATCAAAAATCTTAAAGGCTAATTTTAAAAACTTAATAACAGAAGCATTGATCAGACTGTCAAACCTCAGAGGGAAGGTAGGGGAGGGTGGGGGTAAGGGTAGAGATCAACCAAACAGAAGGTGAAATTAAAGGCATGCATCTACAGAAAAATAAATAAAAACTTAATATCTAGCCCAGCTGGTGTGGCTCACTGGTTTTTATTAGGCCTTTGGGTATTTTTCTTAATGGTTTGTAAGAGCATTTTAAATATTAGAGAAAATTAGCCCTGCTTTTATGTTATGAGATACAGCTTTTTTTTTTTTTTTTTTTTTTACCAGATTGTCATTTGTCTTTGCTTATTCTATCTAGTTTTGGCCATGTGGAATGGTTTTCATGTAGTTGAATTTAATATTTTTCAACTATATTTTCTTTTATGGACTCTGGGTTTTATATCATAGTTTAAAAGTTCTTCCCTACCGAGAGGTTATAAAAAAATATTGCCATTTTTTTCCAAGTACTTTTATGAGTTCATTTTTTACATTTGTAGATCTGGTTCATTTGGAGTTATTCTGGTAAGGTATTTGTATTTTTATTTAGGGAGACATAATAACTCTATGATGTTGAATATTCCTCATGTGCCGTCATTATTATTTATATTGCTAATAGTTATTTATCAAGAACTTTACATGTATTGATTCTTTCTTTTTTTAAAATTTTTTTTATTATTATTAAGGTATTACAAATGTGTCCTCATCCCCCCCATTAACCCCCAACCTCCCCCCAAATGGTGAGAGTTCCTTCTTTTTAAAAAAATATATTTTATTGATTTTTTATAGAGAGGAAGGGAAAGGGATAGAGAGTTAGAAACATCGATGAGAGAGCAACATCGATCAGCTGCCTCCTGCACACCCCCCACTGGGGATGTGCCTGCAACCAAGGTACATGCCCTTGACCGGAATCGAACATGGGACCCTTAAGTCTGCAGGCCGACGCTCTATCCACTGAGCCAAACCAGTTAGGGCATGTATTGATTCTTTAATACTATGAGATAATTATAGGATTACCTATGTGGTAATCAACTTGCCTATGAGGTAAGTACAGCTGTTATCCCCATTTTACATAAAGATGAAGAAACTGAGGTAGAATCTATCTTTTTTCTTTTTTTTACAAGTTTCAACTTATTTTCTAAATCATCTTCAATCTCCCTCTTCTCCTAGTTTTACTTGTGAGTAAGATAGATGCAGCTTTCTCCTTTCAGAGCATAGTATCTGAGATGTTTGGAGTGGGATTAGACGAGAAGTACATAATGGCAATTTCAGAAAATTAAGTGATAAGATGAGGAAGAACAGGCATTGAAGAAACTGGAAATAGAAACTTGTGTGTGTGTGTGTGTGGTGGGGGTGGTGCTGCAGAGTAGGCTTCTTGGAAAAAGTAACATCTAAGCTAATTAGACCCCATCTAAGACCTGAGGATAAGTTTCTGTTTTGTTTTTTAGTTTAATATTAAGGAAACTGCTTAATCCTTATGCCTTAAATAGAATTATTCTAAACTCCTTAGAATGTGGCTTCTGGTTCTTCCCCCTGCCCCCCCCCCTTCTTCCTCAAGGGAAGGGAAAGAAGTTAATAATTTCTGAGGTTCTGGGACTTGGCTAAATGTTTAACCTTTAATTTTCATAAGACTCTCAGGATTGGCTGGCTTAAACAACAAAGATTTATTTTCTCATAGTTCTGGAGGCTGGGATCAAGGTCGAGGTAGATTTGATTCCTGTGAGGACTCTCTTCTGGCTTGCAAATGACTGCCTTCTTGTTTTGTGCTCACGTGGTATAGAAAGGGAGTAAACTCTGTTGCTTCTTCTTATAAGGGCACTAATCCCATCATGAGGACCCCACCCTTATGACCTCATCTAACCCTCCTTATCTCCTAAAGGCCTCATCTTGAAATATTATCGAGGATAGGGTTTCAAGATATGGATTTGGGGGGGACACAATTCAGCTTATAGAGATTAAATAACTTGCTCAAGTTTATACAGCTGGTAAAAAGAAAGCCAGAGATTCAAACCCAGGTTTGTGTTCAAGTCTGTCTGTTCTACCACATCAGAGTCACTTGCATCATGCTTTATCTGTAGTAGGCACTCAGAATATTGGTTAACTTGCTGACCTTTAGATCTATATAATCTAAAATCCCACTGAAAGGGTTTTAGTGAAAGGGTGGGTGAGGTGGGTCCATATCATTAAAACCAGCAGTCATTCCTATGGCATTTCCATGGTCCATACCTTGATAAAAAGTAGCCATGTTTTTGCTTGATCAGTAATAATTAAAAATAAGCAAATGGTCATTTCTGCTCTGTAAGCAAGAGAGCAGAGCCGTGGCTGTGTCTATACAAGGTCTTCTATTTACTGCTTTCCAAAAGATTTATATTCCCCTAGAGGCCCAGTGCACAGATTCATGCACCAGTGGGGTCCCTCAACCTGGCCTGCACCCTCTCACAATCTGGGACCTCTTGGGGAATATTGGACTGCCGGTTTTGGCCCGATCCCCACAGGCCAGCTCAGGCCTGAGGGGATTGGGCCGAAACCAGCAGTCTGACATCCCCTAAGGGATATAGCAGTGTGAGAAGTGGCAGGCAGCAGGCGAGGAGCCCAAGTGGGGGCCAGGCACTGTTCCAGCTCATCCTGGCCATGATGCACCAGCTGCTGCTGCCACTCAGTAGCTCTGCCGGAGGTGGGAGAGGCTCACGCTACTGCAGCTGCGCTTGCCAGCTGTGAGCCTGGCTTCTGGCTGAGCGGCACTCCCACTGTGGGAGTGCACTGACCACCAGGGGGCAACTCCTGTGTTGAGCATCTGCCCCCTGGTGGTCAGTGTATGTCATAGCGACTGGTCAACCAGTCATTTGGTTGTTCAGTTGCTTAGGCCTATATATATATATATAAAATTATTTTAAGCTGCAGGAGAATCAACCAGCTAGTGGCATAGATCAGCTATTTAAGCAACCAAATACACCAATTCACTTTCTTTTCAGTCCATTGCTTTTCATTTTATACATATGATCTGAATCATAATAGGTGCAGGAATCTTTGTGTCACAGTTTTTCACATATCTCTATATATAAAAAGCTAAGTGACCGACCGTCTGTCCATCTGACTGTCTGACTGATGAACCAGCCAGTACATATGACGCCCACTGGCAATTTAAAAATAAATGTTGATTCACGCATGCATGATACATATAAAGCTCTCGCTGGTGCCAATTGCACACATGTTTTAATTTTATAATACTATGTTATATATACTATTTTGACATGTAATTTTTTTCACTAACGTAATTACTGCACGAATCTTTCTTCTAATTAATTTCCTTTCACTGTGCACAAATCTGTGCACTGAGCCACTAGTTTAACAATAAAAGTCTGTGTGTTTGTATATGAGTATATGTTTGTATACACACATACACACACATACACCTTTTTTGAGGAAAGAGGAATAGAAGGACTCAGAAGGGAGATATAGATGGATGGATGGATAGATAGATAGATAGACAGATAGAAAGATGAACAGATAGATAATCTCCCTATAGATAGATATTTCTATATACAGGGTGTCCCCAAAAATGTATACACACTTTTGTCTGATAGCTCAATTGATGTTTCTTTATTTTCAGATTAATAATTATTAATTATAATTATTGGAATTAATAATTATTCAAAGTGTGTGTACATTTTTTTTGATACCGTATAGACGTGTGTGTGTTATAGCAACGTTTTGCTATTGAAGAAACAAATAATAGGTCTTTATAAATAGAACCATTTTTTAAAAATAGCTTTATTTATTTTAATATACTAAGCATGCCTACAACACAGTAGATGTTCAATAAATAATGGATTAATTGAACTGAATTCACAGTATGTGGGAAGTTCACATGTTTTGTATTTTATAGTTATTACCTGGGTTTCATTGGTTTTCACAGTGATGACACACACATTCAAGAAATAGAGCTTGAAGGAAAGGAGCCTGAAAAATGAATCTTACACTGACATAGAATTCTATGATTTAAAAATCAGTGATATGTGTTTCATTATCAAACTTTACTAGTCACATGGGTTTCAGATAACAATACAAACTTTGTGAAGACATTGGCTACATCTTTTACCCGTGTGACTGATGCCTAGTGCAGTACCTACAGCATCATAGCTCTCAATAAATGGATGAATGAAAACAAGCCTTTGGTACTCTTCTCTTTTGGTGACTTAACTTACATATGTCTGCCTCAAGCAATGAAATGGATAAGTTCAGTTGCATTATCTTTACTTATTTAATAAGTAAGTTATATTGAGTTTTATGCTGATAGAAATAAATTAATATTCAGTATTGTTGTCTATTTGTTGTATAGTTTCCAACACTCCAAATCTTAAGAACGCTCCGCTTTCTTAAATTTTGTCTTATATTTGGATATTTTATTTGTATTTGCTTGGTCACAATCAATCAAAGAGTGACTAGTATTTGTTAGAACACTTGACCAATTTGGAAAGCAAACCTGTGTTGTGTGTCCAATGAAATTACTTCTTTCTTGGCCAAATCTATATTCTGCTTTACACCTATTCCCCACCCTGTGGCCAGAGTGTTGTTGAATAAGCAATTTGATGGATTTAAATCAAATCTTGTGTTTTAAGATTTCATCATCCAAACATCCTGGAGTTGGCCGCATATTTTACAGAGAGTGAGAAGTTCTGCCTGGTTTATCCATTCATGAGAAATGGATCACTTTTTGACAGATTACAGTGCGTAGTAAGTCATTTCCATTACTCTTCTTGCTACTCCAATTCCCTGTCGCCCCTGGGAACTGCTGAAACCTTTGATGAGAGCTGGGAGCCCAGTGTACATGTTCACATGAGGGGACAACCTACACTGGGTTTCCCAAGGAGGCAGAGGACTTCTCCATGAATTAATTTCTTGCTCTTAGAAGACGGCATAAACACCCGAGTTACTACGTCCTGTGCAACATGGTGGCCAAAAGATTTGCTAGGTTCTTCCTCCTTATTGATTCTACATCTCAAATGAGTTTACATCAATTACTCTTACTTCTCAGATCATTTTTTATTTATATAACATTACCAAGGTACCATTCAATACACATAAACATAAAAATGGTACAGACTCCTTAAAGTGAAGGAGGTTGAACAAACGTCATGATTTCTCATAAGGTGTTTTTTGAAATATGCTTAAAAATTGATTCCAATAAGATAGGTTTCAGTTAAGATGAGAATAAAATCAGATTATTTTCAATTATCCACACTATTATGCCACAGATAATTTTAAAATCTTATTTAATGAACTGTTAAACATAATTACCTTATTACCCATAATTTGATTAAACTAATATTAACATTAATAGGTATCTCACTAGCTACAAAGGCCTAGAACAGCTATTGGAAGTAGAGGAAAGCCTTTCTTGAATTAAAAATCCATTACTGTAAGGCCAGCTTCTGTTCAGGCAGTCTTCTATGTAATGAATACATGTCTGGCTTTTACTCCGAAAGTGCAACTAGAGCAACTACTCTTGTCTTTTTAGGGGAACACAGCCCCACTCTCCTGGCACATTCGAATCAGTGTATTAATTGGAACAGCCAAAGCCATTCAGTACCTGCACAACACGGTCCCGTGCTCGGTCATCTGTGGCAGTATTTCAAGGTAAGTTCTCCTAGAGCTTTAGCTTCCACCTGCAACCCCTTTCACCCGGTGAGTCAGACTCCACACTATTTTCTGCCTATAGTTTCCCTGGCATGTACATGTATGTTAAAAATGCTCATCTAAGTACTTAAAACCTTACCTTTTTATTAATGAAAGCACATCTACCAAATTTAAAAAACTACATTTATGTTGCCAAAGGGAGAGTTTATATTATCTTGGGGAATTATTAGTGAATAATGTAGGATAGACAGTTTTGTGTATTTTATTAATTATACCTGATAGCAAACTGTGAACTGAACCTGTATTAATCTCACACAAAAAAAACAAACAAACCTCCCCGCACCCCAGGTTAAAGGAAAGGTTAAGTGACTGACTTATAGGGGGATTCCTAGCAAGGTAACAGTAAAATTCTTTGGCAATTAAAATTCTTTGTCGAGTCTCCAGTGTCTTGCTCTTTCTACTGAGCCTGCTGCCTCGTAGCCATATATATTCATCTGTGACAAGCTGAGCAGCAACTCCCGTGTTCATTTTTGAGACATGAGAAATTTAGAAGCAACATCTTCCATTAGTAGACATAGGAATCGTTCGGAGAGTAGATAGCCTGTGGCAAACCTCTCTGTGAATTTTTCCTATGTGCCCTGTACCTTGAACTTGTCCAAAAGTATCTAAACACGCCTCTACTGAAGAGCAGGGAAGACTGGATTTAAAAGGCTTCTGCCTCTTCTGAACCATCTCCTAGGATCTTGAGAAAAGCTTTTCGTGTGCTTCTGAGTTGACAGAAGAGGGACTGATCGCCTACTTCTTTGTTTTGCTGGTGAAATGAACTCCATATGAAAAGACTAGATTTTCATTGAGTCCCGGAGAAGTGGGGGATCCACACAGAGATATCTGCTCCTGTTGCAATGTGGTGATTCATCAGCTGCTAGTGGCCCCATAAAATTAATGCACCCTCATGGCACCTGGGACATAGATGGACGTCCAGTGGAGGTCTCAGAGGCCGGTGGTGTCAGCCACTATGGTTAGTTCTTAAAGGCTGTGGTGGGTACCCCTAACCTAAAACAGTCCCCTTTCACACAGCTCTTGACCAGCTCTGCCCAACAGGTGCTCAAATATGTTTTAACTGAGTAAATAAATAAATATCCGGAATTTTGCTGTACATATGCTTTCCTTGGTTTAAACTTGAAATGAGCATGAGCTTATTTTCAATCCCGAGCAGTAGTACATGAATTTAATTAATTTTCCTTTTGTGTGACTAAGTTGATCAAATCCTCTCCTGAAAACGCAGCTTGGTAGGAAAGAGGGGTGAGAAGAGAGAGAATGTCGAGGTTTGGGTACTTGATGGGAGAGGGGGACGGGGAAGGTCACCAACCGGAGCAAAGGGAACATGGGGTGGAGGGATGCGCATCCAGGCTCCGCCGGGTCGCAAGGTTCTCCACAGCTGACACACACTAGGTGAGGAGATTTGGAGGTGTCCCTCCAGCATCTTGCCCCTGGTTTCCGGTTAGAGATATGATTTCAACCGGTGTGCCGTGAGAACTTTTAAAATACGCAATACCTGAAATGCCTACTATTTATTTAGTCAGGGGCACTGACCTCGTTTCCCTTAGATTGTCAAATAAAAAATTAACAACAGCTAAAACAATAACAGCTGTCCAGTGTGAATGAATCAAAATTATACCTTTTATTTTTGTCAGATCAGCAAAAAATATGAGACCTTTTTGGGTGTGCTGCAGAAATTTAGTAATATGTGTGCCACGAGATGAAAAAGATGGAGAATCGTTGGGCTAGAGCACAGACTGTGGGCCCTGATTTCTGCTTTCCACTCATGTTTAGTGTCTTCAGGCAGCTTCCCAGGAAATAGGCTCAGAGGCAGAGATTTGGCTGCGGTAGATTTTCAGGAGTGTGCTCTCAAGAACAATAAATGTTGGGGAGGGGAGGAGGAAGGTAGAATTGGGCAGTTGGAAAAGCTGAGCTGGAATATTGTCCTAGAGACCTTGGCTGATTCTATGGGACTGCTGAAGTTGGGGTGATCCTTCAAAAATATCCTAAAGTGAGGCAAGGCGCTCAGGTTTTTGTACCCCTTCATCTGACTGGCCCTGAGAGGGCCTCCAATTTATTGTGTTTGAAAAGTGGATCTACTAACTAAACTCTATTTTTTTTAAAAGTTATTTCTGTGTTAACTTTTTGAACATTTAAAAAGTTACATTCATTTTAATTCACAAATATTTATGGAACATCCATGTGCAGAGCATTGTATTAGACCATGATGATCATAGTCTTGTCCTTGAAGGGTCAGCCTGGTGATCAGAGAGATAACACAGTCACAGAAAGTATACAGGGCACCACTAACTATGCCCAATGCATGGCTGGTCTGAGAATGCTCTTCTAATGAGGTAGTTCTAAGCCAAGTCTTTGAGGAGATAGGTCATGGCAGTGGATTAGTTGAAAGAAGAGAAGAGACTATTCCTGGTGAGGGTGATAATACGTTCAAGGGAACAGAGTAAAGAATTGCCGACCATATAATGAAAGCAAGACAAATTGATTGATTGGAGAGGAAAGGATGAGGTTGGAATAAGGAAAGATAGGACTGGAGAGGGGTAAGGAATGTGGTTGGGGTTGGATAGAGCCTTGAGGTCTAACTGGTCTGAGGACCTAGATTTGATAAGCAAGGCTCTCTCAAGGGACTCTGAAGCTTCTCTAGGGTGTAAGGGGCAAGAGAACAGTTCTGGAATCAGCAGTAGATACCACAATTTTAAAGGAGGCCACTTATTCTGGGCCACTTATTCTCAGTACCTGTTTGGATGTGCTGAATATAAACTCATGCAAGGAACACACCAGATGAGTGCTCAATGAGTAATGGAGATGCAGAGTATGGAACGATATCTGATCAGAGACAGGGAGAATTTCATGGGACAGGCAGGGTTTAAACTGGAAACGCAACTAGCAACGTATTTTATTGTTTTAGTTGGTGAAGGGGCTGCCAGTGATTGCTGCCTTTGGGGTTTTTCAAAGGGCTCAAAGCCTCAACATAACCATCTGTAGACTATGCCCACCCAGGCGTGTGTCAGGGTGTGGAGTTATGGTATGTGGGCACTTATTGAGAACTGTGGTTTCACAATTGTTCATCAGTGTGTTCCTCTCTGCTCCAGAGCAAATCAGCCTTTCACAGACACTGAACTCTTGACTTTCTGCTAAGCCTGCCAGCAAAGATGTTAATTAACAGTAGATTTCCCCCCTCCTTCAGTGATGCACACACCTGTTCTCGAGAAACTGGAATGAGGCCAACTCGTTTCATTCAAGGCACTAAGCATCTGTCAGGTGGTAGTGACTTTCAGTCCCCAACAGCCAAACGTGAACTGGCTGACCTAGATCACCCTCCCGAGTTTCTTTGAAATGAATCTTTCATTTTGCTCTAAGTGTGGGCCTCCTTGGTTCTTGGTTCCTCTGTGTACAGCCTAGTGCGCTTAGGAATTCTTACTTTTCTGCCTTTGTCTATTAATTTTTTAATTCTTTGTAAGGAAAGGCAGCTTCTAGGAGATCTGTCATTTTGTTATACAGCTCTGATAATAGGCCAAAAAAAAAGGACATTTCAGAACGTGTTAAACAGTGATGAGTAAGTCAGGGCTCTGTTTGTGTTGGAGACATTGGAGATACTGTAATGGGAGATACTGTATTGTTACCTTTATTTTCATTTCTGCATCTGGGGCTCAGATGATGGATCACAGAAGAGTTTATTGTACATCTTTGACATTATCAAATAATGTTTTTAATAGTATGAAATAACCTGGAAGAATGTGCATAAAGTGAGATTAAGTGGAAAAAGCCAAATTGAAGTAGCATTGAGTACACGATTATAACTTTGTAGTACTACAAATTTATGAATTAAAGAATAGATTAAAGTAAAACATAGAAAGTAAAACATATCAAAATATAAATAAGGCTTTATTTAGACAGAGAGATGTAGCTTTTAATTTAATGGCTTAGTTATTATTTCTATGCTATGTTTTTAAATAAACTTCATAATAATTATAACATTTATATAATTGTATAATAAAAATAACATTTATTAGAAAAAATAACTTGGCGTCATATCTTTCTGTTTCAAACCAAGGAAGCAGAAGAAACTCCAAGAAGGAGTCTAGTTACTAAGTGATGTCTGAAAGTTCTGTTTTATTCATTCCCTGTAATTACTTCCATCTACAAAAGAAGCTTAGTAATCTTACGCCTTCGTGGTTTTTAAAATCGTTTAAGAAATGAAGATTGTAAGGTCATTATTCTGCAGCCTGGAGCCCAAAGTGTGAGTAGCACCTTCGTCTAAGCAACAAAAAGGTGCCTGCACCGGCACTGCAGATGACAGGGCAGGAGCACAGGAAATCCGCTCAAGCCCAGGGCCTCCCACTCTCAGGCCACGGGTTTCTTCTCACTTGTATGATCGAGCCAACAGGGATGGTCTCACGTTGGAGCTCTTCTTGCTTTCGAATTCTGTGACTCTGCCCCTGCCTGTTTTTGTGCTGTGCTCTATACCCAAATCTAGGGATTGTACCAGGAGAAGGATGTGAACCTACATTTTTAAAATCCTGGTCATGTTTTATCCTGATCAACTTCAGAGCAGGGATGAGTTCAGCTACATTAAGGAGGTACCTCCAGAGACCCACTCACCCTAGAGCAGGCGAGGTAAAGTCCTGAATTGCCTGTTCCCCAGAGTCTTCTCTCTCTCCTTTCCCCTTTTCAACAACCAGCCAGACGTCATTGCTGTCTCTGTTTCTTGTCACTGGTTACGTGTATGGCCTTTGGGTCAGGAAGATCTCGGTTCAAATTCCTGCTCTGCTACTTGCTGGCTGTGTGACTGTTGGTGAATTCCTTAAACTCCCAGAGGCTCAGTCCTCTTATCTGGAACTGAGCCGGCTACTATTGCACTCCTCCCAGGTGGTGGGGATGGAGGGAGATCATCTATATAAAGCACCGCCCAGGGTTGGCAATAAGCTGTAATTTCTCTCACCTAGTGGAGGCTGCCTCTTCCATCTCCCAAGTGTCTCATCCAGCCGGCCCCAGCACAGCAGCTGTCAGAGCACCATTGCAGTGCAGCTCTGATGATTAGAGCTTCCTTTATAGTGAGCTAAAACCTGTCTTCCTGTGACCGCTCAGCCACTGTTTTGCACTGGAATTTTCTATCTGCACCTAAAGAAAAGAGGAGATAAAAGTCCAATTCTGCTTTGTCATCAACAGTTACTTAATCTCTTATGAGTAGCTGAATAAAAAGATTTTTTCCCCAGTTAACTATAGTAACTTGAAAGAGCACTGAACCCAAGAAAAGGAGGGCTAAGCTTTAGTCCTGGCTCTGCCATTAAAAAGTTATTTTGCACCCTAGCCAGTTTGGCTCAGTGGATAGAGTGTCGACCCTTGGACTGAAGGGTCTGGGGTTCAATTAGGGCCAAGGGCACGTAGTTCAGTTACAGGCTCGATCCCTGACCCTGGTCTCTCTCACACTCATGTTTCTCTCACTCTGTCTCTCCCTCTCCCTTGCCCTGTCTCTAAAAAAGAAAATCAGTGGCCCTAGCTGGTTTGGCTCAGTGGATAGAGCATTGGCCTGTGGACTGAAGGGTCCCAGCGTCGATTCCAGTCAAGGGCACATGCTTGGGTTTCGGGCTCGATCCCCAGTAGGGCGCGTGCAGGAGGCAGCTGATCAATGATGTTTCAATCTCTCTCTCTCCCTTCCTCTCTGAAATCAATAAAAATATTTTTAAAAGCCCAATGGAAAAATATCCTCGGGTGAGGATTAACAACAACAAAAAAAGCTATTTTGCACCAAATAAGTCATTTCAACCATGTGGGCCTCATTTACCTCATCTGAAAAAGGGGCGATTATTTTACATAGCAGTGATTATATAGCAGTGATTATAGAGCAGCGATGTTGAGTCATTTTCATCTCACATTTCATCTTTGATGGATTGGCAATGATTTCCCACAGGCAGTATTGAAAGGGAATTGGGGAGGGGGAGGGTGTGCATTCTGAACTCAATTCATGATGTCTGCCAAGAACATGGGAGGATGTTTTGGCAACATTGGGGCCACATATTTGCCATATGAAGAGAGGTTTAATCTACTTATGGTTTTAAATTCTCTTAATTAACAAACTGATTATATAAACACATGTTTGTTAACTCTTTTCTATAGACTCAACATCACGCTTATGTAAACAACAGAATCTAGTCTCTTAGTAAGAGTCAAATAGCATATAGTGCAGCTGTGCAGTGGGGACTGCTGGAATTCAGGGCAGCTGAGTGAAAACTTCATGGAGGAAGTGAACATTAGGCTGCAGAGAGGCCTGGATAAAAATTGCGGGGAGGGGAGGAGTACTTTGCAGGTGAAGGGAACAGTATAAAGAAAGAGCACTGAACACAGAAAAAGGAGGGGAATGGCAGAGGGGTAAAGGGTAAAGGGAATCAAATGTTTGGTGACAGATGGAAACTAAACTTTCGGTGGCGAGCATGCTGTAGTGTAGATACAGATAGCAAATGATAACGCTGTACAGCTGAAACTTACATAGTGTTCTTAACCAATGTTACCTCAATAAAAATTAAAAATTTAGCCCAACTGGTGTGGCTCAATGGTTGAGCATCGACCTATGAACCAGGAGGTCACAGTTCAATTCCCGGTCAGGGCACAAGCCTGGGTTGTGGGCTGGATCCCCAGTGGGGAGGGGCGGGGGACTGCAGGAGGCAGCCAATCAATGATTCTCTTTCACACTGATGTTTCTATCTTTCTTTCCCTCTCCCTTCCTCTCTGAAATCAATAAAAAAAATATTTTTTTTTAATTAAAATTTTTTTAAAAGAAAGCAAGCCCTTAAACACCAGTAAGTGCAGTCCTCCTTGCCTGCATTAGTAAGTGCTAATACCTCAGGGTAGTTTACAGGCTGCAGACAGATCAGGGAGTCAGTGAAAGCTCGAGGGCTTTAGACCTGACCTAAGAGCCCACTGGACAATGTATTAACCACCCCAGCAACCCGAGTTTGGGTATCATTGATCTTATCTCAGTTTGACACAGGAGAAAGCTGAGACTTCCTGAAATTAGTAACCTGCTTCTGTCACACCTCTGTAGATGGGGGAGGGAGGCGGGGCTCACATGTGTGTGGGCCCAACAATCACGCTCCTATTCGGTGATTAGTCATTGTCTCTGGGGGCACGTTGGTTTCATTGGGCAGAGACAGGGAAATGGGCAGGAAAGGAGAGCGTGATTAGCATGTGCAGATTTGGAGATGCTGATGTCAGACGGCTGGTGAAAACGGCAGCAGGCGGTGGCCTGAGCTGGAGACGGGACCTGGGTGTGCGTTCAGGACCCTCGCCTGCGCCTGTGAAGCAGTGAGAGCAAACAGGCTCCCCGGGAGACGCTGTGCCAAGGACACTCAAGGAGGAAGCCAAGCCCACATTTCAAAAGTGTTTTTCGAGAAGCCTGGTGGTTTCGTTTGCCCAAAAATGTCTTCGTAATTTGAACTCTTCCGAGAGAATGTTATAAAAGCAAAACTTTATTTCCAGATGGTGGAATTTGAGGAGGAAAAGGATTTAAAGAAAAGAATCTTAAAGAGTTGACGTCTCTGCTCTTGACAAATGACCTTCCCATTTTTATTTGGGGAACAGAGATGTTTTTGAATTACGGGAAAGCAGTGGTTGTTCTTGCTTTTTCCAACTTATCCCTTCCCGAGCTTAATTGTTTTCACATTTATGAACGATCTTAAATTCAAATGCATTTTATCTTCGGCATTTTTCATCCCAGACATTCATCCCGGTTCATTTCCTGGCGAACATTTCTAATGTTTCCTGTGAGATTATGTCCTCGCATCATTTTGGCCAGATGCATTGCATGCTGCAGTGGGGAGGGCTGTGTGCACCCCTCCCAGTCACCTGCAGGCTCCCGGGGAGACTGGATCTTGCCCCATCTGGTGAGGGGTATCTTGGTGTGGCAGCAGCAGTAACACAGGAAGATGTCCCATCGCTTCAGGCCGTCAACCAGAGGCCACGTGTGTCCTCTATCTCTGGGGCCTATGGGGTGGAGTGTGGACTTTCCCTGAGAGTTGCCAGGCATTCAGGGACTGGGCTACTGGGCACCAATAACATCCCATAAAATCCTATAAAAATAAATGTATCTTTAAAAAACAATCTTGCACCTACATATCAAACATGGTATTTGCACTTGCGTTCAAATCCTGCATTATAGTCTAGGTGTGTCATCTTGTTTTATATTTAAGGCCCACAGCCTTCTACTAAATCAGGAGACAAACTGGTGAGCAAAGAAAGCAATTCTTGTAGCCATTGAGGGATGCAGTTCCCCCAAAACGAATTGTCTTAAAGACTTAGCAAAAGGGAGATGAAGTAATATTCCCGCAGTGAGGATGTACGTCACCACCTGTGTAGGCTTCTCCCCATCTCCTTCGTGACCCTATCATTGATCCTTCTGTGGAAGAATGATCTAGAGCAAGGGTCCTCAAACTACGGCCCACGGGCACATACAAATACAAATATTGTATTTGTTCCCCCCCACTTTTTTTTACTTCAAAATAAGATATGTGCAGTGTGCATAGGAATTTGTTCATAGTTTTTTTTTTTTAACTATAGTCCAGCCCTCCAACGGTCTGAGGGACAGTGAACTGGCCCCCTGTTTAAAAAGTTTGAGGACCCCTGCTCTAGAGGCCTCTCTGTTACAGTAAGTGGTCTTGTGGGAAAGAATAGAAGAAACAGGTTGCATAGACACTAAATTAAGTGTGTGGGCCATTGGATGTTTGTCAACTGTGTCTTTGGTAGCCACAATAGCTAGCAAGCTGCCCTGTTAGTGCACCATATTGTTACATGGTTTCAGTTATTTATGTTGTCTTTATTTTTTTCAGTCTGTGTTTACCCCCATAGGATAAACGCATTCAGTTGACCTACGTGGTAGCTGAAGGCACTTTATGTTGGAACATTCTATTTGAGGTAGAAGCAGGGGAAAGAATTAGGGCAGAATTGATTGTTGACAGGCCTTTTGCAATTCCCACTTTTCTGAAACAGAACATCCTTCTTCCTCGGCTACCATTAACCTTTATTTAGAACAGAGTAAATCACTGGGCTCAAAATTTATGTTATACACTAAGGTCTGCTGGTACACAACTTGTCTTTTCACCAAATATCATTATTCAAAGTGTAAACGCAGTGCCCTAGGACAATTTCGCATTCTTATTGATGGCCTCTCGCTGCCCCGAATCCTCCGTGGGTTTTACCGGCTAGCGTATCGTGGTTCCCCGGGCCGCCTCTTACAGAACTGCTTCACCCGCTGCCGAAGCTTCCCACCAGTTCTGCTGAGGGTCAAGTAAATAGATTAGATTATGTTTTTTTGTTGTTGTTATTACTGCTTTTTTTTTTTCTCTTTTGTACCTAGGAAAGAATTATTCTTTGGGAGTCTGAGTGATCCACAGAGTTAGCTTTTTGCATTCTCATGGCTCTGGCACTAAGTTATGCTTTAACCCTTCTTCAGAGCTGGTGGGGGAAGAAGAGGGCTAGGGAGTTTGACAAGGAAAGTCTGGCGTTCAGAGCTCTGCTGCCTCCCCCTGGGCTGAGACAAAGAGGGGCGGCTGCAGAGGAGGGCCCGACCCTGAGTGTGGCAGAGGCTGGAGGGGCGGAAGGCTGGTCCTGGTGATGAGAGGACCTCTCTGCCCACCTCACGCCTGGCACACCTGGCACACCTGGCACACTCCTGCATTAACTGCCCCGGCACTCAGAATTGATCAGGGCATCTCAGGAAGCTTGGCCTGGATCTGAAAGAGTGCAGTGTACACCCGTGGGAGAAGTAATTATGAACTAAATGTCTATTCTTACCGAGAGATGGAGAGAAGGTAGGATCTGGCTCTAGCATATTCCTCACCTTCAGAAGCACGTCAGGATAGTTAATGCTGTTTTCCAAATGAGAAACCCAAGAATGGGTGAGGAGTGACATCGGTGTGTGAGACCCAGGCTGGTCTTAGAAGCTGCTGGGTTTGAAATATCAGGAGAGAAAAGACAAGGCAGGGCGAGAACCGAGGACTGTGCTTCTGAGATAAGCCTCCTCCCAGATACAAGTCCCTCCCTGACTTTCTCCTCATTAATGAAGGGACTGCACAACAGGTAGGGGCTCTAGGGCTTATGCAGGAGGTGGGTTCTTTGGGATTTGCGATTCTCCTGCCACCTTCAGAGGAGGGAGAGTGACATAAAGTTTAAGGCGTGTCTTTCTGATCCCGGGGAGCCCCGTCATTTTGGCTGTCAATTGAGTCCTAAACAAAGTCTGGGTTAGAATCCTCAAGGCCTCCATTTCAAATCCTGGAAACAGAGCCAAGACTGACTATTCGGAATCACAGTAATGCCTGCAGCTCAGACGTGTGGAGTGGCCTGCTTGTCAGCCTGCTCGTCCAGGGACAGCAGGGACTCTGGAACTTTCATGAGACCCAACACTTGTTCAGAATTAATCATTTCCTGTGTTTATCCTGCAGCTATTCACCACGTTTAACAAGAGTGTGTGGCACTCCAAAGGCCCATGTGGCGCTGGGATGGGCAGGGATCTCATACTGGCTTTGGTTTCAGGGGATGTAAACAAGCCCTTACCAAGGTTGAACAGCAGATAACTTTCTCTTAGCCCACCCACCTCTTTTCTCAATAGCCATCTGCTCTGGCTTTTGGAGGAATTACTAGCCTCCATCTAAGCCAGCGTTTACTGAGCATGCCCAGCAGTAGCTCTGTCTGTGCCTGTGAGCTCTGTTGTTTTCCTCATCTCACTCGTGAGGGAAGATGCTGCTGAGGTTTCCGGGGTGAAGTGACCCGCCAGTGGCTACAGAGCCAGGTGGGCCGTGGGAAGTGGGGCTCCCCCTCAGCTTATCTTTTCCCACCCCTCCTACAGCAGCCCTTCCAAGGTCAAACAAGCCCGCGCTTACTTCCAGCCAAGATGTTACGTGACTATTAAGGTTTGCCTCTGCCTCTTTAGATGGTTATATTTTAAACAAGACTCAAAGACAAAGAAGCCATGGGGATGGGACTGTGGAGTAGGGTTATCCTTAAAGCGGGGCCACTGGAGATTCCTCAAAACCTTGCAGGTGGCCGAAACCGGTTTGGCTCAGTGGATAGAGCGTTGGCCTGCGGACTGAAAGTTCCCAGGTTCGATTCCGGTCAAGGGCATGTACCTGGGTTGCAGGCACATCCCCGGTAGGAGATGTACAGGAGGCAGCCGATCGATGTCTCTCTCTCATCGATGTTTCTAACTCTCTATCTCTCTCCCTTCCTCTCTGTAAAAAATCAATAAAATATATTTAAAAAAAAACAAAACAAAAAACCTTGCAGGTGAGTGGCTGTGGGCAGAGCATTCCACAGCAGAGCTCCGTGCACAGAACTGACAGCTATTGGCTGAGTAAGACCCAGGTCATGTTCTCATCACGTGCAAGAAGAGCACAAGGAAGGCCGCTTTTGTTCACGTTCGTGTCTCCTGTTGACAAACCATCACCTTTATCCACCAACTCCACGTCGGTAGCTGTAAATTCTAAATGCCCACGGTTTTTAGGTCAGGATTTGGTTTTTGGTTCTATAGAACACTTGGATTTAGGACACATTCTCACATTAAGAAAAATGAGAATATGTCCTACAGTTCATGGAAAATATGGATGGCTCTATTTTGTCCATGTTTGTAATGAATAAGACATGAAGGTGAGCTCGTCGTGTTGTTTTTCACCAAAATGTCTTCATGATGTTTTTGTCTTGTTTGTCCTTGCTCCTCATTTTAGTGCCAACATACTTTTGGATGATCAGTTTCAACCCAAACTCATGGATTTCGCCATGGCACACTTCCGGCCTCACCTCGAGCCTCAGAGCGCCACCATAAGCATGAGCAGCGGCAGCAGTAACCATCTGTGGTACATGCCAGAAGAGTACATCAGGCAGGGCAAGTTGTCCACTAAAACAGATGTCTACAGCTTTGGCATCGTAAGTACCAACAATGCTCTCAGTTGAGTGGGACATTTGAAACCTGTTTGATTTTATTAACCAATGTCATGCAACAAATGATCTCCTGTTACTCATTGTCTTATACATTAATTTTGGGTAATCAGTCAGTAATAAAATATAAGTTCATTAATTGGAATGAGCTACATTCGTTGTTAAGGTTACTAGCCACCACTAATACGTGGATATAGTTAATGTAAGTAACTGACTTTCTGTGTGTCCTTTGTAGGTGATAATGGAAGCTCTGACCGGTTGTAAAGTGGTGTTGGATGACCCAAAGCACATTCAGCTGGTAAGACTTGTCCTCCCCTCTGCACCGTGGTGATTTTCCTGATAGAGTTCTAAATGAGGTTGTCTTCTTCTCCTCCTAGAGGGATCTCCTGATGGAATTGATGGAAAAGAGAGGCCTCGATTCATGTGTCTCATTCCTAGATAAGAAAGTCTTTCCCTGCCCTCGGAATTTTTCTGCCAAGCTCTTCTCTTTGGCGGGCCAGTGTGCTGCGACACGGGCAAAATTAAGACCATCAATGGATGAAGTACGTATGCACACAGTTTTATTAAATACTGAATCCATAGAACCATTGAAAATCTAAATAGGACAAATGTGTATCTAAGTAAATTCTTTATTAATGAGACAAATCCAGCCTCCAAAATAGAATTCTAATAGAAAGCTTTTCTAGGTCGAAATGTCGCATCATCAGGTACTCTAGTAGAGGTCATTCTTGGGTGGAACCAGGGAACCATGAACATTTTAAGGAAGAGACATAGTAATTTGGAGATAATATTTTATTCAACCTTCATAAGAGATCTGCCCATTAAAAATGCAGTGTGTATTCCCCTTATCGGTTTTTTTATTCATCTGTCCATCTGTTTAATCGTCCATTCATTTATTTGTTTAAAATAAACAAATATTTATTTGGTGCCCACTTTGCAAGGGTCAGATGTTGTGCTGGGTGCTGGGGATACTACAGTGATCAAGAAACAGCTGCTGCCCTCAAGGCCACTATCCACAGGGAGAGTGACCTCAGGAAACATGGGATTTCAGGACAGAAAGATAAGGATCCTGGTAGATGGGAGCATGGAATTAGTACATTCTAGCGGATGGAAGTCAAGGAAGCTTCTTGATGGAGGAGCCAGTGGAGGTAGGCCCTGAAGAACAGGGTGGATTTAGGTAGCCACAAGGATGGACGGACATTCCAGGGAGAGAATATACACCTGCAAAGGTTCAGAGGGCTGGATTTCATGTCGCTAAGACCACAGGTAGTTCTGCTTCTGTGCGATGGTGGGGAAGGAAATGCTGCAGGGTTGTAATAGAAGGTTCCAGGTGATAGAGCAGGGGTGGGGAACCTTTTTTCTGCCAAGGGCCATTTGGATATTTACAGCATCATTTGCGGGCCATATAAAATTATCAACTTAAAAATTAGCCTGCTGCCCTCTAAAATTAATAAAAACATATTTTTAAAAATAATAGGAGATTCACCCCAGGTCCAAAAGTAGTGGTAGCAAATCTAGGCCTAAGGTCAGGTCTCTTGATATTCATTTCAATGCAGTTTCTTTTATCCTTTGCTTCAAGTCACTTAATTTATTCATTAAAACAAAGAGTTTAGCTAATCTTTAATACCTTCTCATTCAAAATTCTGTAGTAGAACTGATTTCATGAAAACAAAAGCACAGTCCTTCAAAGATAGATGGAAAAGGGTAAAAGGAAACGTTAGTCAAGCTTAACTCGATGTTTGCTTGCTTCTTGGTTAATTAGGTCCTAACTACTCTCGAAAGCACTCAAGCCAGCTTATATTTTGCTGAAGATCCTCCCACCTCACTCAAGTCTTTCAGGTGTCCTTCTCCTCTGTTCTTGGATAACGTGCCAAGTATTCCAGTGGAAGATGATGAAAGACAGAACAGACAGCCGCTGCTTCATGATCCACATTTGAGGAAAGAGAGAATGGCTCAGAAAATCCCTTTTGAATGCAGCCAGTCTGAGGTTACTTATCTGGGCTTGGACGGGAAGACGGGGCGTGAGAGAAAGGAGGACGCTTGCAAACTGCCCAGTTCTCCTCCTGAAGAACGTTGGCCTCCAAAGCACGCGGCACCAGCCTGGGATTCAGGGGCCCCCCGTGTAGATGCGGACTCTTCTGCAGAAGCTGCAGGCCACGCTCACAGGAGCAGGCCAGTGGAGACCAGCTGTTCCAGTGAATTTGTCTGGAATGAATGTGAGCAGAACAAAAAGGAATCCATTTTACCAGAAGATAAAGAAGATGACAAGTACTACCCAGGCACTTGAGTACAGGTGGTATCTTGGGAAGACATTGCCTTCATAAGTAATGCCCTGAGGGTGACCCATGTGACCTTGACAATGAGGATCAACAACCTGGACGATCCCATTCTTCGCTCTCCAACTTGCAAAACAGGGGGCCTTAAAAGTGTGTTTTGTCGGGTAATTGCCTCAGATCGAATCTAGGCTGAATTAGAGCCATTCGCGATTCCTTAAGATCCTCGGCCCTGACTTCGGACAAACAAAGCAGTCAAAACCTCCCCAACGAGACCGGATTCTTACGTCCTTCACGGCATTGATCTGAGTCCTCAGAGCCTCGTTCTGCTAAGTGTGCTCAGTTGGATTCCACTGTTGGGTGTAGCTTGCCTGTGAGGTTGTAGGAAATGTCTAGTTTGTAAATATTAATGGTTGCCCTTTAAAGAATTGCCTTTCCGTGTACTTTGATTGACCCGTGGCATTTCCCTGTTCATCCCTCTCAAGCTTGCCTGTGTGAAGATGAGCCAGGCTCACCCTTGGCTATGATATGGTCTCTGCAGAGAGTAGATTTTTGCCCAAGATCTGTAGTCTGTATTTAAACTCTTAGGATAATTTATCACATAGAATACAATTGTTGACTGTTATTATAAGTTCTTTTTTACAACCGTAGGTACCTATTATATCCTAAGTAGGATGTATGAAATTTTAATCAGGTAATTTCTGTTTCTGAGAAAATGGCTGGTCACAAGAGCCTAGGTCTGCTTTTTTGATTCTGTACCTTCCAACTCAATGCCTTTGTTCCTGCTGTGTCCTGTCTCCCTTCCCTTTTAAAATCTTACCAATCCTTCAGGGCCCAGCAGAACTGCAATCCTCCCGAGACTTCCCTAATCTCCAGCCAGAAGTACTCACTTTACCAGCATTTCCATAGCAATATTGCTGTATTTATATTTTATACTCGTCACTTTCTGAATGATACCAAAGTTGCTTGTGCCATCTCTCTCTCTGACCAGGCTTGTAAACTGCCTGTATTAGTTTTTACTGTTGCTGTAACGAATCATCACAGACCGAGTGGGCTAAGACAATGTAGGTTAATTACTTTGCAACTCTGGAGGTCAGAAGTCCGTGGCATCCCTTCTGGAGGCTTTAGGTGCAGATTCGTTCCCTCACCTATTCAGGCTCCTGCTTTCCTTGGCTTCTGGACTCTTCATCCTCAAAGCCAGTAGCATAGCATCTTTAAATCTAGATCTCTCTTTCTCTCTGACTTCTTCTTTATCACCTATTACTCATTCTTTGGCCCTCCTGCCTCTCTTTTATAAGGATCCTTGTGATTGCATTGGGTCCTCACAGGTAATCCAGGAAAATCTCTGCATCTCAAGATCCTTAATTTAATCATATCTGTGATGTCTCTTTTCTTCTGTAAAGTAATATATCTGCAGGTTTCTTAGGACATGGATATCACTGGGGACCATTGCTCTCACATTCCCTGCGTGTGCAGGGGCCGTCTCTTCAAGGCCTAGCCTGTTATCCTATACAGAGCAAGTGTTTTCTTATGTCAAGTTGAATTAAATGATCTCTGTGAACCCACATACTCAAAAATTCAGCTACAGTAAATGCTGTTGGGTAAATTAACAAAGTAGGGATAACGATTGTCTTTGTGATGATGGATGGAAATACTCAAGAAAACCATTTCCAGAGAATTTATAACTGCTCCCTCTTCAGGGCATGTATAATGAAAGGGTAGATCTCTAGCTTCAGAGGAATAGACACATTGCGCGCGCGCGCGTGTGTGTGTGTGTGTGTGTGTGTGTGTGTGTGTGTGTGTGTGTGGTTGGGTTAGGCATAGATTAGAGTCCAGATTTAAGAACAACTGATCAAAAACAAGAAGTTATCAAGAATTAGGGGCGGGTTAGCAGACCAAGGTCAGAAATGTGGAGCTATAGTTCTGGGGGAAAAAGGATTTCATGGCAGAAAGTGAGCTTCAAGACACAATAAGCCTTAGTCTGATTGACAGGCCCAAAGCAGGCCCCAGGTAAGCAGTTAGGAGAGGCCATGCTCCCGGGCACGGGCAGGTCTGCCGGCCGCCTGTCCAGTGCTGTCTTCCGCGTCTGATCACGATGTCTGTGTTCACAGTGCTCCCAAATGGTCCCTCTGCTAAGACTAGTAGGGGAGCAGGCTTGGACTTGATGTCAGATGATTTCAATTCTTATGACCTGAGCTGGCTGGCCACTCTTGATTATCCATGCTAATGAAAGGAAGCAGTAGAAGTCTTTGGCATTTGGATTTATATTATGTAAACCATTCTGAGGCTGATTTACCTTGTTTCATTTGAAAATAAAAAACAGCGAATGTGTTGCTTATTTTATCAGTATTAACTTTATCCTTCCAGATTGGCAAATATTGGAGCAATTGACAAGAATATGGGCAAAAGGACATTCTTGTTCACTATTGGCTGGAGTGACAATTGGTACAACCTTTATAAGAAGGCAATATGTCAATAAAGAATTATTTAACAAAAAAAGAAGGCAATATGTACTAAAGTTGGCAATATGTATCAAAAATTTAAACGACACACTTTTACCCGGCAATTTGTTTAGGAATTTATTCTAAACATTCCCTGAGTGTGCAGGGGCCGTCTCTTTAAGGCCTAGCATGTTATCCTATACAGAGCAAGTGTTTTCTTATAAGTCAAGTTGAATTAAATTATCAAGTGTATAAATAAGATGGCAAAGATGCACTTTATGAGATGTATGATATTAAATCATTGGAAACAGCCTAAATGTCCTTCAATAAAAGATGGGTTACACAAAGTATAGCACACATATACAATTGACTTATATGCAACTGTCATTACAGATTATTTAGATCAATTTTTATAACTCTGGAAATTTGTCACTGAAATATTATTGAATAAAAACTCAGACTCCAGAATAGCATGTTTAATAGGGCCACATTTATAACACTGGATATTTTAAAATAATATATGTTTCATAGAGAGATCTTTGCCAAAAGGTTAATAATGGTTTTTTTCTGGCCTGTGGTAGTTGGATGATCTTTACTTTCTTTAGACTTTTATGTATTTGAAATTTTTATAATGAGCATGGATCATTTTTATTTTCTTAAAACAATAAAGCTATTTTTATTTTGGAAAAAAGCCTCAACATTTCTATGTTGGCCCCCCTCTTTGCTTCGCTGTGCTCTTGGTAACAACTGGCAACTAGCAATGCTGCTTCTATTCCATTGCCCTTTGTTCTTTCTGTCCTCAAAGCTTAGTGACTGGAGCTCCCACATGGGTTTGTCTGGATCCTCTGAGTAACAAGTTTTGGATTGAAAAAGCAATCCAAGAAGCAAAACTAGACAAATTGAAATACAAGAATGGACAATGGTCCTGGCTGGTGTGGCTCAGTTGGTTGCACATTGTCTCGTGCATTGAAAGGTGGATGGTTTGATTCTGGTCAGGGCACACACTTGGGTTGTAGGCTCCATCTCCAGTAGGGGGCATGCAGGAGGCAGCCGATAGCTATTCTGCTCTCACATTGATGTTTCTCTCTCTCTTCCTCTCTCTCTAAAAATCAATAAAAATATCTTTTAAAAAAAGAATGGACAATGGATTACAATACACAACTGAGAATACTTTATAATTAAATATTACTCAATTTTGGTAAAATCTTTAAAAATCACCTTTAGTATGTACACCTACAAATCATTATTTCAATGAGTAACCTATAAGTAAATTTAAAGATCTTTGGGGAGATAACATTTTCATCATAAAATACCCATTCCTCAGATTTGTGCCCCACTATACCCTTTAGCCCAAGTTATAAAAACTATAACTTGCTGAATTTAGTAGACTCTGGGCTGTAGTTAGCAGTTGAAAATCAAACTTTCAAGAGTGCAGAGAAATTGTGACTAAATACAGTGGTTTTCTCTAGCAGGTAGAGGTGGAGTCCGTGTAGCAGTGTTAATGGGATTCACACTAATGCATTAGTTAAAGGGAAATAGCTACTATACTCCAGGCTAAAATACCAATTCTAATGAATCCTGTCTGGAGAGACTGTTTGTGGACATAACTAAGTTACAGAGGGTGTCAGTATGACAACAACAACAGCAAAACCCCCATTTCCTTGGCCACTCTAGCTAAAAGACAAATTAGAGCTGGCTTCTTAAGAGCATAACACAGACACAAATTTTGTTCTTTTGATACCAAATTAAGGTGCTGGTGCTGCTTTTGTGTTTTCTGGAAGGGAAATGCCAGCCGTGCCATCACTGCGAGGATTTTAACAAAAGACAAGTTCAGAAATCGAATGAATGAACACAGTGTAAAATGGAGTTGTTCTGACAGCACATTGGAGTGAGGTGTAAATAGCTTCTGCTGGTCTTAACCGGCTTAGTCCCTTTATTCACTAATGGTAATTTCACGGCATTCTGAAAGTGTGTACACGCGACTTACAGTGCGCTTACCCAACCATTACACGTTGGGCCTGTGATATTTCTTTTTCTTTTATGTTCGTAGCACAGGATTTTTTAAAAAGACCTGCAATGACTTCAGCCAAGAGCAAATATTAATCTATGACCTTTTACAGTTTTTATTTTATATACCCTAGAGAAAAAGGTAGGATTCCAGTATGCTCGCAAAGCCAAATATGCATAATTGTGTTAACTCACTGCCGACAGCTCTGAGGCCTGAGACAGGAGGCAGAGCAACCTCTGACGTTTTCATTATGCATTTGTCTGGCAGTTAGAAGGGAAGGAATAATTCATGTCATTACTACTATCCTGTCTTGGCCATTAAAATGTATTTCTCTAATAAAAAAAATATTACCATATTTTAGAAGACAGTCTGACATGCTCTCATCCTTCTCCCTGTCTCATATCCTGGCATTATTGTTTCTTATTTTAACAGTCACTTGAGTGAACCAAGTAGCACCATCACATCCCAGTTAAAAGATCATCAATTACAGTGAAACGACACTTTCACTTCATCTCAGCCACTGTTTCCAAGGCTGTCCTCAGCCTTATCACCACCTGCAACTGCTAACGTCAGAAATCATAGCATGGCCCTGGCCAGCGGTGCTCAGTGGTTAGAGCGTCCGCCTGCCCACTGAAGGATCTCGGGTTCAAGGGCACAAACCTGGGTTGCAGATTTGATCCCCGGCCCTGTTCAGGGCAGATGCAGGAGGCAACCAATCGATGTGTCTCTCTCGCATCTCTCTATCTCTCTCTCTCTTTCTCTCTCTCCCTCTCTCTCTCTCTCAAAATCAATGGAAAAAATATTCTCTAGGGAGGATTAATAAGCAAACAAACACAATAAATCATAGCATGTTGCTCCTGAAGTCCTGTTATATGATTTTTTTCTGGCCTATCAATGATCTCCTCCTCCTCCTCATTCACATTATTCTTTGCATCGACTGGGCCGTGGGTTCACCTGCATCAGTGGAGAAATAGAGCCCCACTAAGTATTTCAAACATATAGAATTTAATATTGGGAATTGGTTACCAAAGGGTTGGAAAGGAAAGGCTAGAAGAGAAAAAAAAAAGTGCAGTTAGAGATTAATAGCTACTGGAAGCCATTCTCATTCTCATTTTCATGGATGAAGGAGCCAGACCATGCCCCACTGAGGCTGCTGAGAACTTGCTGCCGCCATTGGAATGGTGCTGCCAAGGAGGACAGCAGCCTGCAGATGGCACCGCCCCTGCAGCCGCCCCTGCCCCTGCCCCTGCTGGGCCCAGTGAGGAGCAGAGAGGTGGAGCTTCTCCACTGTATCCAGGCTCCACAGTGAGAAGTTAGCTGCTAGGGGCATCCAGGAAACGCAGTTTCCCCTGAACTACAGGACAGCACAGAAGCACAGGGATAGAGCTCTGAGCCAACAGACAAAACCTTCCCTTTGCCTGTTCAGCATTTATTCTCACCCTTTACCCTATATTCAACTTCCGGGAACAATAGCAGGATCACACAAACACCTCTTAGATAATTGAAGATGCTGTCACTTTCCCAAAAGAGAGGACTCATCAGTCATTATTTCCATCTCTAGGTGATCTGCTCCCATTTGAATTTTCTTAGAATAAAGGTAATCATCAGTAATATTTCTTATCCTAATATATAAAAAGCCAGGGGCCATCATGACCAAAACAAGCAGACAGACAACCAGACGCAGGCTGCTGGGGCAACAAGGCTAGCAGGGGGGTTAGTGAGGGATGAACAAATGACCACACACACACACACAAACCAGGATTTTTATGTCATCAAATATATTAGTTTTACTCTTTATGGTGCTTAGGTTATATATATTCTTATTAAGAAGACCTTAACTTATTGAAACAAATGACCTATGGAACTATCTATAATAATAAAAGCATAATATGTTAATTAGACCAGATAGCCAAACGACCTTCCGGATATCCTTCCAGATGTCGACAATAGTTGCAGTGACAGGGGCAAGGCAGAGGCAGTTAGGGGCGATCAGGCAGGCAGGCGAGTGGTTAGGTATGATGAGGCAGGCAGGCAGGCAAGCGGTTAGGAGCCAGTGATCCCGGATTGCAAGAGGAATGTCCGACTGCTGGTTTAGGCCCTATACCGGGGATCGGGCCTAAACCGGCAGTTGGACATCCCCTGAGGCATCCTGGATTACTAAACACTATATACAATGGGATTCTATTTTTTGCATAAAAAAAGTATATGGACACACAATTGTAGAGAAAGGACTAGAAGAAAATAAAAATATCTAAATGAAACTGGGTATTATGAGTATAATGATGTCCCCCTTTATCTATATTTTCAAACTTTTCTACAATGAACATGTATTATTTTAATTTTCAATGATTGCCAGGATTAGAATAGTTACAAATTAATTTTGTAATATTATTTGATGGAATTTGAATAGTAAGTAAAAGCTGTATGCAATAATCTATTAGTATTTTCATTATGTAGCTTTTTGTGTAAGAAAACTGCTTTTATCTTTCTGCTTGACCTCTTAATTTCTTGTAGTGATATTCCACTGTAGTAGCTCTTTAAACTTATTAATTGCCAGTATCTATTTATATGAATGCAGACAAGGCTTTGTGTGGCTGTCCTCTGGGAGAGGCTACTATAAGATAGTAAGGATAATGACGGCCAAGCAAATATTCAAGGGACTGAGCTTCATTTGTTAGCGTGCTACAGTGATGCGATAACAATGATGGTTTTGCTTCCAGTGTGGGGAGTATCTCCTAAACTGCAGAATGTACCTCTTCGTGGTCCATCCTCTGCCGTGTTGATTAGAAAGGAGACCACAGAGAACAAGGGTAGATGAGCATGAAATATCCTCCCACTGGCCAATCAGTAATCCCATGTTTGTATGGGAAGTGCAGCTGCAGTTGGGTCAGTGAATGTTACTATTTAATTATAATTCAATTAAAATCTAATTTAATTTCTAAATTCAACGAATTTAAAGCCAGCATGATTAAAAGAAGTGAAATGAAAATTGTCCGGAAAGTGTTCTCATATTCCCATCCTCATACACTTCTCTTCCCTCCGGGGTTGATTCGCTCACTGCTCACCTCCCTCCCAGACATTGCTGGGCCACCCCGTGGAATGTTTATTTGCTTGGAAAGAAACTTCTCTTTATTCTTAACCTGCACAAAGACATTTTCGCCCTTCCCACTGTCTTAATGGAACCTGACTCTCTGCTTTTCTTCCTTTACAATTGTGCCCATTCTTCCATGCCCCTGGCCCTTCTAGGTCCGGGAGGAGGAGGTCTGATTCTCCCAGCTCCACACTGCTGCTGCTATACCACTGACCGCCGAGTCCAGGGCCGCCTCCCCGGCAGGCAGGGGCCCAGTGCGGTCACACAGGCCGGGCACAGAAGTGCCCCAGGGCTTGGGTTTAATGGTCTGAAGTTAATCTTGAAACTCAACCATTGTTATGAACTGTGCCCTCCCCCCAATTCATACATTGAACTCCTCACCTGCAGTACCTCAGCTTGTGACTGTATTTAAAAATAGGGTCCTTTAAAGACCCTTTCTTTACTTGAAGTTAAATGGTGTCATTTGGATGGACCCTAATCCAATATGACTGGTAAGAAGAGGCGATTCCTAATGTTATAAAATTCCTGATAGGGAAAGGCTTAGGACATAGACACAGAAGAAAGACCATGTAGGGCAGAAGGAGAAACCGGCCCTCTGCAAGCAAAGCAAAGGCCTCAACAGAAACCAAAACTGCGACGTCTTGGTCTCAGACTTCTAACCTGCAGAAATGGGATGAAGTAGACTTCTGTGGTTTAAACAACCAGGTTCTTTGTGACGGCAGCCCTAGCAAACCAATATAACAGCGTTACCTTTTAATTTGTGCTTCTAGTGAAGTCGGATGGGACAAGGGAGCCCACACCAGGGTCCCGGGGCCTTGGCTCCCATGGGACCCCACCTTCTATTGCCTCCCCACCTTCCCTGGGCAGGTTCTTGGCTCCCACTCCTCCTCTCCTCCCCAGAACCCTGGGTCCTGCCCAGCCTGCACTTCCGGCCTCCTCCCCAGGGCAGTGACTGTGTGATGACAGAGTATCAAGCCCAACTGTGTCCCACATTGCCCTCTGGCCATCTGGCCCTGGTGGGGACTGGATGCAGGCGCGGGTAGGGTTGGGATTGGGTGAACACCACCTCTGGCACCTTCAGCATGTCAGTGCTATCTCTGCTCTAGGCTGGCAGGGCCACAGTGTGTGTTTGGTGGGCACTTGGCAGAGGTGGGGCCATCGCCTACTGTCACACAGGCACCAAGGGTGTCCTGGTGATTATCCCCCCTTGGGAGCGGCTCTTCTGCTCTGGGTGGCGGGGTTGTGCTGTGGGAGGGAAGACTGATTTCTTTTGTCCAGCAGGGGTGCAGCACATCAGGGGAGTTAGAAATGGAAAGCTAGTGAGCCACACAGGGAGGGAGCCCCCACTGGGCGTCTGTGAGGGTCTGCGCTCACCCTGCAAGTGTCCCCATGTCCAAGGGACGGCAACATGACACAGCAAGCAAAAACACCCTGACAGGTCAAGAGGGAGCGACTGCAGCAAAAAGAGTTTTTTCTTAATATTTTAGTATATTTAACAGCATTATATTTGAACAAAGGCCCCCACATTTTCATGCTGCAATGGGTTCCACAAATAATATAGCCAGCCCTGCCCAGCCCACCTCCCCCTCT
>NW_006295054.1:2255338-2276554 GCF_000327345.1 Myotis davidii
TACACTCTCTCCTCAGTACTCTTGCATACATACAATTTCTTCCCTGGCTAGTCTTTTCTTTCTTCCTTCCTTTTCTTTCTCTCTTTCTCCCTTTTCTTCTTCTTCTTCTTCTTCTTCTTCTTCTTCTTCTATTTCAGGAGGAAGGGAGAGGGACAGAGAGGTAGAAACTTCAATGATGAGAGAATCATTGATGGGCTGCCTCCTGCACGGCCCCCACTGGGGATTGATCCCACAACCAGGGCACGTGCCCTGACGGGGAATCTAACCGTGACCTCCTGGTTCATAGGGCAGTGCTAAACCAGAGCCATGCTGGCTGGGCTCCCTTCTAGTCTTTATCCCTGCTCCCAGCCACCATGGTGTGGTAATCCATTCCTCACACGTCAGACCCAGCTACACCCAGATGAAGTCCTTCGCTCTCCTGGCGTTAACCACCCTGTGCTCTCCCGCAGTGCAGGCTCCAGGCCCGCTGGACAGGGGTAGCGTGGAGGGTCAGCATACACCAGCCACACCACTCACCAGAGCAGATTTGCGTTAACCTGTGAAAGTCTGTTCCTCACTTGTACAATGAGACTAGATATCTTATGGGCTTACTGTGGGGATTAAAAAAAATGCAGAAAAAACACAGTTCCTGGCTTATATAAATGACTCCATAAGCGGCAATAATCCCACTGTGGCTAATGGTGCTGCCCAGGGCCCGCTGGGTACCTGTGAGGTCTCGCCTGCACCTGCCGGAGCCCACCAGCTATAGGACCTTTATGCGGGCCCACTGGCTCCTCTTTCTGCCCAGAACCACGGCACTGGGAACTGTTGCATGTTCTCCACTTCCTCTCATGTCTAACCCACCTCCCAGCCAGATGCCTTTGCTTCCTGACCTGAATAACCTCCCGTCCCATCTGACCTGGTCTCCTGACATCTGCACATGTAAAGAAGCCCATCTCTCCACAGTCTCCCGAACCCAAGCCAGGCCTAGCTGGCACTAACATTCTTCATGTGGTCTTGTGCAGTATTCGTTACAACTCGGCTAATATTAGAGGAACACGGTTTGGGGGACACCACCCCATAGGATAAAGGGCTGGTCCTTGCCTACCCTTCTACCTTTACCCACTCTCCTGTGAGTGCTCATGCCTCCCCAGATGAAACCACTAGCAACTTCCAGTAGCTCTGGTTTCTCTGTCTGATTCGCCTCTCTCCCCCCCACCCTCCTCGTGCAGCCGCCCCTAACATCTCTCTCCAGCTCCTTGCCAACTCAGCTACGTCCACTCTGTTGTTCTCTCCTGCAGCTCTGATCAACCTTTTCTATAAATGTTTGCCTCTCAACTTACCAAACTTGACTTTTCAACCCTGTCTTGGGTCCCCACAGCCTGGCATACAGAGGACCTTCAGTGTCCATGCAGCGATTGAACAGGTAAATGAACACTGGAGAAGCGCTTCAGCAGAATCCCACAAGGGGGCGCGTTCTCTACATTTTAGGAAGAAACAGGGCCGGCACTTAGGAAATCAATTCTTTATGAAAAATCCAGCTTTGTGTTTAATTTTTAAAGTCATTTGCTGTTTACTTAATGGGAACTGAAATTCTGCCATGTTGTACAAGCCTCGAAGCACTGTACCACTGCCAACTCTTTCTGCTTCTTACGGGTAATGTCAATATTCATGCTTGTGTAAAAAAACAAAATTACACATGGCATTTAATTTTGCATATTAGGAATTCAGATCACTGAATTTATATGAGACTTTCTTACATATTTTTTAGGTTAATATCCTTAGGTAAGGTTACTATTGAGTTAGTTCAGTGCAAATAGGTTTACAGATTATCCCAAAGACCTGTTCTTCTAAACCTTCATTTCTTTTTTTAAAAAAAATATATTTTGTTGATTTTTTTACAGAGAGGAAGGGAGAGAAATAGAGAGTCAGAAACATCGATAAGAGAGAAATATTGATCAGCTGCCTCCTGCACACCCCCCATCAGGGATGTTCCCGCAACCAAGGTACATGCCCTTGACCGGAATCGAACCTGGGACCCTTCAGTCTGCAGGCCAATGCTCTATCCACTGAGCCAAACCAGTCAGGGCTAAACTTTCATTTCTTCACCACACTTATTCTCATTTAATCTCAGCTGTAAAATTAATGGTGTATTCCTACTGATCATCTTGACCTGCCTAGTACCACAGGGATTTTAATAAGGGGGGTGGAAAGGGGAGAAACTGATTTCACCAGCAATTAATAGCCACGGGCATGCAGTACAAACACACTTAGCACAGATATCATGCTTTAATATTCCGGTGACTCCCTTCAGTGCAATATTCCTGACTGGCCTCTAAAGCAGCCATGGGCTCAAGGTTCTGCTTTTAAGGGAAAATGTTGTTCTTAGCATCACTCACTGAAAGCAAAATGGCGCAGCTAGTGGACAGACACTGAGATTATACTCACTGCCAGCCGTCTGGAAACATGGAGACATCGACGAACGATTCACACCATCGGGTAAGAACAGCAACAGAACGTGAACCATGTACATGAGAGTTGGTTCAAGTACGATGGCGTGACAGAATGAACTGCAAGGAATGCATGTGGTCACCTTTGGAAAGTGCATGGACTATCTCCATCCCATAGCAGGTAACTGCATATGGAGGCGGGTTCGTTCTCCATAGTATGCCAGGGAGACTGTATCTCTGCTAAATAAAGTGTGTGTGTGTGTGTGTGTGTGTGTGTGTGTGTGTGTGTGTGTGTGTGAAAGAGAGAGAGAGAGAGAGAGAGAGAGAGAGCGAGAGAGCAGATTGACATCAGGGATGACATTTCAGGGATGACATTTGGAAAATCAACATTCATGGAACTGGAGGGAGGCCTCACTTTGTCAACTTGGCTCTTGCCCATCCTGAGCCAATTCTGGGAAGCCTTTTGGAGCAATTGGCCTGCATAGGCACCTCTCACCTGCTCTACTCTCATCCCGAGGGCACGTGTTTCTCACAGAACGGAAAGCAGTTTCTCTTCTCTGCCTGGAACCCTCCCCCTGCCCTAGTGACGGGAGAGCACTCCTCCTCCTCCTCCTTGGGACATTCACAGAAGGGTGACTCCAGGCTTGTCAGTCCTTTCCCCAGAGAAAAACTTTCCTGACCGCGTGGGTCAGGGCAAACATCTGTTAAAAGTTCTCTTTTTGCTCTAAATATTTCTCTCTTGTCACACTTACTGCTATCACAATGTTGCATTGCTTTAAAAAGATAAACTAAGGCATAGTTACCATTTAAGAGTTTATTTGAGCAAAAATCTATTCGAATCAGGCAGTGCCAAGCTGGCATTTCACTTACAGGAGCTTGGGGAGAGACTTTTATAGAGAAAGAGTGGAAGCAAAGTAAGGGGGTTATTGATTGGCTAGAACTGAAAGTCTGACGGCTGCTTGTTGTCCTTACGTGCCAATCTGTAAACTTAGGGAAGCTACTGTGTTAGCGTCACCTCAGTCTAATGGCCTCCTTGTTTAACTGATTCAACACCGGTAATTATTTAATTAAATACTGACTCCGCTGAAAGCGCGAGGAGACCTCCAGGTATGTCTTTGCTCCATTACCTAGTGGAATGCCCAGCACCAAGTAAGCATTCAATAAATACTTGTCGGATAAATGCATGAAGGAATATTCCAAAGGATGAGTAAATCATTTTGTTAGGCTGCAGCACTGGCGGGTTGTTCTGGGAAAGGGGAGAATAAATGTATGCTTGCTTTTCTCTCAGAGACTTGGGGGGACGGAGGAAGCAGAGGTCCTGACTTTGAGCCCTGCTTAGAGAAAAACTCCCTCCCAAGTTTCTGTCAGTTCTTTTAAGGCAGAGCTCCTGGCTTAGAGTCGAAGGTGCTTTGTTCAGGAAACGTTGGGAAATGTCACTAGCTCGGTGAGCTGGTGGCGGAGGGCCAGGCAGGGTGCTCACAGCATGGGAGCTCCGTGATCCCAGTGGGTGACATACTCGCCCATTTCTCTGTGCTCCGTTAGTCTGTCATGTCTTTCTGTAGGAACACATCTTAGAACCCTAGACTAGAGCTGCACAGGATTGCATCGATTAGTAACAACCTCATTATATCTGAGCCACAAGAGTCACAACATTCTGCAGCCTTCTGTGGTCCTCCCATACAAGTAAAACATCTCGGGTTCCTATGCAGTGTAGCTGCAGGAAGTATAGTCACCACCCAGCTATTTCAGGGGATTCACAGGGGAATGTTCACATGGCCTGTTGTCAGCTCTCACCACCAATGTCCCTGCCTTCTTCTATCCTCCTGCCCATCCCCCCTTCTTCTCCCTGATGTTCCAGCTCTGTCTGAGCCACTCACCTGAATTTGGCCACAGCCCAGCCTTTCCTTTAAGACCTTATGAGCCCAGCATTGTTGTCTATAACTTGCTTTATAAAAGGCTGGAAGGAAACAGAGTGGAATTACTAAGCAAAATAAGAAACTATTGACTCAGGTATCAGACTTGAGCTTACTCCTGCTGGTCTCCTTGGCCTGGCCAGATGCCGTATTGCTGGAAATGGTCTAATCCTATATGGCAAAAGCCTAATATGCTAAGTGTCTGACTTTTCATTAGACTGTTCGACTAGTCACTATGCGTATACTGACCACCAAGGGGCAGACGTTCTGACCGGTAAGTTAGCTAGCTGCTGGGGTCTGGCCGATTGGGACTGGGCAAGATGGGCTGGACACACCCTGGAGCCCTCCCGCGGTCCCTCCCTGGCCCCCGTGTGGTCCCTTGGCCTGTCCTACACCCCCTCGCAATCTGGTACCTCTCGGGGGATGTCAGAGAGCCAGTTTCGGCCCAATTCCCACAGGCCAGGCCTAGGGACCTTACCAGGCCTCTAGTTTATAATAAATGTCTTCACCTCGGTCTTTATTCTCCATTCTTTTTTTTAAAGGATATATATTTTATTGATTTCAGAGAGGAGGAAAAGGGAGAGAGATCAATGATGAGAGAGAATCATTGATTGGCTGCCTCCTGCATGCCCCCTACTGGGGATCAAGCCCACAACCCAGGCATGTGCCCTGATGGGGAATCAAACCATGATCTCCTGTTTCATAGGTCGATGCTCAACCATTGCTCCACTGCAGTCGGGCATGCTTTAAGCCCACAACCCTCTGACCTCAGCCCCTTCGGCCCAAATCCATTATCATCCAAAGAAGCCCCCCGAGGACCATGCCCTTTCCATTTTATCTACGACAGTTTCATTTACGCATGTTTACTTTTCTTATCCTTGTTAGACTCGGAAACTTGGTGATGCATAGCCAAGAGGTCCCCTAAAGCAGTTATCGCTCCAAGATTAACTCTGCTGCATTTTCAAATAGTAATTTTCCCCACTTGCTGCCTATACTCTTTTGATAAGAAAACAGAAGTCACAAAGTCCTAGTGACTTCAAAGTGGCATCGCTTTTCAGAGATAGATTTTAGGCCAGAATTTTTAGTTCTGAGACTTCTCACTTCCAATCTAGTACACTTTCTGTATAAATTTCTCTAATCTTCTAGCCGAGGAGCTCCTTCAGGGCATGGAAGAGTTATCTAGCTCAGCACAGTGCCTGGAACATGGTAAGATTATGCCCCATGAATGTCTGCTGCTGAATAGACATGCTTCATCCACATTTCCTCAACATCCTTTTAGCCCCAAGCTCTCCAGCCTTTCCCTTGGGAGCCAGTGACCAGCTGTGACCAGTAGAGGGCAGCAGAGGAGCAAAAGCACTGACCCTGGAGCTGGGTGGTTGAAGTGTTGCAGTCAAGTCAAAGCCAGAAACATCATGGAATACAGATGTCACATCCAACAAATAAAAACACCGGACACTCTGGGACATGCTTAATTGGAAAGTTATTCCTTGTCCTGGAGAGTATTATGCTAAGTGAAATACGACAGTCAGAGAAAGACAAGTACGTATCACATGATGTCACTCATATGTGGAATCAAATAAACAAAATAAACTGTTGAACAAAATCAATCCAGAGACATAAAAGCATGGAACAGACTGTAAAATCTCAAAGGGAAGGCAGGGGAGGGTGGGTGGGAAGAGATCAACCAAAGAACTTGTATGCATAGGTGCATAACACATGGACACAGACAGCAGGGTGGTGAAGGCCTGGGGCAGGGGATGGGGGTGGGCTAGAAGGGGTGAATTGGGGGGAAAAGGGGACATATGCAATACTTTCAACAATAAAGATTTTTTTAAAGTTGTATTGTGTGATACAAGTAAATTATAAAATCTAAATAGCAATAAAATACGTTTATTATTAAACAACTGAAAGAGTTATTCCTTGTTTATCTGAAATTCAAATGAACTAGGCATCCCGTGTTTTACCTGGCAACTCCGACAAGTGCCACCGCACATGAACCTGATGCTCAGTAAGTGGCCTGGGGCCTCCTGAGGAGCCTGGTGGAAGGAATCTGACAGGGAAGGTGTATGGTGAGCTTACAGAAATCAGATGGTGACAGCTGAAAGGGGATTGCGCCATCTCCACATGCGGGCAATTCATAGCTCTTCAAGGGCCTGTGGGGCAATGAACGGGGAAAGCTCCAGTGAGAAGGTGCGACTTGAGCGAAGACTCAAAGATGGTGAGGGAGTTAGCCATGCAGATCTGCGCAGGAGCAGAATGGGCAAAGGGGGCGCAGAAGAGGAAAGTCCGTGAGACCGACAGGAGAGCAGAGCATGGAGGAACTTCTCGGCTTTTGCTTTCACCATAAATGTGATGAGGAGCCATTGCAGGATTTTGAGCAAAGGAGTAACACAAAGACTCATTTTATTTTATTTTTAATACATTTTATTGATTTTTTTACAGAGAGGAAGGGATAGGGATAGAGAGTTAGAAGCATCAATGAGAGAGAAACATCGATCAGCTGCCTCCTGCACACCTCCTACTGGGGATGTGCCCGCAACCAAGGTACATGCCCTTGACTGGAATCAAACCTGGGACCTTTCAGTCCACAGGCCGACGCTCTATCCACTGAGCCAAACCGGTTAGGGCTAAGACTCATTTTAAAAGGATCACTATGGCCGCTATGTTGAGGAAAGGCTGTGGAGAGTGAAAACTGGAGAGAGGAGGTTTGTTAGGAGGTTACTGCAATAGCACAGAGAATGCAGAGCTTGGACTAGAGTGAGAGCAGTGGGCATGTTCAGAAGCAATGAATTCTGGGTATATTTTGAAGGTGAGTCAATGGAATTTGCTGATGGATTGGATATGGGATCTAGGAGACAGAAGCATCAGGGATGAGTCCAAAGAATTTGGCAAGAAAGGAGAATTGCTGGAGTGGTGTTCCTGAGTAGATGAGAGGAGACTGTATCCAAAATAGGACTACAACTAAAGCGTTCATATTTCATAACATCAATAAGAAGGAAGATGCTGCTAAATAAGACAGTAAAATATTAATAATATGCTTCCATTGTGAGGACAATGGATATAAAAAGGAAGTGGAGATTGTGAGGCCAACCAAGAGGCAATTGTAATTAGTTAGGGGAGATGAGTACAGATGAAAGTGCTGTAACTCTCAGGCTTAAGTAATCAGGGCTCCTCACAAGGGCCCCAGGCATCAGGAGTCTCACTCATAGAAGTGATTTCCTTAAATCTGTGACCTTCTCTGGTACCTGGGACCAGCTGAGATTGGACTGGCACCCACCTGGGTGAGGCACTCCAAGCTACGACTGGGGCCCCATGCACTAGTAGACTCAGTTCCATTTCTCTATTTTGGGATGCTCCCCTGCCTGCAGTCCACTGAATGGAGTTGACCAGATGTCCCAAGTTGCTCCATGATTCATGCACATCCGGTCAGTTATCCTGGGTTGTGGCCAGGTCCTGGCTCTGGGAGGTGCCCTGGAAAGCCAGTCATGCCCCTGGGCAATGCAGTTTTGTTTGTTTGTTTGTTTGTATGTTTTTAAGATTTGTGTGAGATTGGGCTGCCAAAATGGCACTGGCATGCTGATTTAGGCGCTTTAAATCATTTATGTAGATGGGGCCCTGCAAAAAAAATATTTGCACCAGGCTCTGCATACCCTAAGGATGACCCTGAGTGTGATATAGCAATGAAGGTTCGATCAAAAAGATAGTTTAAAGAAAAAGGGGTTGGATTGTTTATTTGTTTGGTGTTGAGTTTTATGAGTTCTTTGTATATTTTGGAAATTAAACCTTTGCTGGAGCTGCTGTTTGCAAATATCATCTCCCATCTGGTTGGCTGCCTGCTTGTTTTGTTGTCCACTTCTTTTGCTGTGCAGAAGCTCTTCCGTTTGATATAGGCACATGGTCCTACATACAGATTTGGTAAATTAGTAATCCACACATGTAACCTATATGTTCATGTAGACTAATGTCACCACAATAAAATTTAAAATAATAAAAAAAACATAAAGAAAAAGGGAGAATGGACACCACCTCACATTATTGGATATAATGGTGTCTGAGTGTCATCTTAGGTGAATTCCCCCACTACCCACCCCAGAAATGCCTCCAGCCTGTGCTTCCCCCCACCTTTTGGTGATAATGGGATTTAGCAAAGAGATAGCAGGCGGAGCTTTTTGAAGAGCAGTGCGGGAGCTGTAAGGAAGTAATTTTTCTCAAAATATGAAGTCATGGTCAAATATTATGGGGAAGGTGTCAGCCAACAATAATCTCTCCAGAACAGAACCAGCCGGGAAAGACGTAAACAGCATTCATTTCTCCCACATGCGTTATTAATCTCAGACCCCTGAGCATAGAGTTCTTACTGATTGCTCCAGCAGCTACGTGAAGAATAAGCAAACCCCCCCCCCCCATGCAATTTAAGTTATTTATCACTTATTTATGACATCACGTTGTGGGTCTCTTTTAAATCTACTCTGAGATCTCAAAGCCGTCTGTGCATGTTTCACAAATCTTAAACAAACAACTGAGAGGCAACACATCGAGGAGTTTTATTCGGCTACAAAATGAGTCCCCCGCATAGCCCAGTGTGTCCGCGGTGGGCGTACAGAACCTGAGAACAGAGCTGTGCCTGACGGTGCAGTAGCTCAGAGCCCGGGCACGGGAGCCAGACTCTGGGCTCAGGCCTGGCTCGTCCACTGCCATCCTCAGAGTCAAACGATTCTTTCTCATCATTAATGTTTTGTTCTCCTTCTCCCTTTGAAATATATATATACAAATGTTTAGTTCCTGTATATGAAAAGATTTTCTCTGCACTCTCCAAATTCTGTTTACTTCCATAAAAAAGGGGGATTTTAGAGATTTTATATGCCTTAGGAAACCTGCCATTGGGTAAAATGAGTTGGCACAGTGTTACAGCTATTTTTTAAAAGAATTATTAAGTTCTTTTTTCTGTTGCCCTGCATCCGCTTCCTTGCGCCCCAGTGTAATTTGCTTTCTGTGTCCTATTTCTTGTCTCCCAGTCACCCCTTCTTTTTTTGCTCACGATTATTCCAACCTATTCTTTTTGTTTTACCTTTGTCCAGTGCTTCATAAGCTGCATGTTTTTTCCCCCCTTGACAGAAGTAGATGTGGTAGGTGGAGTCTTCTCACCGGTGGAGGGAATTGTCCAACCATTTAGAATAAACCCAAGAAAACACCTGCTAATCTGAAGGCAGTTTGGTTTCTGCAACAAGGCTGGTCCAGCGGACTGCTCAACTATATTTCTATTCCATGAAGTCCGTCTTCATCTATTGCTGATTATGGATTGCATGAGCATTGCACTTTCACTTGTTCCCCAATTTGCATTTCTTCTGTTCAATTATTCATCCCTCAGCCAACATAGCATACTATCTTATCAATGTCAATTTAATAATATTTCTGCCTGTTTCCATCGATCACTGCATCTGAAATAATAAATCTCCTCTCCAGTCATTTTCTGTCTCCTTAATTGCTCTCACGGTTGTTTCTAGTTCTTAGAATCACTTGGTATTTGCTTTTACTTGTTCTTTGACAATCTCCTCCCACTAGAATAGTGGTTCTCAACCTTGGCTGCACATTAGAATCACCTGGGAATCTTTTTAAAATCCTGATTTCTGGGCCTCATCCTCCGGAAATTCTGTTTCTTTGTTATGGGGTGAGGCCACAACATTAGTAACAAAGAAACAGAATTTCCGGAGGATGAGGCCCAGAAATCAGGATTTTAAAAAGATTCCCAGGTGATTCTAATGTGCAGCCAAGGTTGAGAACCACTGCACTAGAAGGTTCAGCAACTTGGTTTGTTTGTACACTGTTCTTCTCCAGTACTCAGAACAGTAACTGTCTTGAAATCTATATTTACTGAATGAGTTATAATCATGTGCATCTTCTTACTAATATTTTCTAAACTTCTGAAGCTTTTTAAATGTATTGTATAAAATAAGATGAATAATTTTCATAAAATGCCTACAAATTAAGACCAATATGGCGGACTAGGAATGGCTCCCCAGTATCATCTCTCTGGGGTAGCAGAGTTGATGTGTTTTGGGTTTGGTGTTTACCATCATCATGGCATGTTTCTTAGGAAAGAAGCTTATAGAAAACATATTTAAGGAAGCAATAATATTTTTATCAGCATGTTCTCCTATAACTTAAAATCTCACCTACTGAAACAGAAATATGAGAACATGGATTTAGCCCTACAAATATTTTAGCTACAAATATTACCTAAATTGTCATAATTTAGGTAATAATGCAAACTAAAGTAAATTGCAATGGAGGTGATTGGGATCATTTCTTTGTAATATTTAGAGACAAGGGATTAACATCAAGGTCAGCTCATTACACTAACATTTTGACTGAAGCACCCATAGACAAAGAAGAGGGCATGGATGCCTCATGGGTCTGGAGGTATTGCCCAACCTGTGACCACAAGGATGAAATTACTTTTAGGTTTTATCTTTTACCTTAAAAGTTCACATAAAGTTTCTTCCATATAACATACTAGAGGCCCAGTGCACGAAATTCATGCACAGAGGGGGAGGGCTCAGCCCGGCCTGCACCCTCTCCAATCCGGGACCCCTCGGGGGATGTCCGACTGCCTCTCGCAATCCGGGACCGCTGGCTCCTAACCGTTCACCTGCCTGCCTGCCTGCCTGATGGCCCCTAACCACCTCCGCCTGCCTACCTGATTGCCCCTAACTGCTCCCCTACTGGCTTGATGGTCCCTAACTGCTCCCCTGCTGGCCTGATCGCCTCTAACTGCCTCTGCCTTGCCCCACACTCGGGACTCCCTTCTTCTGGCTGGCCGCAGGCACCCAGGACCCAGGCTGGCTTCGCCCAGGCCAGTCGCAGCAGCAGGCACCTGGGACCACCGATTGGGTGGCTTGTCCCTCTCCCGGGCTGCGGCCTGGCTGGTCCCCATTCCTCTCTCATGAGCTCATTTGTACCTGGCTGGTCCCCATTCCTCTCTCCCCAGTGTTGAGTGTCTGAGCCTTTGGCATGACAGCGTGAGGGTGTGACGGCATGACGGTGTGATGACTATTTGCATATTAGCTCTTTATTATAGAAGACCCTTATTTTTGAAATATAAAAACAACTTATTAAATAATAAATATGACATGAGTCAACTGAACACTCCAATAAGCCTTTTATCTTGAGTGTTATTCTCTTTCTGGTGTTCACTACTTACCTAGTAGGAGTCTGGATTCCTTAGAGAATTACAGAACTAGATGTCACTCCGGGGTCAGCTCCTGCTTCCCTGGCTCTCTGTTGGTGCCGCACAGTGCTCTCCCAGGTTCTAGCATGCAAAGCTCCTCTGCATCCGCCCCAAAGGCACTTTTTCAGCCCTTTGCCCCATTAACTCCCAATCTACATACTTTAATTCAATTATAGGAACTTTTTGGGAAGGGCCATTATTGTTCCCTTACGAATCTCATTTAACCCACCAAAAATAGACATCTAGTACATGTTCAGTATTGTCAGTAAGGCTACCCTAGGTTCTGCTGATAAGAGAAACAACTCCACAGTCCTGGTGGGTTAACACAACAAAGATTTATTCTCCTTTATTCAAAGTCTACTGCAGGTCCACGTAATTCTACAGGACATTTGTCTGTTACAGGATGGCTCACTGTTGCACCTCATACTCCCACAATCACCGTGGAATAATCCATGCTAGAGTTGAGAGATGCAATTAAATGCTTCCACCCTGAAGTGACATGTTGCTCTCATTTTATTGGCCACAGCAAGTCAGATGGTCATTACTAACTTCAAGTTCATGGGGAAATAAAGCCCTACTGTGTACCTGGAACGAGAGAGACACTGGATATCAGTGGGCAACAGTATTACCTGTCACACATACGTCTACCTGTTGACCAAATGAAACCCAGCGCCTTTTTATTATAATTTCAGCTCTGTGTATAATTGTCAATTTCTGGTAATCCTATTATTTAACTTGTTTCTTGTTTTAATTCTACCATTTCCCTTTGGACCCCATTTTAACAAACACAAAAGGCAAAATGCTAATTTAGACATGCATCAGGATAAATTAATTTACTAAAGCGCTTCCCCAAAAGTGTGAAGCCATCATTATCATAACTACACATTAATTGGATGCTTTACCTCATCACATTAATTAAACAGGTCACTAAGCCTTATTCCCTCTCCCAATAAAATGTTTAGGTTTTACTAATGATAACTTCACAGCGTGGTACTTGCCTTGACACCCCCCAAGCACTCTAAAACAGATGTAAATATAACCAGAAAACACGTTACATGTAACCTAGGAAAACACTCCTACGTGAGAAGCAACAGGAATGAGATACTGACATTTTTTTGCTTCATAATTCAGATTAATTGCTTTCTTTCATAAGCATTTCCTAGGAGAGACTTCAAGGGGACATGGAAGGGAGAGCTTGGTTTCTGCTTGATGAACAACCCTGTTTGCAGGAGAAAATGGGGAAGCTGTTTGCAGCCCTTGGTGGCTTCTCACCGACCCCACTGTGGCCTCTGAAGCACCGCAAGCTGAGGTCCCGCCCACCGCCCTAGCCTCCCATGCCCACTCCTCGCCCACCTGACTTCGGCTACTGGCCTCTCTGTCAACCCTGGAACCCCTCTTGTCCTTTCCCACCTTTCCCCCATGACACCGACTTTTTGGAAAATCCAGATCAGCTGTCTAGTAGAATGTCCCATCTGCTGGCTTAGGTGTGGGCAAATTTTGGCCTGTTTTGTACAGCCCTGGAGCTAGGAATAGTTTTATATTTATAAAGCGTTGTAAAACAGAAGAGAAAGAAGAAAGAAGAGGAGGAGAATGATGTGAAAACTATATGGCTTACAAAGCCTAAAATATTTACTAGTTGGCCCTTAAAAATTTTTTTTTCTGACCTCTGTTCTAAATCTTTATGTTTCTTCATGGTATTATTTCGTTTATGCCTCAAGTCCTTGGATTTGGGGAAAATTAGAATTTGGTTCTAGAACTATGTTGTCCAATATGATAGTCGCCAGCCACATGTAGCTATTGAGCACTTGAAATGAGGCTACTTCAAATTAAGGTGTGCTATGAGGGTAACATCACATCAGATTTCAAAGATCTATGATGTAAAATATTTCACCAATGATTTGTATATTGATTGCCATGTTGAAGTAATATTCTGGATATATTGAATTAAGTTTATCTTTAAAATTAATGTCACCTATTTCTTTTTTTCAATATAGCTACACTACAAACTTTTAAATTATATATATAGTTCACATTATGTTTCCATTGGACAATGCTGTCCTAGAGCCGTGCTTAAAATCAGGAAAAGGGACAGACCCAAAGACTGAGAAACAGCGATCAGGTTATCAATCCCCAGAAGGGAAGTAGGGGAGGGCGAGGGTAAGGGGTATTTTTGGCAAGAATACTTCATAGCTGATCTTATGTTCATCACTATATTGAGTCACAGTGTGAGACACATTTGTTTGTCCCATCATTAATGACTAGAGGCCCGATGCATGAAATTCATGCCAGGGCCTTGGCCTTGGCCCCTGGCCCCCAGCCGCGACTAGGGGCCTCTACTGTGGCCCCCACCCACTGCCACCGCAGTCAGGGGCCCCTGTCACCTCTGCCGCAGCCCCTGCCCACTGTGGCTTTGTCCAGAAGGAAGGATGTCTGGAAGGACGTCCAGTCTAATTAGCATATTATCCTTTTATTATTACAGATACTAAGTTTGATAACTTGATTAAGGGGTGACTGACAAGTACGTGTTTCCATTGGAAAGGCACATTTCCCCCTTCATAATCTGTAAGCTGTTATGAGCCTATCAGTTTCCTATTGACTTTTCACTTTATGCTTCCCGCTTCCTTTGGTGATCATTGCTTGAATCAGTTATCTCACTAGGGATTGCAAAATGGTGCTTAATAGTAAAAAAATGTTTTTAATTTCTTAACTGGCATTCTTTTCTTTCTTTTCTTTTCTTCCTTAAAAAATTTTTTTGAGTATCACAATGAACACATCAAATTTTTATTTACTCAGTGTGTTACAATCAAGCACAGTAATTCTTTCTGATACTCAAAACTCCCTAAATTTGCTTACTGGGATTCCCAAATCCTTTTATCATAACTCCATTAATTTTTTAGTGTTTCCTTGCCTTTAGGTACAAAAAGTCCCAGGTCCACCTTGTACTTGCCCTGTCCCAGAAGTTGAATCAGCCATTTCTTAAGAAGCCTCCATTGCTTTTAGTAAGATACTAGAGGCCCGGTGCACGGATTCGTGTACTGGTGGAGTCCCTCGGCGTGGCTGCAGTGATCAGGCCGAAACCAGCAGTTCAACACCACCTGCTGCTCCTGCCTGCTGCTCCCACTCATCCCAGTCCCACTGCTCCTGCTGCGGGCACATGCCCAGTCAGTTCTGATCAGGAGAGGCTCATGGCTGCGTCTAGCGCCCGTAGGCCAGCTGAGTGGCGCTCCTGCTGTGGCAGTGCACTGACCACCAGGGGGCAGCTCTTGCATTGAGCATTTCCCCCCCTGGTGGTCAGTGCTTGTCATAGCAACTGGTAGACCAGCCATTCGGTTGTTTGGTCATTTAGGCTTTCATATTTATAGATGGTATTCCCAAACCAAGATAACATTCGTAGATGTGGTCAAAGTTAGTAGGGTGACACTGCTTTTGGCCCTTTCAGTAAACAGAGCTAGAAAATATAATTTAAGAAATCACAAGGTCATATTGATATTTCCAATTCAAGTTTAATATTGAAATACAAACCTAAAATAAAAGAAGTTTTTCTTAACTTCTTTTATTTTAGGTTTGTATTTCTTTTCCATGTACATTAAAGCCATCACTTGATAAAACATGGATACATTTTCTTTTTGCTTTATCCTATAGTACATAATTTCAAAGTTAGTGTAACAATATTACAACTAACATTAACCATACTTGTGTAGTGAGTTTAAGATTTCTTTGTAGATCTTTTGACGTCAGAATACCATCTACTAGTATATAGTCAGAGTAAGTTAACATATTTAATCAAAGTATTCAAAAGTAACTCGAAGTAATTATTTTCCCTGAGAGGTCATGTTATACATTTGATAGACAGTTTCATTTATTTCTGTTTGTGTGCCATTTTAGGTTTTACTTTCTGTTTCTTTATTTTTGAATATGTAAGACATTTACATGGTTCAGTAGTCAAAACCATTACAGAAGGTTAAATTCAGAGGTTTTGTGCCATCCCTATCTCTGTACCCTGTTTCCATCCTATGTGTAGGTAGCTATTTTCATTAATTTTTGGTGTGTCGTTCCTGTATTTCTCCCCCCACCCCCACCCCCAAACACAAAAATAACACACATATAAATAAAACTACATGCATTGTTTATGCCCTGCTCTTTCTTGTTTAACATGTTTTGGAAAACACTCCCTATCATAGAGATCATAGAGATCTTCCTCCTTCTTCCTTTTCTTGAATTGCTGAAGAATACTCCACTGTGTGGATGTACTCTAGTTTATCAACAAGTGTCTTACTGGTGCACATTTCTGCTGTTTCCAATCATTTGCTACCACCAAAATTACATAGTGAATAAACTTATGTCTATGTTGTTTGGCGTTTGTGGAAATGTAGCTTCAGGGTAGATCCAAGAATCTAATTTTTAGAAACATCCCAAGTGATTTCATGCACAGCCAGGTTTGAGTACTGTTGCTTATGTGTATGGGAAAAATGGTATCCAGGAACCCATTCAAATAGTAGCCGCATGATTTTCAAATAGTATCCAGAACTGTTTGAAAGGGCAAGGGCTACGCCCTCCATCTTGCCCCAGGGCGAGGGCTACGCCCTCCATCTTACCCCGGATCCTCCATTTTTGGGGCAGCAGCCTTAGCCATGTGCTCAGCAAGGAGCTTCTTCCCAGAAGCCCAAGCCTCTGCTAGCCACACCTAGGATTTCTTTAAACTAACCAATGACAATCAAGGGAAGTGCACACCATAGATACGACCACATCCTGTGTAACGAGACACCGACTTGCGCCTGGCCAATCGGCAGGGCCCACCGTCTTCTCTCCTCCCCTTACTCCAACCCCCCTATAAAACCCCTCTCCACACAGAGCTCTCTTTCTCTGCCACTTGCCGCTGCATTGGTGAGTGTGATCGGGGAGCTGAGCTAGCTCAAATAAAAACTCTTTGCTTTTGCATTGGACTCGGCTGGCTCCCTGGTGGGCTTTTGGGGATCCTGAAATCTGGGCATAACAGTTAACATTTTCTTAAAAAATAAGGGATGGGGCCCTGGCTGGTGTGGCTCACTTGGTTGAGCATTGTCCCATGCTCTAAAAGGTTGCTAGTTAGGTTCTGGTTGGCCACGTGCACAGGTGGCAGTCGATCCCTGGTGGGGGGCTGATCCATGTTTGCTCTCACATAGATGTTTCTCTTTCTCCCTCTCCCTTCTCTGAAAATAAAAAAAATACATATTTTTTTAAAGTGGGGTTGGGGATTAGTTTTGGTTCTGTGCCCACCTCTCCCACATGCGAGGGATGGCACCCAGCTGGTGTGGCTCAGTGGTTGAGCATGGGCCCATGAACCAGGAGGTCACAGTTCAATTCCCAATCAGGAAACATGCCTGGGTTGCAGGCTCAATCCCCAGTGGTGGGAGTGCAGGGGGAAGCCAATCAATGATTCTCTCTCATCATTGGTGTTTCTATCCCTCTCTCCCTCTCCTTTCCTCTCTCTGAAATCAATAAAAACATATTTTTTAAAAAGAGGGAGGGGGAAAATGAGGAAACAACAGGTAAAGAAGCAAGGTTCTCATCCTGAATCCTCACCTACTGTATCTAGTTGAATGTAATTGAGTTATATGAATGGAAGTGGAACTTCTGGAGTCGTGTCCCCAAATCACCATGTTGGTAACAAGGCTACCCTATGGATATACACATAAGTAATCCAGATTTGAGCAGTGAACAACTCTCAGTTTGGATGTTTTGAACCTCAAGTAGCCCAGGGGCATCCAATATGGCATCTAATGGGCAGTGGTTTGCACAGGTTTGGAGCTCAGATTAGGAGTGTTTGCTGTAAACAAAGCCAGGTATTCTGTCACAAAAAGGATTAATTCAGGAGAAAAGAAAAAGGTTTGCAATCCAGTGTGTGCAGACATGGTGAGAGAGAAGCAGGAAGATCAAGAAGCAGCAGGAAGCCCCCTTTTTACTGAGGGGAAGAACAAGTTGAGGGGAGGGGCTGTTGCACCCACAGAGCTCTGTTGTGAACACAGTTTTTCCTGCAGGGCTTTAGTGACTGACATGTGGTGTCAGAGCTCCTGCCACAGGCCCTCCTCCCGAATCTTGTCTAGGTTGAAGGTCTCATAAATTTTGACAGGTCATTAGCATATAGGTGACAGAGTAGGTGAAAGATGATTGAAGAAGTTGCTTAAGATGGAACCCTGGGGAACGGCAGTACTTAAGAGGCCAGTAGAGGAGCCCAATAAAGTACATATGGCCAGAGGGGCAGAAGGAAGACTGGAGAAGCCAAATGATTAACTCCCAGGAAGCTGAGTGTCACAGGAAGAAAACAGTTTTCAGTGTCAAATACTGGTGAGAGGTGAAGTAAGAAAAGGCTAAATAGTATCCGTTGGATTTAGCAACAAAGAGACCAGCAGTGTGACTTTTGACACAGCAGAGTCAATGCTGTGTTGGAAACAGTAGCCTGAGAGTGTTCAGGAAGGAAGTCAACCTCCTTGAGATGAATCTTGGATACACTGGTGTTTTGTCAGTTGCAGCAGAGATTTTTTTCTTCTGAAAGCCACAAAAGTGGACATTTGTACCCAAAGGGAGGAAAAATCAATTTTGGTATTTTCTCAAACCTTTGGTGCTGGCTGTTGTTTATATTAGAATCTAGCATAAGATGCTTTTGGATTTAGCAAACAGTGTATGCAGGGTTATTTTGGGTATATTATTAATAAAGCAATTTCATAATAAGTAGTACCCAAATAGTAATGTAGTGATATATTTTACCCTTACAGAGAACCATGATTTTCAAATAGTAGCCCCATTAAGTATGAGAATCATGGCACCAGACAATTTTTAAAAACATTGTCCCTTTTCTTCTACTTTGTTGCCCCCATCCCCGTCTATACTCAGGGGAGCAAAAATTTCTTTCTGCTTAAAGAAATTTGGGAGACCAGGGTGTACTCACCAAGAAAAAGATGAAAATAAAGTTTGCTCTATAAAAAAGAAAAAGAAAAAGATGAAAAGGACCTCGAATGTTACCTAATACAGTACAGTGGTTTCCAGGCCTGGCAGAGCATCAAAATAAAGAACCTTAACTTGCCTTAAAAGACAGAACCCTGGGCCCCTGCCCTAGATCCAGATACAAGGGGTGGAATGGGGACTAGAGATCTGCACCTTGTATAACTGCTTTTGATGACAGAAATCCAACTCCTTAAGGAAACAGAGGCCCCAAACAGTCACTAGTCTCAGATCGGAGATTCCCTGTTCCGTGCTCCTGAAAGGCAACTGGATTTTCGTTTTGGGGGTGGTGCGGAGGGCTTGCTTTTCCGGGTTCTCTAGGCTCACTAGACGTGGCCTTCCCCCGTGATTCAGTCTCCGAAGGAGCTGTCGTGGGCTAGCGGCCCAGCAAGTGCCACACATGCCGCTGCCCAGCGGGCTGGTTTCGATTTCATCCAAACCCCTGGTTCCGTCCAGGCACTGACCCCCTCTGCCCCCCACCCCTTGCACACAGCCCAGCCCGCGGTTTGTGGGCGGAGCTTCGTTGCAGCCCCGCCCCTCCGCGCTCGCACTGGCGTTCCCGGAAGTTGACAGTCTTGCAGCCGCGGGCCTGATTGGCTGATGAAGGCCGGGTGGCCACGCCGGGTTTTCCCGGGTTGGGTTGAGTTTCGGAGAGTTGAGTTATGGCCTCTAGGAACAAGCAATTGCGCGAACTACAGGGACAGCTGCTCCCGTCCAAGGCCCTGGAGGAGGTGAACGAGGACTGCCTGGAGGAGGAGGACGATGACTGCCTGGCGGAGGAGGAGGACGAGCCGGTGTTTGTGGACGCCGAGGAGCTCTGCTGCGGGGGCCTCAAGGCCGGCAGCCTTCCCGGGTGCCTCCCCGGTGAGGAAGCGCGGGAGCCTGGGGGTTGCGTGGGGGCGAACGCGGCCCTGTCCCGGGTAAGGCGCCCCAGCGCTGTTCGCAGACTTCCTTGGGGAAGGCCTAGCTGTTTTGTTTACTTAGATAAAATTATATTGATACTATAGTAGCAGTAACTTGAGCAAATACTATGTGTTAAGCTTGTGCTCTACATGTATTCTCTCTTGTAATGTTCACAACTCTTTGAAGTAGTGAATCGGGGGCTTTCAACTATTTCCGTATCCAGCCTGGAGTCAAATACGTGATTTTTTTCCTGCTGCTTAGAAAACACAGGCACCGTGGCCGGTTTGCTCAGTGGATAGAGCGTTGGTCTGTGGACTGAAGGGTCCTGGGTTCAGTTCCGGTGAAGGGTACATGCCTGGGTTGTGGGCTGACCCCAGTAGGGGGCGTGCAGGAGGCAGCTGGAAACACAGGCACCCAAGAAACACTATCAAGGCATCATTGATTCATTAACCTTGTGTTAATACTGTTGATATCTGTGTTTAGCATGTGTAGTTTCCTATGCTATGAATTATCCTTGTGACAGCTGTTTAGAATATTTTACTATTTAGACCAGTGCCTTCCAGTGGAATTTTCTGTGATGATGGCATAGTTTTATATTTGCGCTGTCCAGTACAATAGCCACTAGTCACATGTGGCTATTGAGAACTTGAAATGCAGCTAGTGCAACTAAGGACCTAAATTTTAAAATTAATTTAATTTAAATTTATTTTTTTCTTTTTATTTCCTTATTTTTTAAAATAATTCTTAATTGTTGAAAGTATTACACATTTCTACATTTCTCTGTTTTTTTCCCAATTGACCCCCTCCAGTTCACCCCCGTCGCCTGCCCCAGGCCTTCACCACCCTATTGTCTGTGCCCATGCATATGCATACAAGGTCTTTGGTTGACTACCTCCCATCCACCCACTCTCCCCTGACTTTCCTCCAAGATTCTGTACGCTGTTCCATGCTTCCATGTCTCTGGACCCACTCCATTCATCAGTTTCTTTTGTTACTTGGATGCCACATAGGTGTGAAATCATGTAATACTTGTCTTTCTCTGACTGGCTTATTTCACTTAGCTCAATACTCTCTAGGTCCCTCCATGCTGCCTCACAGGGTAAGAGATCCTTCTTTTTTACTGCTGCATAGTATTCCATGGTGTAAATGTCCCATAGCTTTTTAATCCACTCATCCACTGATGGGCACTTGGGCTGTTTCTGGAACTAAGCTATTGTAAGTTGTGCTGCTGTGAACATAGGGGTGCATACATTCTTTCTGATTGGTGTTTCAGGTCTCTTAGGATATATTCCTAGAAGTGGGATCACTGAGTCAAATGGCAGTTCCATATTTAATTTTTTGAGGAAACTCCATACTGTTTTCCATAATGGTTGCTTCAGTTGCATTACCACCAGCAGTGTACTAGGGTTCCCTTTACTCCACATTCTCACCAGCACTTGTTATTTGTGGATTTGTGGATGACAAATCCTAGCCATTCTGATAGGTGTGAGGTGACACCTCATTGTCATTTTAATTTGCATCTCTCTGATGATCAGTGACTTGAGCATTTTTTCATATGTCTCTTGGCCCTCTGTATGCCCATTTTGGAGAATTGTCTATTTAGGTCATTTGCCCATTTTTTAATTGAATTGTTTGTCTTCCTTTTGTTAAGTTGTATGAGTTCCTTATATATTTTGGAAAGTAGCCCCTTATTGGGTGAATCACTGGCAAATATGTTCTCCCATGCAATGGGCTTCCTTTTCATTTTGTTGAGGGTTTCTTTTGC
>NW_006295054.1:2276720-2280923 GCF_000327345.1 Myotis davidii
GGTCCAAAGAGCCGCGTGTGGCTTGCCAGCCGCCATTTGCCGACCATGGTCCTAGGAGATGTATCTATAAACATATTGCTATGAGAGATGTCTGGGATTTTGCTGCCTGTAGTTTCTTCTAGGATTTTTATGGCTTCATGACTTAAGTGTTTTGTCCATTTTGAGTTTATTCTTGTGTATGGTGTAAGTTAGTGGTTTAGTTGCATTTTTTTTTGCATGTATCTGTCCAATTTTCCCAAAACCATTTATTGGCACCACTGTATGCACTTGCCTCCTTTGTCATATATGATTTGAGTGTAATGGTTTGGGTCGATTCCTGGGGTATCTGTCCTGTTCCATTGATCTATATGCCTGTCCTTGTGCCAGTACTAGGCTGTTTCAATTACAGTGGCTTTGTAGTATAACTTGAAATTTGGTATTGTGCCTTTTATTTCTTCTTCTTGTCTGATTGCTGTGGCTAGGACTTCCAGTACTATGTTGAATAAGAGTGGTGACAGCGGACATCCCTGTCTTGTTTTTGTTCTTAGATTTGTCATATATGGCCTTTATCATGAGATATGCTCCCTCTATTCCCACTTTGCTAAAAGTTTTTATCAAAAAAGGGTGTTGGATTTTGTCGAATGCTTTTTCTGCGCCTATTGATATAATCATGTGATTTTTGTCTTTCAATTTGTTTATGTGATGTATCATGTTTAATGATTTGCGAATATTGTACCAACCTTGCATCCCTGGAATAAATTCCACTTGGTCATGGTGTATGATCTTTTTAAATATATTGCTGGATCCGATTTGCTAATATTTTGTTGAGGATTTTAACATCTATATTCATCAGAGATATTGGCCTGTAACTTACTTTCTTTGTAGTGTCTTTACCTGGTTTTGGAATTAGGATAATACTGGCCTCATAAAAAGAGCTTGGAACTGTTCCTTCCTCTTGGATTTTTTTTAGAATAGTTTGAGAAATAAAGGTGTTCTTTGAATGTTTAGTAAAACTCCCCCATGAAGCTGTCTGGACCTGGGCTTTTGTTTGCTGGGAGTTTTTTTTTTTTTTTTTAATTACTGCTTTTATTTCATCAGTTGTTATTTGCGTATTCAGATTTTCTGATTCTTCCTGATTCAGTTTTGGGAGATTGTATTTTTCTAGAAATTTGTCCATTTCATCCACAATGTCCACTTTCGTTTCTGATTTTATTTATTTGGGTCCTCTCTCTTTGTTTCTTGATCAGTCTGTTTAACAGTTCATCAATCTTGTTTATCCTTTCAAAGAACCAGCTCATTTTTTTTTAAGTCTCTATGTCATTTATTTCTGCTCTAATTTTTATCATTTCCTTCCTTCTACTTACCCTGGGCTTTTCTTGTTGTTCTCTTTCTAGTTCTTTAAGTTGTAGGGTTAAATAGTTTATTGTTAATTTTTCTTGTTTTTTTGAGGAAGTTAATGCCTGTAGTGCTATGAACTTCCCTCTCAGGACTGCTTTTGCTCTGTCCCAGAGATTTTGGGTTGTCTGTTCATTTACATTTTTTTCCAGGAAGTTTTTGTTTTCTTTTTTGATCTCATTGGTAACCCATTCATTGTTTAGTAACATGCTATTTAAGCCCATGTGTTCGAATTTTTTGGGTGTTTCTACTGTAGTTGATTTCTAATTTCATTTCACTGTGATCTGAGAAGGTACTTGATATGATTTCCATCTTCTTGAACTTTAAATATTTGTTTTGTGTTCTAACATGTGGTCTAGCTTTGTGAATGATCCATGTGCACTTGAGAAGAATGTATATTCTGCAGCTTTGGGGTGAAATGTTCTATAAATGTCAATTAAATCCATCTGATCCAGTGTGTCCTTTAGAGTCACTGTTTCCTTGTTAATTGTTTGAAGGTCTATCCAGTGAAGTCAGTGGGGTGTTAGAGTCCCCTACTATGACTGTATTGTTGTCGATCTCTCCATTAAAGTTCCCTAGAGTTTTTTTTTTATACATTTAGGTGCTCCTATATTGGGTGCATATATGTTTACCAGGGTTATATCCTCTTGTTGGATTGATCCCTTTAGTAGTATGTAGTGACCTTTGTTGTCTGTTGTGATAGCCTTCATTTGTTAAAAAATATTTTGTTATTGATTTCAGAGCGGAAGTGAGAGAGAGAGAGGGAGATAGGAACATCAATGATGAGAGCCAGTCATTGATCGGCTGCCTCCTGTTTACCACCACCACCACCACCACCACCTCCCCCCACACACACACACACACTGGGGATTGAGCCACAATGCAGTGTGTGCCCTTGACTGGAATTGAACTTGTGACCCTTCAGTGTACATGTCGATGCTCTATCCACAGAGCCAAACAAGACAGGGAAGTAATGGCCTTCATTTTGAAGTTTATTTTGTCAGCTATGAGTATTGCTACTCCAGTTTTTTTTTTCTTTTCCATTTGCATGGAAAATTTTTTTTCCATCCCTTCACTCTCATTCTGTGTGTGTGTTTTGTTCTGCGGTGGGTCTCTTTAGACAGCATATAGTTGGGTCATGATTTTGTATCCATTCAGTTACCCTACATCTTTGGAAGGGAGCATTTAATTTATTTACATTTAAGGTTGTTATTGATAGATACTTATTTACTTTTAATTCTGTATGCCTAGGTTTCTCTCCATTTCATCTTCTCATTATAGCAGTCCATTTAGCATGTCTTGTAATGCTGGCTTGGTGGTGATGTACTCCTTTAGCCTTTTTTTGTTGTTGTTCAGGAAGCTATTTGTCTATTTTTTATTTTTTTTAAGTTATTTCTTTATTGATTTCAGAGACGAAGGGAAAGGGAGAGAGAGAGAGATAGAAACATCAATGATGGGAGAGAATCATTGATTGGCTGCCTCCTGCACACCCCCTATTGGAGACTGAGCTCGTAACCCGGGCCTGTTCCCTTGACCAGAATCAAACCCAGGACCCTTCAGTCCACAGGCTGACGCTCTATCCACTGAGCCACACCCGCTAGGGCTTGACCATCTATTTTGAATGATAGCCTTGCTGGATATAGTAATCTTGGTCTCAGATCCTTGCTTTCCATTACCTTGAGTACTTCATGCCATTCCCTTCTGGCCTGTAGAGTTTCTGATGAGAAATCGGGTGTCAGCCTTATGGGAGTTCCTTTGTAGGTAATAGTTTTCTTTTTTCTTGCTGCCTTTAAGATTCTCTCTTTGTCTTTAATTTTTGGCATTTTAATTATGATGTGTCTGGCCACGAGCCTGTTTGGATTCTTCTTGCTTGGGGTTCTCTGTGCCCCTGAACTTGTGTGACTTTTTCCTTTACCAGATTAGGGAAGTTCTGCCGTTATTTCTTCAAACACGTTTCTCTCTCTCTTTCTCCCTTTCTGCCTCTTCTGGCACACCTGCTATTCAAATATTGTTATGTTTCACATTGTCCCCCAGCTCCCTTAAACTGTCCTGTTTTTTTAATTGTTTTTTCTTTTTGGTTCTCTGAGTGATTTTTTTCAATCCTGTCTTCTTATTCACTAGTTCGATCCTCAACTTACCCTAAATTGCTGTGTATTCCTTCCAGTGTGTTCTTTGTGCTATGTCATTCTTTGTTTCTGTTTTCCTAGTTACTATATGTTTTCTCATGCTGTTCAGCATCTTTACCATCATTATTCTGAACTCTATATCAGATAAATTTCTTATCTCCATTTAATTTTTCTCTTCTTCTGGAGCATTCTCTTGTTCTTTCATTTGGGGATTGTTTCTTTGTCTTATTTTGGCTGCCTGTTTGGGTTTGTGACTCTGTATAAGTAGATCTGCTAAGCCCCTCAATCTCTGGTTCTGAAAGTGTCAAACTGTTTCTGACTAATTAGATCAAGCAGAGACTCAGATCCTCCAGAGACCACCCATTAAGAGACTGGGTCTCAGGAACTCCACACTGCCGAGCTAGCTCAGCCAAGGGTTCTGCAAGCTGGAGGGAGGGCGGTGAAGGATGAAGAAATGGCAGACAGAGAATAAGCTGGGTCTAGGTCAGTGATGGTGAACCTTTTGAGCTCGGTGTGTCAGCATTTTGAAAAACCCTAACTTAACTCTGGTGCTGTGTCACATATAGACATTTTTTGATATTTGCAATTATAGTAAAACAAAGATTTATATTTTTGATATTTATTTTATATATTTAAATGCCATTTAACAAAGAAAAATCAACCAAAAAAATGAGTTCGCGTGTCACCTCTGACACGCGTGTCA
>NW_006295054.1:2281158-2281789 GCF_000327345.1 Myotis davidii
AAGTTACACTGTTCTTGTGAGTTTCACTTGTTTTTGTTCTTGTTCTTGCTGCACTTTCCTCAGCCCATTAGTTACCCAGATAAGATCTAGGGAGCTTCATAAGGTCAAGCCTAATTATGCTGAGAGGACTGTGCTCTCTAAGCTGGGACTTACTGTATTTGCCGGCGTATAAGACGACTGGGCGTATAAGACGACCCCCTAACATTTCCACTCAAAATACAGAGTTTGTTATATACTCGCCGTATAAGACTACCCCATCTTCCGCACACCTTCCACACACCAAATAAAAGGTAAAACAATATCAGATTTGATTTTAACATTTTAATTTATATTCAAATGCTTATGACATGCAGGAAAACTGTCACAAGGCTGTATGTAATCAAACATATACATAAAACAGTGCAAGTTTATTACCGGTAAACATACCGGTAATTCACTAAAGAAAACACACTCTATAGACTGGTACCGTAGATGCTTCTCAGGAACACAGGCAAGCAGCCCACAACCTAGAGGGACTGTCAATGATAGAAGTAAGATAACAAATAGAGGGAGAGAGCAAGTGCCGGGCAAGTCCCTAGCAAGTTTGCTGGCGTGACAGTTTCACCTTAAAAGCCTTCAAACTCCTCTTCAT
>NW_006295054.1:2282300-2299364 GCF_000327345.1 Myotis davidii
ATCGCAAATGTCTGTGTGACAAAGATGACCTCTGTTGTGTGAGGGAATGACTCAGCACAGGAAACTGGGGTGTCTGCCTTCTGAGCTCTAACCCCAGAGCCCCTGTTCCTGGCTCCTGTGCACACAGCTCCAATCCACTCTGCCCTCCCTCTGCTGGAGCATAAGGTGAGTGGCTTTACACTTTAAAGGATGCGTTGGTCCTTTAAGAGGGTATGTGAATTTCCACCTCTCCTTTCCTGGAAGATAAGCAACCCTGCTGCTTTTCACAGCCAGGTGTTTTGTGGATACTCTTGTCAGTTCTAGTGCTCTCTGCTCGGGGGGCCCAGCTTGGAGATTAGATCCCACAGTTCTCAGTGGCAACCCCCCTCAGCTGAGATCTCTCTCTGAGACTTCAGTTGCTGTCTGTGGATACCCAGCCAGCCCTTTCACACCTCCGCCCCTCCTACCAGTCTCTATGCGGTCTCCACTTTTGGTCCTCAGGTATCAGGATTCTCTCCTGCAAGTTTTCCGTTGATTAATCAGAAAGTTTTTCTGTATTATAGTTGTAATTCCAGTTTGGTCCTGGGAACAGCATCCACTTACTCGGCCGCCATTTTTAATATCCTATTTAATTTAAATTTAAATAGTTACACATGAATGGACAACACAGGTTTAGACAATTTTCAAGTATTTGTGGAGGGTTTAGTAATTTATCCTAAAAGCATTAGTGACTAGCTACTGTATTCCAAGCAAGGTGTTTGCTGCAGGGATACCTTGAGCGATATGATGATGAGGTTGCTGTCCTAATGGAGCTCACTATCTAGTGAATTAAACAGACATCCTTTAAATGATCACAGAAGTAACTATCATGTTACTCAGTGCTTATGAGAAATAGTAAGTTGTGCTAGAGAGGTTATATTCATGAGACTCAGTGAAGGTTTTTGGGAGGAAGATAGTTAAGCTGAGATAAATGGGATAAACAGTAAAGAAGAGAATGCTTGAGGCAGATGGAACAGCTTATTCAAAGACCTGGTGGTGGGAGGGACCATGACATTTTTTTTAGAAACTGCATGAAGGTCAGTTTTGGCTGAAGTCAAAGTAGCAGAGAGAGGACTACTTTTAGAAGAGCAACAGCCTTTTGCCATGCACCATGCTTACCTCTTGGAGCTCAAAGACTAATGAAACATTGTCCTATGCTAGAGGGCTTACAGTGTAGTGACTGAGACAGGGAAACAGGTAAGTGGAATATAGACACCCTAATAGATGTCTGTACGGGTACTGTGTGTGTGCGGCGAGGGCAGAGGGGGTGCGCGGGGGAGAATTACAGAGAATGATGGATTTGGTTAAAAAAAAAAACATTGGGAAAGACGTTTTAAAATATACTAAATAAACTTTTTTTTAAAGTTGTAATTTCTGATGAAAACACTCGGAAGAAGTATGAAGTGTCTGGACATTTTCCATTAACGGGTCCTTGGTGGCGAGTGAAGGTACAAGTAAAGCCTGCAGGATCAAGGAACTATCAGGTTCAAGGATTTCCATCGTACTTTTTACAGTCCGATATGTCACCACCAGATCAAGAAAATATCTGTTCCCTCTTTCTTACGGACTGTAATGTCCACAGTGACACTATAACTAAATTTTTAGCTTGGGTAAATGCAACATTAGGCTATGAAAATCTCAACTTTGAAAATCTTTGGGAAACGTTGAGAACTTTTGAGAAGGAAAATATGAAGAATGGTAAAAAACAATCTACACAGCAAGAGTCCCAACCAGATAACAAGATGTGGCGTTCTGTGGAAAAAACAAGTAGGTGTGATTTTTATTATCGAGTTTAGTGTAATTGAGATACTTACTGACTTAGGTCTTTTAAATATTGCCACAGTGGTATCTTGGCATAGTACCTTAATTTTTTTTTTTAATTAATCTTCACTGAGATTATGTTTAGAGAAGTCGCTCAGGGTTGGGGGAGGATGGAAGGGAGGGAGGGAGAGAGAGAGAGAAAGAGAGGGATCAAACCTGAAACCTAGATATGTACCCTGACTGATTCAAACCCAAAACTTTTTGGTTTATGAGATGATGCTCCAGCCAACTAAGCCACCCAGCCAGGGCCATAGTATTCTTTTTTAAATTGGTTTGATGAAAATGTGTTTATATTGCTTTTGAAGTATGTCATTGACATTCCAGGTTCCTCATCTTTAATATGAAGAGACTGAGTCCTAGCTGGTTTGGCTCAGTGGATAGAGTGTCTGCCTGTGGACCGAAGGGGCCCAGGTTCGATTCCTTTCAAGGGCACATACTTGGGTTGTGGGCTCAATCCCCTATATGGGGTGTGCGGGAGGCAGCCAATCAATGATTCTCTCTTATCATTGAAGTTTCTCTCTCTCCCTCTCCCTTATTCTCTGGAAAAAAAATAATATATATGTATGTATATTATATATTTTTATATGAAGATATTGGGTGAGATGATCTTTGGCAGAACACCATCATATGACTTCAATGACAAAAGGATCACAGTTACAATGAAATTGATTAAGGTTAATATGTGTATTATTTTTTATATTATTTGATTTTATCTTTATGTCATTAAGTCAAGAATTTCATTCTAATTATTTGCAAACAAAATGAAACAAAAGACTAGGAAGTTACCTAAGGATTTAAAGGATATAAATTTTGGTGTTTAATACAGTGAAAACCATCTCAGTACAAATAAATTGTTATGAGATTTCTTGCTGGTTAAAGTAAATTTATTAATCTCTCTTTGATTTGGATTTCTTGAGCTAGGGGTACTAAATAAGAAAATCCATCAAATTGGTTGTTCTGTGAGCTCATTTGTATGTTTTGATTTGGTCTTTTTTGGTATCCTGCAGTTCCATTTAAAAGTGTAATGACAGCGTTGAAGTTTCCAAAAATAATGGAATTTATTCCAGTTCTTCTACCTCGACACTTTAAGCAGCTCATAAGCTCGTGTCCTAACGAGGTGTTGGAAAACATGGAAGAGATTTTAGGTACACATCCATGGAAGCTTGGATTTAGTAAAGTAAGTAAAACATTTGCTTAGAATTTAGTGATCTTATATAAGGCAAGATTTCTCAAACGTGACACTTTTTATATCTCTTTCAAAGGAAAAAAAATTGTATAGATCTCAATGTTGATGTATTTTTCTCTCTTTTTTAAAAAATGTTTTTATTGATTTCAGAGAGAGGATGAAAGAGGGAGAGATAGAAACATCAATGATGAGAAAGAATCATGGATTGATCAACTACCTCTTGCACATACACTCCCCGCCCCTCACTGGGGATCAAGCCTGCAACCCAGGCATGTGCCCTGACAGGGAATCGAACCGTGACCTCCTGGTTCATGGATTGATGCTCAACCACTGAGACACACCAGCCAGGCTAATGTATGTTTCTTTGATTGTTACAAATTAAATATAAACTTACTTTTTTTATTTTTTATTTTTTTTTTACTAAGAGGAGAGAAGGAGGAGATCTAAATATAAACTTTTAAAAAATATCCTCATCTGAGAATATGTGTGTGTGGTTTTTTTTGTTTGTTTTTTATTGATGAGAGAGAGAGAGGAAGAGTGAGAGAGAGAGAGAGACAGAAAGAGAGAGACAGAGAGACAGAGAGACAGAGAGACATCAATGTGAGAGAGAAATATTGGTTGTGTCCCATACCTTCCATGACCAGAAATCAAATTCACAACCTAGGTATGTGCCCTGACTGGGAATTGAATCCACAACTTTTTGGTGTATGGGACAATGCTCCAACCATCTGAGCCATATGACCAGGGACTAAATAGAAAGTTTTTGTGCTTCTAGCTCTTATGCAATAAATATATAAGGGAAAACAAAACAACAAAATAAATGCCATTCCCATTATTAATAATTTAGTTATATAATTTAATTTAATATGGCAAACATTTTTTGCTAACTTAATTGCCATTTGCAACTTGAGTATAGATTTCATTGAAGACACAAGTTCTTTGAGTTTGGCAAATGCATTCTGCAGTGCAACTCAATCCTGTACTTTCCATTAGAACTTTTAAGAACTTTCACTGCTCAGATCGGATAGCATGATATACTTCAAATTTTTAAAGTTATTACAACAATATTATTTATGAACTACTACGCTTTTGTTATTATTAGACATCAAGAGGTTCCAGTGGCATTGGAAACCAAACGTGGCACTTAAATTTTGGCCATACTTGGTTAAAGGAGGTTTTCCAAATGGAAATACAATCTAAAAATTCTAATGTAATTTTTGGGTCCCCATGAATGTGTACAGACACCCTCCCCATCCTGTTTGAGAAATACAAGAATAATGAATTTGTTTTCTACGTAAAATGACTGGTTTCTGTATGCTTTGAAAAATAAGATCCTGGAATGTTAGATTATTATATATATGTATTCAGTAGAGAAGCAATCAGAGCAGTGAACATTCTGGGTCTCAAGTGGGAAAAGGAGGCTTGAAGTTTCACTGTTGACCATCCAGAATAAAGACTTGTACTGAGGTATTGTATTAATTTGCTAGGACTGCTCTAACAAACACTATTGACTGGGTGGCTTATACAACAGAAATTTATTTTCTCACAGTTCTGGAGGCTACAAGTTCAAAATCAAGGTGTCAACAAGGTTGATTTCTTCAGAGGTCTCTCTTCATCACTTACAGTCTTCTTGCTATGTTTTCACATGGTCCTCTCTATAGAGTTGTCTGTATCCTAATTTCATAAATCACATTGGATTAGGGCCCTCCCCAGTGGCCTCATTTTAACTCAATTACCTCTTTAAGGACCCTATCTCTAAATATGGTCACATTTTGAGGTACTAGTCCTTAGGATTTCAACATATGAATTGGAGGTACAATTCAGCCCATAAACGTGTATAGACTGAGGCTCCGTGAACAAAAAAGGTGGAGCTGGTGGAAGACCCACTAAGTGGATCCTGACAAGGAAGTTCCTTGCCACTTTTGTAGCCTTTGGGCAGAATTGTTCATAAGCACAAAGGAAACTAAAGAAGCCAAGTAACCTGGCTGGCATGGCTCAGTGGTTGAGTGTCGACCTAGGAACCAGGAGGTCACAGTTTGATTCCCGGTCAGGGCACATGCCCAGGTTGCGGGCTCAATCCCCAGTGTAAGGCATGCGGGAAGCAGTCAATTAGTGATTCTCTCATCATTGATGTTTCTATCTTTCTCTCCCTCTTCCTTCCTCTGGAAATCAATAAGAATATATTTTTTAAAAAAACCAAGAAAATGAGGTAGTCATTAACTTTACAGAACACACCGAGTTTATTATAAAGCTAAGGATTGTAATCATGGGATATCAAGTTGCTTATCTGAATCCTATTGACACTGATTTAACCCAAATTGATTAACACAATGTATATGGTAACTATTTTCAAAAATGAGAAGGGGAGAAGCATATGTGGAGGTGATGGTATAAAAGAGATCTTCTGTAGAGAAAGACTTTCCATAATAGGGAGTCATAATATGGGGGAGAGGGAGGTAGGAAAGGATAAAGAGGGTCTAATATATGGTGATGGAAGATTAGACTTTAAGTGATAGACATACTATACAATATATAGATGATGTATTATAGAATTATAGACCTGAAACTTATATAATTAACCAATATTATCCCAATAAATTTAATTTAAAATATCTAAAATTTAAAATAAAATTAAGGAATAGTATAAACAGAATTTAGAAATGTGGAGATAAATTCCAGGAGAAAAAAACTGAAAGTGTTGAAGGTAGTGTTGTTGGAAGGCATGGGAAGGGTAAGTCAGGGGATTCCCCTGTTTAGTGATAAATCTCATGGTGTTATTTGACTATTAAAATTATGTGTATTGCTTTGAGAAATATAATTTTAATTTAAAAATTATGTAGAGCTCTAATCATAGGACAGTCAATAAAAATTTAGTGATATATTAGGTACAGAGTTGTTTCCTCCAAATTTAGTTTAAATACATGTTTCTGGGAGTTAAAGAATTATTAACAAATAACATTGTTTTACTGCAATTTTAATAATACTCATGACCATGTACAATTTTTATAAAGCAGCTTGAACTTTATTTTCTTAAAGGTCACCTACAGAGAGCTGAAGCTTTTGCAATGTGAGGCAAGTTGGACAGCATTTTGTCAGTGCCCGTCTCTCCTCCTCCTGATGACTGATGTGCAGAAGAATGGGTTGATAGTATATTCTAAGCTGAAGCAGCTGTGTAGAGAGCATGGGCACACATATGTGGAAGAACCTGACTTAACTTCTCAGTTGTCAAACCAGATGTCTTTTCATGATGTTTGGGAGTGTCTGAAGTTTTTGAACGATATCCATGTGGTGACCTATAAGAAGGGCTGTGTTTTTCTTTATAACCTTTACCAAGCTGAGAAAGGCATTGCCTCTTCTATAGGTGACCTGATGAAGAGGCCTCCGTGGTGTTTTCATGTCGATGTGAAAAAGGTGCTTGCATCTATTCGTACCAAAAAACCTGAGAATTCAAGAAGGGGTGATCCATTGAACGAAAGTAAACCCGATGAAACATTAGAAACTTCTGAGGCCAACACACAGGACAGTGGGGACCATATTTGTGATCATGGTGAAGATGAAGGTAATGCAGAAATACCTGACGATCAACTGGACCAGGACCAGGTGGCTGCCTTGGAGATGGTCTGCTCCAATGCTGTGACAGTCATCAGTGGGAAAGGCGGTTGTGGAAAGACCACAATTGTTAGCCATCTTTTTAGGCATAGAGAGCTGTTGGAAAAAAGGGAAGTAGAGAAAGCTTGTGAAGACTTTGAACAAGACCAGGACGTACCAGAAGAGTGGCTTACCTTTACCGAGCAAAGTCTGCCAAAGGCAGACAAGGGTATAGAAGTTTTACTTACGGCACCTACGGGGAAAGCCGCTGGCCTACTGAGACAGAGGACTGGTTTTCACGCTTATACACTGTGTCAGGTAAAACCTTTTCTATTTCTTCTCAATAGGAAACATTTGCCTTAAAGACAGACCTTATTTAATTAATTTAGTTTTCATTTCTTCATGATGACGTGTGGGAAATATGAATGCTTTTGCTGAATATACACGTTGAATCTAGCTACAGTAGAAAGCTTAAATAAATTAGTAGTTACAAAATAATGACAAGGATGTAAAGTACAGCCTGGGGAACATAGTTAGTAATATTGTAATATTATGGTGCCAGGCAGGTACTTGAAATATCGGGGCAACACTTTGTAAAGTACATGACTGTCTAACCACTAGGCCAGTGATGGCAAACCTTTTGAGCTCGGTGTGTCAGCATTTGAAAAACCCTATCTTAACTCTGGTGCCGTGTCACATATGGAAATTTTTTGATATTTTCAACCATAGTAAAACAAAGATTTATATTTTTGATATTTATTTTATATATTTAAATGCCATTTAAAAAGGAAAATCAAACAAAAAAATGAGTTTGCGTGTCACCTCTGACATGCGTGTCATAGGTTCGCCATCACTGCACTAGACTATACACCTGAAACTAATACAGAATAATATCGAATGTAAACTGTAGTTGAAAATAAAATTTTAAAGATTACGTGTTACCATTTAAGAAACCTGTGTATACAATATATGTGTACTTACAATATAGAAGTGTTTCTGGAATGATAGAGACCAACCTATTCAAGATGATCTGGCTGCAATGTTACAAATATTTACTCATCTATATTTTTAAGATAGTGAATATTATTACCTCTGTAATAAATCATTTTTAGTTGTTGTTTTTTTGTTTGTTTGTTTTTTCTAATGTGAAGAAGTATTAGGCTGGGATGACAGCACTTTATTTCCGGATGGAGTGTTATGGTTGGGAGAAGAGGAGGACCTAAGTGATTGGGTAGCTCAGGCCGGGAGAAGGCTTATTTGGGAATGGAAAGGCTATAGAGAGCTCTCCCTGGTCAAAAGTAGTAAAGGGAGGGTTGAAATTTTTGCAGCGGGATAGTGACATATACAAAGCCTGTTCAACACACTAAGTAGTCATTAGGAAGCACTTTTTTAAATTATTAGATCTTTTTGTTTTTGTTTTTAGATTTATTTGATCTATCTATTCACCTCTATAACTTTTGTGTTCTCTATTTCTTTAGCCTTTTTCCTATGTTACTCTAACTACACACATTACCCACCCCCTCCAATTTAAGAGTTTTGTTTTCAAATAACATGTTTTTAAAAAAAATTTGGGGGGTAAATTTTATAACCTGAACTTAAAAGTGCCATACTTTACTTGTAGGTCAATTATAGCTTCTATTTTTGGAAAAAAACAATGGACAAGGAGAACAGCGAGAATAATAGTCCATGGAGATTTTCTTCAGTGAGAGTTCTGGTTGTGGATGAAGGGAGTTTGGTATCTGTAGTAATCTTCAAATCTGTTTTAAATTTATTACTTGAGCACTCCAATCTTTCTAAGCTTATTATCCTTGGTAAGTTAAAATATTGTTGGAATTCTAATTGTTTAGTTCACAGCATTGTGGTTAAGTGGCGGTTTATACAATTCACTGCTTTAATATCCATATCCTACAGTTGGGAAGGCATTCGTCAAAGCCCATACCAAAGCTGCACTGAGTTCAACTTGACCACTCTTTTTAGCAGTTTGGGAGGCTCTTCGTTTTGGCCAGGGAATTGGCAGGCTAGGATATGAATGAAATAGAGATGTGAGGGGTCACTGCTGATCACCTAAATGATAGCTATAAAAATGGTAAAAATGTTACAGATCCAAAGTAAATAAGGATGTCGATTTATTTGGAAATAATAAAATGTCTGCAGTATTGACCTCTTAAAAATAATTTTATGATTTTAAGCTAATAGCGCAAATTAGACCTCACCAACCTCTTAAGTCCTTTTCAATTCTGGTGAGATTCAGTTAGGTTCTATTGGGAATATTGTTCTGTAGACGGTATGATTTAATGGGAAAAGAAATAGAATTGTAGTGTGAGAATCAAATTCTGTGTAAGTAATTTTTTTAGATATTTGAGGATATTTTATAAACAGTTGATTCTATTAAAGGCTTAAGCATTCTCCCATCTTTTACCTAGAAAGTAGTTTTTCTTATCTCTATGGTTGATTGGGTTTGTTCAAAGTAAAAATGTTTTTAATAGAGCAAAATATTATCATTACATTACTAGAATTTATCTGTTAGCAAATGCATTTGGTTTGTTTATTTTGTATTTTATCTGTTTATTTTATTCATTTGAGGCCATAGATTCTTTCATGTTTAGTAAGACATTGAGCAAGATTGAATAAGTAACAGCTATCTCAGGCCTGTGTTTTTCTTCACGTGTTGGCCAAAATATATGTCTTTACACAGTTGGCCTGTGGTTATAGGTAGGAAAGAAGTTTGACTCAGATTTTACCTTGTTGAGTTAGTGCTATTTTTATCTTAATTGTTTAATCTGGAGGGTATTTTTGTGTGTGAAATATTTTATAAGACTTGTTCTCAAGTCATTTTAAACAAAAATTTTTGGGGAAGGGCTTTTTTTTTTTTTTTTTTGAGTAAGTCTATATAATTGTGGCATATATCAGTAGGGCGAAATAAAAATAATTCCTAAATTTCAGAACCACAGTTACCTAAAACCTCTATCTATTCCCACCCCCCTTTAGGTGATATTAGACAGTTACCCAGCATTGAACCTGGCAACTTACTGCAAGATCTTTTTGATACTCTTAAGTCAAGGAATTGTGCTATTGAACTAAAGACAAACCATAGAACAGAATCTGAGCTAATTGTGGACAATGCTACAAGGTATAATATAACTAATATTTTCCATTTTCTCTTTCTTGTGTTAGAAATAAAAGGTTGAAAAATACATATTAGCTTTTATTTTTTGGTTTGTTAATCCTCACCCAAGGATACTTTTTCCATTGATTTTTAGAGAGAGTGGAAGGGAGGGAGAGAGAGAGAGAGAAACATCAATGTGAGAGAGACACATTGATTGGTTGGTTGCTCCCACCCAGGGATCAAGTCTACAACTGAGGTACCTGCCCTTGACCGGAATCAAACCCAGGACCCTTCAGTTCGTGGGCCCATGCTCTATCCATTGAGCCAAACCAGTTAGGGCCATATTAGTTTTTGAATTAATGACAGTACATTTATTATGCCCTTTTAGCAAACCTATTCTATCTTTCAGATATATACATACTAGAGGCCCGGTGCATGAAAATTCATGCACTGGAGGGGCGTGTCCCTCAGCCGAACCTGCCCCCTCTCACAGTCCGGAGCCCTCGGGTGGGAGATGACCCAGGGATCAGGGGAAGGAGATGCCCCCATCACACCTCTGCTGCTGCCACTGCTGGCAGTGCAAGCCTTGGCCGGCCCTGGTTACCTGAGCCTTGGGTGGCCCTGGGCGGCTGGGCAGCTGCCATCTGAGGCTTGCCTGTGTCTTGGGCCAGGCCTGGGTGGCTGGGAAGCCGCCATCCAAGGTTTGCCTGCGCCTCAGGTGTTGGCTGGGCAGCCAACATCTGAGGCTTGCTTGCGCCTCGGACCGGCCCTGGTGGCTGGGGGGCTGAGAGGACTAGGGGACTCTGGAGGCAGGCGCACTGAGTGGCCAGACCCGCCTTGGGGTGGGCCCAGCCGTGCCACGCACCTGCTGCCCCAGCAAGGCTGAGGGGACTGGGCACCACCATCTTGTGGCTGTGGTGCCGCCATCTTTGAGGGAGTGGCAGTCAATTAGCATATTCCCTCTTTATTGGCTGTGGGCATGCCATCTTGTGAGGGTGTGACACTCAATTAGCTTATTCCCTCCTTATTAGATAGGATACCTTTTCCTCCATAATTAGAAAAACAAAGGTAGTATTTTTCATTACTGGCCCAGTAATAAAATTTAAGAGTGAATGTGATTTCAAAGTGTGTATGTGGATTAAAGTTAAATCAGTCTTGACCTGGACAATCTTTCTCAGTGGTTAGAGTGTTGGCCTGTGGACTATAGGGTCTTGGGTTCAATTCTGGTTAAGCGCATATATCTCAGTTGCAGGTTCAATCCCCAGCCCCAGTAGGGGTGCAAGCAGGAGGCAACCAATTAATGTGTCTCAAGCATGCCAATGTTTCTCTCTCTCTCCTCTCCCTCTCCCCCGTCCTGTCCTTTCCACTCTCTCTAAAAATCAATGGAAAAAAATATCTTCATTCCTTGGGTGGGGATTAAAAACAAAAGGTTACATCAGCCTTAGTGACTAGAATGAGCCCAAGGGGGACAGAGACTTAGAAACGAGTTCATTAGAGTTCAAGGGAGACTTTGGGAAAAGATTTCCCATAATTTTTGTAAGAGACCTCAAAGCAAAATAAATGAATATGGCATTTTATTCCTTGATGAATCTTGGTGACATGCATGGCATATTCCTCTCCTTAAAGTAGAAAAGAAACCTTATTTTCTCATAGTCTTTGCACAAGTCTTTAGAGTGATCTTCTGTAGTAGATGATATGGGAACTCAGATCGCTAAGAGATGGTTTTATTCATGGGCCAAAATTTATCTTTGTTTTGATGTTCTTTTATTGCTTGAACATTTGATGTCGTTTTATTGCTTGAAAATTTCCTTGATTGGAGATGAGCAGAAACTGGAATATTAAAACCTACTTTCTCCATACCCCTGTCTACCTTGGGTTGGATAGTGGGAGCAGAGGGAGAATTGATAGGAAAAGGGTAGATGATGTAGGTTTATAGTAAAACACTAGAGGCGCGGTGCACAAAATTTGTGCACTCGGGGGGTAGGGGCGTCTCTCAGCCTGGCCTGCACCCTCTCGCAGTCTGGGAGCCCTTGGGGGATGTCCGCTGACAGCTTAGGCCTGCTCCCTCTGGGGAGCAGGGAGTAGGCCTAAGCTGTCAGTCAGACATCATTAGCGCTGCTGCGCCAGAGGTGGGAGAGGCTCCCACCACCACCGCTGCACTTGCCATACATGTGTAGCAGCTTCTGACTGAGCGCAAGAGTGCACTGACCACCAGGGGACAGCTCCAGCATTGAGCGTCTGCCCCCTGGTGGTCAGTGCGTGTAATAGCGACCAGTTGTTCTGCCATTCAGTCAATTTGCATATTAGCCTTTTATTATATAGGATTATGAAAAATATGCAATTGGATGTGTTATATTCTTTTTTGTGAATATATTTTTATTGAATTCGGAGAGGAATGGAGAGGGATAGAGAGATAGAAACATAAATGATGAGAGAGAATCATTGACCAGCAGTCTCCTACACGCCCCCTACTGGGGATCGAGCCCTCAACCTGGGCATGTTAACCAGATTGAAGCTGGGACCCTTCAGTCTGCAGGCTGATGCCCCATCCACTGAGCCAAACCAGTTAGGGAGGATGTGTAATATTCTTTTCCTATAACATTTCTGCTCATTTTGGGGATGTTGGTTGATGATTGGTCATTTTAAAGTCTAAAAATCTTAGGGGAATCTGAAGCACATTAGATTTCAACTCAGTTTTATCTGAAATTTAGGAATGCCTTTAATTAACCCCTTTAATACCATTTGGGCTGAGCTGTGCTCCTTTCATCATTTCTTTGTAATCATCATCAAATATCTATAATCCCAGTGATACCAGATAGAAATATATTGAGATAGAAATATATTACATGTCCTGGGTCAGAAGCAAAATAGGAAATTCGTGGTGATTTTCAATCCCCCAGAAATTAAATCTGGGATATTTCCAGCAGGGATAGCCTCCTTCCCTCTGCTGTCCTCCTCCCAACTCTCTTGGGCAGGGTTGACGATAACACAGTTGGGTACCATTGCCTTTGATAGCCAGGCTGGTGTTCGGTCATGAGGGAGTCAGTCATCTTCCAAATAACCAAGGGGAGACTATGATGTCAAGGCACCTTCCCCTTTCTCTGTTTTCTGATAGAATTTGCTAGTCTTGGGAAATACAAGAACTAAAGAGGGATGGAGACAGAATAGAAGGAAAGAGAAGATGTGGATACTTGGTTCAACTGGGAAAATGGGGCCACTCATATATGATATACACAGAAGAAAGGGGAAAAGAAAGAGTAAATGTAAGGATAAGAGTCCAAGCTAATTCAAATAGACAAGGATATGGAGCCAAATAGGCCCAAGTAGGCTGACTAGCTCCCTTACTTCCTAGCTCTGTGGCCCGGGCAACCCACTGCAGTTGACTAAGTCTTATGTTGCTCACATGTGAAATGAAGCTGTACCTACCTTGAGTGGTTCTTTTGGAGAAAAGTAGATCAAGTTCTCAGAATGGCGCTTAGTAAACTCCCTGACAATTTTTTTCTAGTGCTTTTAGTTTGCTAGGGGTGAGGGTCTGATTGCTCAATGTAACATTATGATCTCGCCAATTCTATTTTAAAATTCATTTACTATTTATAATGCATATATGAGTAGTCTGTTTGCCCTATTTATCTATGAGCAAATATTATTGTAATGACATTATCTCTGGTTATATATAAAGGTACATTTTTGGATATTAAGGTTCTTGGTGTACCATTTTACCTGTTTTTAAGAATCTCAAAACGCCAATTTCCAAAATTTGATGCGGAGCTGAGTATCTCAGTTGATCCAACAATCCCTGTCTCAGTACAAGATAAAACATTTATTTTTGTGAGACTCCCAGAAGAGGATGCCAGTTCTCAGTCATCGAAAAGTAATCACCACTCTCGTAAGTATAAACTGGGTTATGCAGGGTTACATGTTTCAGTATTGTAATATAGTTACTAAAGGACTAGTTAGAATGTTATTTGATGGTAAAGATAAGTATTACTGGCGAAAAAATATCAGGCACTGAAAAGGAAGGAATTTATTAATCATCAAAAGCAGATTACCCTAGAATTTTAGATTTTTAGACTTTTAGCTGTTGTCACATACATACTAAGAGCTCAATAAATATTTGATGAGAGGATAAATGGATGTAGATGATTAGTTTAAAATAAAAGAAAACAAAGCTCCAGTAATACAAGTTATTCAGGAGAAGGCATGTCTTTTTTTTTTTAATCTTTATTATTGAAAGTATTGCCCCATTGACCCCTTCTATCCCACCTTCACATGCCCCCCCCCCCCCCACAGGCCCTCACCACCCCACAAGAAGGCATGTCTTAATGAAGTTTTTCTTTCGTAGCAGTTGGAAAAGTAAATGCATTTGTTATTTTGATATATTTGTGAAACAAAAGTAATGGCTGTCGGCTGTTGCCAAGTTGAGTCCTAATATTTCTGTCCTATTTCTTATTAAATGGACAAGTATCACTTCTATTTATGGGCATTAGGAGGACACTCTGACAGGGGTGAGGAAGAGCATGGGATAGGAAATCTTCACGCTTATTTATGTATATGGTCCATGTCACATCACTTAATGGTTTGTAAAATGGGAATCCTAGAGACAGGGGGGGTGGAGCTGTTGTGAGGGTTGAGGCCATTCATCAGTTTTGAGGCACTATGTAAATTTTAGGGTTTTTTTTGTGAATAATAGATATTAAGTTATTCCAAATGAACCTATTTAAATAGATTAAACCTTTTGATCTTTATTTCTATTATAAACTTACTTAGAAAACTTTTTGTAGTAGTATCATGGCTTCTTCAAAGTTGAATCAGTGAAGATTTAAATGATTATTATTGAGGATTTATTATAGTTGGCACAGTTCTTGTAGGATATTTTCCCTACTTAGCTACTTTCACTTTGTATGTGACATTAAGTGACAGAACTTTACCTTTAAGGCTTTTTTCCTTTGTGTGTGTCACCATGTGTTACAGTATTGTTTTCTTTTTAATACATAATCTTCTATTAATGCCTTTTGGGTTTTTGAAACTATAGAAATAATTTATAACTTAAAAAGTCAAATGATACCAAAATATTTGAAGTAAAAATTAATATTTCCCAGTAATCTTCCTTTTGCCTCTTCCCTCAAGACAACCCCATAAAAGTCACATATAAGCTAAGGGCTTGGTGTTTACCCTTTTAAACATCATATCCAAAACAACATATATTACTTATTTTAGTTTTACATAAATTGGATTATAAGCTGCACACTGTTTTGTGATATTTTTAAATTAAATATATTATGAATAATGAATAGATAGTATTTATTGTCACAACAGCTTAGTTAATATAGGTACTAGTACAGATGAAAAAAATGAGACATAGATGGTTAAGTAACTTGGCCTCTTTGCCACTCCATTTAGATCTACCTAAAATATGGTTAGTTTATTTTTGGTACCCATTCTTTATATTAATGAAAATGTACTTTGAAAAATTGTCTGTTTCAGAATGGTAGCAAAACTTAACTGATATTGTTTTTCTATCTTTATTACAAACTTCAGCTGGAAAATTAGTCTTCTCTTTAAGAGAATTGAAAAAATACTCCTTAGAGAGGCATACAGAGCTTTTTCATTAATAATTCATTAGGTCGTTGAGTAAATTATTTCCATTATTGCAGAGTACAAAGACCTAAGACAGGCTTCATAGCTGGGTTAGAATTTTAGAGGTGCTAAAATGTGAGCCAAACACATATCGTAGAACCAATGAAATACGATGTGCATATTGATCTGTGAGATGTAGAGAGAGTGAAATAAGTGAGGAGCAAAGAGGCATGATCCTCTATGTGTAGAAGAGAATTGAGCTCTGTGAGACCTTGGCAACTCCTGCTCTGGAAGACCAGGGTTGGCCGGGGTGAGCTGAGTATTGGCTACTTTTTAGTGCTCATCCTCCCTCCATCTGAAAAATGAAGTGTTAGCTCACAGCTAATTTAGTCTTCCTGGAGCAGGGCCTCTCAAGACCTGATTTCTTCATTCTCCTGTGGTTCACCTGCTGAGGGAAAGGCACACAGCTCGAGCGTTCTTACTCAAATTGTTATGTCTTCTCTCTCATGAGAGATGTTTGTGTTTTGTAATATTGCTAAGAGAGCTTAGAGGAAGCCTGCTTCTTAGTGCTCTGAGGAGGGACAAGTTGTAAGTGGATGTTTCACTGTCAATGATCCGACTCTAGTTTCCATTTGGAAAAGTACCTTTGCTTCCAAAAGCCTCAGTATCACATTCATAACAAGGATGTAATCAGTGTGGTGGTAGTCAAACTAATTACTAGCTGGTAGGGTATAATCCAGGGGTCCTCAAACTACGGCCCGCGGGCCACATGCAAATACAAGCATTGTATTTGTTCCCGTTTTGTTTTTTTTACTTCAAAATAAGATATATGCAGTGTGCATAGGAATTTGTTCATAGTTTATTTTTAAACTATAGTCCGGCCCTCCAGTGGTCTGAGGGACAGTGAACTGGCCCCCTGATAAAAAGTTTGAGGACCCCTGGTAGTCACTCTGGGAATGGGTGCCCCTGCCGTGCCAGGGTTAATCTTTTAGTTGCTGAATCATGGGGAGGTGTGGAGTGCTGGGGGAGGAAAGACCTGATTGGAGTGGGAATGGGGCATTATGGAGTTTTATCTTAATACTGGTGTCCCGGTGCATGGATCTGTGCACATTGAAAGGAAATGAGTTAGAAGAAATGTGTGTGTGTGTGTGTGTGTGTGTGTGTGTATAAAGGCAGTGACCGTGACGACTGAAATGACCGGTCGACCGGTCACCATGTGGTGCTAGCATAGACACAGGTGAAGTCTATGAGTGAACTAAGAATGAACAAGACAAATGCTTGCCTTCACAGAGCTCGCACTATAAGAAGGTTAGGTCAGGGATGAGAATTCAAAATTGCCACCAGCACAGATCTGAGGTGCCGCTTCTCAGAGTGGCCAGAGATACGCCCAGTAGCGGACTGGGGTGTGACTGAAGGGCTGGCACTGACATGAAGGCAAGGCCATTCTGGATTTCCCAGAGGAGCCAATGGCTGCCTAGGAGGCGGAGCTTTTGATGCTGACTGGCATAAAAACTAACCAATCAGAGCTAAGTCTGGGTGAACTCCGAGGAGCCAATGGCTGCGGAGGAGGCAGAGCTTTTGATGCTGACTGGCATAAAAATGTACCAATCAGAACCTAATCTGGGTGAATTGCAAAGGCAGAACCTAAGGTGGGGGCTGAGGAGGGTTTTTAAAAATATATATATTTTATTGATTTTTTTACAGAGAGGAAGGGAGAGGGATAGAGAGTTAGAAGCATCGATGAGAGAGAAACATCGATCAGCTGCCT
>NW_006295054.1:2299829-2307086 GCF_000327345.1 Myotis davidii
GGCCTCTGGTATTTTAATATTGCTATTCACGTCTTGCTAATGAAAAGAAAATAGGATTCTACCGAGTCTCCTATCTATCTACTCCAGGACTTCTGTGAGGATCAAATGAGATGAGGCATGGGAAAACGCTTCACAAACATCTGGTTAAACTGTAAAATGTTTGCACCTGGTTATAAAGCAAGTCTGTTTCCTGGGCTGAAGAAACTCTAAGGGTGCTAGTCGCTAGGGAGAGGAAGCTGGGCATTGCTACGTGACATCATTACCCAGCACCCACAGCCACTGTTCCTGGGCTGGGCTGGGCCGTGGGCTGCATTTTGCGCCATGGGGTCTTGGCATCATTGGCTGCGATTTGGTGAGGTGTTGCTCCAGGGTGGTGGTGGGGCCCGTGTCCCACTTGGGGGAAGCCAGGTGTTGGTTTGTCGGTGCCAGGTCTGTAGTGCCGTTTATTTTTAAATGGCCTGTGCCGTCATGGCAGCTCCTGCGTCAGGGGACGCATCTGCCTCCTGGTGGTCAGTGCGTGTCATAGCTACCAGTCAGACGGATGGACACTTAGCCTTCTATATATATAGATTTTATGCTGGTATGTATTCACTAAATATCAGCCTTGGACATAACATGTGCCTTATATGAATGTTATGAAGATGAAATTTAAATGTAATATGCAGAGCTGTTCTCAAATTTTAACTCACTACCACTAGTACTACCAGAGCTTAAAACAGAAAGAAGTCTTATATTAGTAATTCTATTTCATATTTTTGTCCTCTTGTCCATATTTTACTTATTTATTTAAAATACGTTTTATTAATTTCAGAGAGAGGAAGGGAGAGGGAGAGACAGAAACATCCATGATGAGAGAGATTCATCACTTGGCTACCTCCCACATGCCCCCTCCTGGGGATCGAGCCCACAACACTGGCATGTGCTGTGGCTGAGAATCAAACCGTGACCTCCTGGTTCATGGGTTGGTGCTCAACCATGAGCCACACCGGCTGGGCCTCTTGTTCACATTTTAAATTTAGCATTCACAAATCATCAATGAATACACAGTTATTTTATTACGAACTAGGAGCCTCTCTGTTGAGGACAGGGTGTCTGGAACCCTGTCTCCACTCTCTTCTGTTGCTCTGGCTGATGCAGGGAATGAGGTTGATGTTCCTGTGATGAACTTGTGTTCTGTTTGGTGAGATGTTTTCCTGCACCCCTTAGCAGCAGTTCTTAATTCGTTTCTTCAGTGTTGTAATTTGGTGCTTTTCCATGTTAACTGTTTTCTCTTGAATTGTCAGATTTATATTCTGCTGTTGAAACTTTACTCAAAGAAAAGGACCTAGAGAGTGCAGAAACATCACAATTTATTGCATTTAGAAGGTAAAAACATTTGCAATATTTTAATGTCTTTAGCCTTTAAATCTTCTTGTTAATACAGATACTGTGTGAATGAGAGTCTATCTTTTTTTTAATCCTCTCTGAGGACATGTCTTTGTTGGCTTTAGAGAGAGAGGAAGGGAGAGGGAGAAAGACAGAAATCTTGATGTGAGAGAGAAACATTGATGTGTTGCCTCCCATACCTGCACTCTGACTGGGGATTGAACCAGCAACCGAGGTATGTGCCCTGACCGGGAATCAAACCCTCAACCTTTTTGTGTATGGGATGAATGCTCCACCCAATTGAGCCACACCAGCCAGGGCAGAATGAGAGTTTCTTCTAGTTCATCACTGTTTATTCTCTCTCTGATTTTGGGTATTTCTTTGTTAGACATGCAGAGGGCATTTTCTAAGCAGGACTCTTTCTACCAAATATTATGTTTGGAAATGCACAGGATCTCTGATTGGGGCAAAGGTTTATGTTAAGATCAAATTTACAAAATACTTTTTCCTGGAGAAAGTCCTGGAGACTTTTATTAGAATCCATTATGTCATATTGTTGGTAACAGAAACAAGCACAAAACGGTTCAGGTGAGCTTTGCATTTTCATGTTTCAGGCAAGACTGTGATGTCATCAACGACTGCTGTTGCAAGCACTACACAGGCCTCCGACACAAGTGAGCACCAAAGAGTGGGAACTTTGGGGATGGTCCTTCCTTGATTCACTGTTCTTTTGTTTGTTTTGACATTGATCACTGTAGCCACATATTTAAACATTATGTTTTTTTTTTCCATTTGTGAAGTAAGATGATCTCTTCAATTAAATATCATATATTCCTTAGGAATTGACTTTTTGGTAACCAGTGTAGTAAAAAAAATAGTCAAATTTTCCTTGTGGTTTCTAGGTTGGCAAACTCCAGCTTCTCCAAAATGAGCCTGGAGAATTCAGGAGAATTTTTCACATTCTAATATATGTGTAGTGTGTCCAAGAACTGTAGCAACAGGCTGCAAGGAGAGAGCACCTTAGTGAATACCGATCAGAGAAATATGAATGAAGAAAAACCATTCTATGAACACAGGAAAAATTAACTCATATCTATTACATTTATCAACACCTTCTACTTACTAAGTGCAGAAAACTGAGAGATGTGTTAGTTGAGGGAATACACACACAGAAAGCATGTTAGGTAACCCATGAAAGGGTTAACAAGCACGAGATTGGGGGCATGTATTCTGGATTCCAGTGACTATGATCTTGGGCAGGTATGTGAAAGAGGGTACTTACACAGGATTTCCTCATAGAGTTGTAGTAAGGATAAATGAAATAATATGCCTAAAGCACTTATTGCAGTAACTGGCATGTTGCCAGCATTTATTCAATGTGCTGCTATTATTTTAATATGTTACAATTATTATCATAGAAATATGTATAAGTGCTGTCAGACCTGAAATAGGGTAGTGATAGGAGTAACTGCAGAAGAGAGGATGAATTTAAAAGGTGGAATCAGTAAGATATTTGGTAACTTTTTGAATAGAGAGGGAAACAGAGACATCAGCATTTATGCGAAGATTTCTAACAAAAATTTGGCTGGACAGTGGTCTTGAGTTTGAGGTGGTGCAGAAAGTGTAGGTAATCAGACCACACCTGTGGGAGTCTGATTCCTTGTTGAACTTTGGAGAATAAAAGTGGAGTAAAGAGAGTATGGAAATTATTTTGAGCATCAGATTGATCTCAGTAGGAGTTAATGCTTAAACAAAATGAAATTAAGGTTTTCCAAACCTAATATTTTCATTTTCTAACCCAGAGACCATAAGAATAGATTTATATTTGGAGTTGGCCATAAAATTTGTTGTACCAGGAATGCATATCTCTTGGATTTACTGCCTGAAAATAGCTTCAACAGTCAGAAAAGTAATGAACTAGAAGATGGTATGCCTTATGGAGTTGCTAAAAATAAGCATGACTTTGAAAGTGGTATTCGACTCTGTAACGGAGAAATATTTTTCATAAGAAAGGTAAGTGATAATAGAAAAATAGTACCTTTTTACCTATTAGAGGCAGATTTTTTTTTATTGCTCTATGATTGAATCAGAATCCAGTCATATTAGAGTTGACATTCTTCTTCCATAATATTTTGTCAAGAATTTGTGCACCCATGTTTGAAGAATATTGGTTTGTGGTTTTCTAGTAATGTCTGATTTGGTGTCAGAGTGATGCTGGCTTTATAAAATGAAGGCTTTTATCTCTCTCTCTCTCTCTCTCTCTCTCAGGTGTCCTCCCCGGGGGAGGGCCATTCTGGAGCTTCCCGCTTGGGCCTCCTGTCTCGCGGGCTTGCATTTGACTTCAGAGGTTGACACTTTCTCTCATTTTCTTCTATATTTCATCGCAGCGTATACCTCATTGGAGTCCCATCTCCCCAAATATACGGAAGACTTTGATGGGTTGCCTTCTGTAGGTACCCCAACCAGGGATGGAACCCACAACCCAGGCATGTGCCCTGACCAGGAGTCGAACCGGCAAACCTTCAGTGCACAGGATGATGCCCAGCCAACTGAGCCACTCTGGCCGGGCTCTTCTATTATCTAGAAGACTTTGTGAAAAACATTTTTAATAAGTTTGAAGTGCATGAGTAACAAAATCAAGGGACAAAGGACATATTTTACAAAGCATAATTTCCTTGGTTGCCGCTTAAATATAGAAACTATAAAAGTAGTCACCTTGAATTTGTTCTCATTGTAGAAACACTGTCTTAAACTTATAAGCTGATTCTTTAAAAGTAGTTTTGCAAAGAGTATATGCAGACTTACATAGTCAGTACAAGAAATAAAATGTATAGACTTCAAAATAAGAAAGACAACACATACTTTTCCAGAAAGCCAAATTTAGTTAAGTTTCAAGGACCAAAAATTTCCATTTGTGTGTGTATGTGTGTGTGTGTGTGTGTGTGTGTATGTGTGTGTGTATTCAGTTTGTGCTCAAGCATAGGTTTTAAGCCTTTTGAAATTCTTAACAATTATACTTAATATGCATGCTATTTTATTCATAAGGTGTTTGCATATGATGTTCATTCCAACCACAGAATATCTTTGCAGTGTGCATATTTGAACACATACAAAACAGTTTTTTGTTTTGATGACAGGATATAACTGATGTAACTCTTGGAAAGAGAAGATATTTGACCATTGATAATATGGCTGGTTTGGAAGTAACTGTGGATTTTAAGAAACTAATGAAATTTTGTCGCATAAGACATGCATGGGCAAGAACCATTCACACTTTTCAGGTAAGAATCAGATTTATGAAGCTATTTAAATAGCTTGCCAAGCCATAGAATTCCTTATATTATTTTCTTCCTAATTTTTATTGCTCTTATTTTTTTAAATTAGGGGGGAAAAAGTACAAAAGCACAGAAAATGCTACACAAATGTAAACTTTCTACTCTTTTTTTCTCAGAGTTGTCTTTCTTGAGGAGCTAAGACATGCTAGCTAAAGCCTCATCCTCAGGCCTTCCCTTCCCACCAGGGGTAGAGGGTCAGGACCAGCAGGATTGAGTTTGCCTCTTGCGTCCATCTCCAGTGTTGCTTGGCGTGGCACTGTTACTGATCTTGTCTTTATTTAAAATTTTTATATGTTGTTCATCATGGATGTTTTTGCTTTAAATTTTGCTTTTTAAAAGTATTATATTACAATATTTATCTTGATGGCTGAGTTTCTTGGCATCCTCTTAAATTTTATGTCCTAAGCAAGTGCCTCACTTCTCCTACCCTTGTCCCATGCCTTCCTACCCCCGTCAGAAATTGCTTCTGCTCTGAATTTGCCCATTCACACAGAAACAGTGTCATCAAGGTGTGCAAAATGGTATTCTAATGCTTATAGATTTTTGTGACTTGCTTATTTTTTTATGTAATCAACTATTATTGGGGTATAATTTGCATACATATTATAATTTTAAAGTTGGATGAGTTTTGACAAATGTTTCCCCTTTCCACACCCTTATGAGGCAACCACTTGAAAAGAAAAATGTTTTTACTGATTTCAGAGAGAGAAAGTTAGAGGGAGAGAGAGATGGAAACTTCAGTGAGAGAGAAACATTGATCAGCTGCCTCCTGCACAACCCCTACTGGAGATCAAGCCCACAACCTGGGCATGTGCCCGGAACCCGTGACTCCTATAGCATGCACTGACGCCCAACTAACAGAGCATCACTGGCTGAGGGAACTACTTTTATCTTTTTTTATTTTTTTATAGAGAGGAAGGGAGAGGAATACAGAGTTAGAAACATTGATCAGCTCCCTCCTGCACACCTCCCTCTGGTGATGTGCCCGCAACCAAGGTACATGCCCTTGACTGGAATCGAACCTGGGACCTTTCAGTCTGCAGGCCAACCAACACTCTATCCACTGATTTAAATCGGTTAGGGCGGGAACTACTTTTTATTTGGAAGTAATTTTAGGTTTACAAAAGAGTTGGGAAGATAGCACAGAGAGTTCCCATATACTCTTCACCCAGTCTAACCTTGGATCACATTGCAGTTAATGCAACTTACTTTTAAGCTCTACTTTAATGCTCTTAAATTTTCATAAGTTATTAATGGCTGTTATTTATCTCATTGTTTTGAGCTCCCCTCTCTGAAGTTGGAATATTGTTTTAATGATGAAGTTTCCTCAGCTTCCATTTTTATGCAGAAAAATTTAGGTCAGCCTATATCCTCTACGAGTAGGCAGACACTAATTAATGTAGGATTTTTATATTTTAAGTGAATGGTGTCATATTTAACTTACCCCATCTCAGTTCCAAAAAGAATTTGAAATAGCTACAGAAATGCCCACAATTCAGCATGATATTTAAAAAAGATAAAGAAATGACATCAAGTGGAAAATAAAGGTAAAGATGGTGAAGGATTCCTGCCAGGAGTGGGTTGGAATGCTTATACACACCAACCTATTTGCTTGCTAATGCAGTAGATCCTGGGACAGAAAGAAGGCACAGTGAAAAAATGGTGAAATCCAAAGTATAGAGTTTAGTTAATAGCATTGCACCAATAGTAATTTCTTTTTGACAAATACCAAAATTATTTAAGATGTTAACTTAAGGTCGATTTGGCCTTAAATTCCCCCAAACAAGAGAGAAACAGTCAGTTGACTGTTTCTGTTGGATAAAAACAACAACCATTTTTGAAGATGTGCAGTATTTGTGGCTGTGAGATCCTGGAGAAATTTCTTCCATGATCTCTATACTTCTGAAAACTCATATCATTCAGTTCTAGGACATTTTCTTGAATAATTTCATTAAGATCTCATGTCCCGAGTTTCCTCTGTTTTGTCTTTCTAGAACAGTGGTTCTCAACCTTCCTAATGCCGCGACCCTTTAATACAGTTCCTAACGTTGTGGTGACCCCAATTTCATTGTTACAGATTGAACATAATTAAAGTATAGTGATTAATCACAAAAACAATATGTAATTATTTATGTGTTTTTCCGATGGTCTTAGGCAACCCCTGTGAAACGGTCGTTCGACCCCCAAATTGGTCGCGACCCACAGGTTGAGAACCACTGTTCTACAACCTCAGTTATGTTGGACCTCCAGAAGTGGTTATCTCAGTTTCTTATCAATCCCTTTTATTTTCCATCTCATTATCATTTTGCTGTATTTTCTGAGAGAAAGTAAACTACATACTATGTTAGAAGGTGGTAGATGCTATGGAAAAGGGGTGGGGTGCAGTTGTAATTTTATTACTAGAGGCCCGGTGCACAAAAATTTGTGCACTTGGGGGGGGAAGAGGGGGTCCCTCAGCCTGGCCTGTGCCCTCTCGAAGTCTGGGACCCCTCAGGGGATGACCACCTGCTGGCTTAGGCCCGCTCCCCCGGGGATTGGGCCTAAGATGGCCATCAGA
>NW_006295054.1:2307867-2314920 GCF_000327345.1 Myotis davidii
CGGGGCTGAAAGTGGGTTTCTGGCCTTTGCTTACAATGTTGCGAATCTGCTGGCTGAAGTCGGTGGTATTTGTTACAGAGTTTCTGAAACTGACGGCTCAGAGGCCTGCTGCCACAGGCGGGGAATGTTGGAGTCCTCCCTCACTGAGGCAAGCAAGCCTCATGTTAGTTTCAAGCTGCCTGGCTGCCAGCCGCCATCTTGGCTGACAGTTAATTTGCATATCTTGCTGATTAGCCAATGGGAAGGGTAGCGGTCGTATGCCAATTACCATGTTTCTCTTTTATTAGTGTAGATTATTATTTTTTCTTCACCTGAGGACATGCTTAGAAGTAGAGAGGGAGGGAGTGGGGGAGAAAGAGAAAAAAATAAAATCAGTGTGGGAGAGAAAACTTTGATTAGTTGCCTTCCCTGTGTGAGCTGACCAGGGATTGAACCTGCAACCTGGGTATGAGCCCTGACCATGAATCGATCCAGCAATCTTGCAGTGCATAGGACAGTGGTCCACCGAGCTGTAGTTGTAATTTTAAATTAGGTGGTCAGCATAGGCCTCATTGAGAAGGTGGCATTGGAGTATAGACTTCAAAGAGGTAAAGAAGTTAACCATGTGGGTATCAGGGAGAACATTCTAGGTGGAGGGAAGTGCCAAGGTCAAGGACCTTAGGTGGGAGCCTGTCTGGCATATTTAAAGAGTTGGAACAGCCAGGAGGCCAGTGTGGGCGTGACAGGAGATGAGGTCAGAGAAGTAATGAGGGGGAGGGGGTTATAAGGATAGGTCACATCCGCGGGCCTTCTGGGACTGTAGTCAGTAGAGTAGCCAGATCTGGCTCTCCACCTGTTTTTGTAACTAAAGTTTCATGGGAACAGTCACATTCATTTACATGTTGGCTGTGACTGCTTTTGGACTATACAGGAAGAGTTGAGTAGCTGCTGTAGAGACCATCTGTCTACAAAGCCTAAATATTTATTCTTTGACCCTTTACAGAAAAAGGTTTTTGGACCCAATGCTAAAGTCCATATAGACTTTCAGATTCTCAATCTATAAAATAATGAAGGTTTAAATATTAATGGTTTGTGTCGATTCATACAAGTTGTAAGTTTTAGAACAAATTTAGAGAATAGATGTGTATATAATTAAAAGTAAATGTACAAAGCGTGCCTCCCTAAGAAGTTAATAATAGTGTTAATAATTGAAAGAAGATTTAAAGAAATGGACATGTAGCTTATAGCAGGTGATTGAAGAAAAGCTAGGAGTCCTTGTCCTGCCTTCTGAGCCCACCTTTGGCAAGATGTTGTAATTTTTACCATCATTCACTCAGTGAGACACAGAATAAAGAACAGTGAGCAGAATAGAAGTGGTCCCACCTTCACAGAGCGCACAGTCCACTGAAGAATACAGTTACGAAGGTACCTCCCAGGCTGATAAGAATTCTGTGGTAGAGGAAGTACAGGGTGCTGGAAAGTATAGGGACGGGGCAGGAAGTGAGCCCAATGGAGGCCATGGGCTGAATGCACGGGCAGAAACATGGAGAGGTTCCTTGCGCTAGAGGCAGCGTGGCTCATGGGAATGGAAAGGGGAAAGGAGGGAGGGGAGCAGGGCTGAGGCTGGCTCTTGAAGGGCCATATGAACCATATTAAGGAGAGACTTTGAGATCCTGGAAGCCATTATTATTATTATTTTTTAATTTATCCTTGTTGAAAGTATTACAGAGGGCCCTAGCTGGTTTGGCTCAGTGGATAGAGCATTGGCCTGAGGGCTGAAGGGTCCTAGGTTCGATTCCGGTCAAGGGCACATGCCCAGGTTGTAGGCTCGATCCCTGTGCAGGAGGCAGCCGATCGATGATTCTCTCTCATCATTGATGTTTCTATCTCTCTCCCCCTCTCCCTTTCTCTCTGAAATCAATAAAAATATATTAAAAAAATAGAAAGTATTACAGATGTCCCCCTTTCCCCTCCCATTGACCCTCCTCTCACCCCTTCCCACTTCTTCAGGCCTTCACTACACTATTGTCTATGCCTTATGGGTTCTGCATATCTATAATAATAAAAGTATAATATGCTAATTAGACGGGACATCCTTCCGGACCTTCTGGACGACTTTCCAGACAAAGCTGTTAGGGCTGAGGCAGCTGCCGCGGTTGCCTTGGGCTGGGGCTGCTAGGGCCAAGCCACTTGCACGAATTTTGTGCATTGGGTCTCTAGTATGTATATAAAAGGTTTATCGTAACTATATTTTATTAGTTCTGCTCTGAACATAGGGGTGCATACGTTCTTTCTGATTGGTGTTTTGGGTTTCCTAGGATATATTTCTAGAAGTGGGATCACTGGGTCAAATGGCAGTTCCATATTTAATTTTTTGAGGAAACTCCATACCTTTTTCCATAGTGGCTATACAAATCTGCATTCCCACCAGCAGTGTACTAGGTTTCCCTTTTCTCTACAACCTTGCCAGCACTTGTCGTTTGCTGATTCGTTGATGGTAGCCATTCTGGCAGGTGTGAGGAGATACCTCATTGTCGTTTTGATTTGCATCTCTCTGATGATCAGTGACTTTGAGCATGTTTTCATATGTCTCTTGGCCATCTGTATGTCTACTTTGGAGAAGTGTCTTTTTAGGTCCTTTGCCCATTTTTTAATTGGATAGTTTGTCTTTTTTTTGTTGTTAAGTTGTATGAGCTCTTTATGCATTTTGGAAACTAACCCCTTATCAGATGGATCATTGGCAGATATGTTCTCACATACAGTGGGATCCCTTACAAAATAAAAAGAGCCATTAATGGGTTTTAAGCAGAGTGTCTGTGATTGAATTTGCATTTTACAAGTATCACTGTAGCTGCCTTGAGGGCAGAGGAATGTAGCAAGTGTGAGTCCAGGGACACTGATTATGAGGCTATGGGATTTTTCTCATGTTACTTAAATGAGGAGTAAGAACTCGGCTCAGTTTAGGTAGACATTTACCTGTTTAGGGATACACAGTGTAAAGTCCAGAGGAGCAGTGGTGCTGTGGATCTGTTGAATGTATTTAGCATTTCTCTAATCAAGTATCATTTAAGTCAGTCTCTGGGACCAAGCAGCACTGGAAGGTAGCATTTGTCAGACTTTTACCATCTGAAGAATTAGTTCAAACTCCTGGTGTCTACGGAGATAGAAGTGCTTGCTGTGTAGAAGGTTGTTTTTTTGTTTTAACTGCAGATCTGTATTTTCCACGTGCCCATCTAGTCATTTGTCTCCCCACAATTCTTCTTTTGGCAGGCGAATGTGGGAACGTTAGGGGAGATAATGGTTCAAACCACTTCTTAGTTCATGTTGGCGCAGAAAATATAGGGGCTAAGAATAGCTACAAAATGATGCTTTTCTCAGTTAATGGTGACATCTGGCATTTTTCTTGCCTGCACCATTCTTGGCTTGCTAAACTTTTGTTTATCTTGAAAAAAGTAATGAATGGTTCAACAATGGGAAAATACAGAGAAGTAGGACAAAAAAAAATTATCCATAGGCCTTTCATTTTGGAGACAGTCTAGTTATAATTTTGATAGAATTGCCTTCCTTTTTTGTGATTTATTTTGTTTTGTCACATATTTATGTTTATTTTATAGGTACTTTTTTGGATCAGAGTAATTTTATTTTGTGTTACATAGTTGTAATCATATATATATATTCAATTTTTAAAGTTATATTTTTAAAGTATCTGATGTTTGCAATGTAGTATATCATGTATCTATATGTAGATACTTGATATTTTTTTATATAAGTAAATATAGTATATATATTCGACCACTGGATTTTTAAGATGTCTGTCTTTTGTAATATAAAGTAAGAGTGGGATAATACATTTATGCACAAGCTCATACAACCATTTTATTTATTTTTTTAAATATATTTTTTATTGATTTTTTACAGAGAGGAAGGGAGAGGGACAGAGAGTTAGAAACATCGACGAGAGAGAAACATCGGTCAGCTGCCTCCTGCACACTCCCCACTGGGGATGTGCCCGGAAGCAAGGTACATGCCCTTGACAGGAATCGAACCTGGGACCCTTGAGTCCGCAGGCCGATGCTCTATCCACTGAGCCAAACTGGTTAGGGCAATCATTTTAAATTATTCCATTATTTGGCGCTGCACACAGACTTTAAAGTTTATTTCTGGGTTTCTACAAGCAGCTGTGGATCCGTGAGACCTGAAGTTCACAGCATAATCCGAAAACGCGAGTACTTGGGGAATGGGGGTGCTGGGCCCCATCCGTAGGAATAGCCCGGCTGGTAGTCCGTGCTGGGCGCACTTGTCTCCTCTACCTCTGTGAGCTGAAGACACCAGCCTGTGCGCAGTACTAAGTCCCCCGGTGCGTTGTTCCCTGTCAGGGGTCTGAGGAGCAGACCGTCGTCTACGCGGTGGGCAAGGCGGGCCGCCAGGACTGGCAGCACGTGTACACCGCGGTGACCCGCGGCCGCCGCAGAGTGTACGTCATTGCAGAGGAGGCTCATCTCCGGAGCGCCATTTCCAGGAACAACGTCCGCAGAAAAACTCGTTTAAAACATTTTCTGCAAGACCAGCTCTCCTCGAGCTCGGCGTCTCCGGCGGAGGGTGCATCCCCGGCCAAGGGCCCCGAGGACGGCAGAGGCGCCAGCACGCTGCTGCCAGCGTCCCTGTTCCCTGCAGCCGCCGCTGACTCGGTGACCGATGATGGCCAGGCCTCCGCGGCTGCGTTCGAGGCATTCGCCTGCCCTGGCGGCTGGAGAGGACCTTTCCCTGGCGAAACGAATGCAGGCGAAGATCCATTCCAACCGCGAGGGTCCAAAAGAACCTGTGCCATGGCCGAAGAGAGTCCCAGCAAAGTCCTCATGGTAGGAGCGATGTTCTCACATGCTTGGCTTTACCTAAATGCCGCTCGCCGCAGTTGCTGGTGTGTGCCGGGGCGCCGTGCTTTCTGTCCGTGTGGCGTTGGCTGTAGGACTGAAACAGCGTTTTCTCACGTCTGTTACGTCCTCTCTGCTGCCCCGCTGGTCCTGGTGGTTTCTCTCTCGGCACCAGGCTGGCATGCCAGGCGGCCTCAGCGATGGGCTTGCAGGAGAGGCTACTGTGTCTGCTGCACCTTCTTTCTGCAGATCCTTCTCACCCTCCCCTTGCTGTTGTAGGCCTAGTCTCACTTGCCTCCTCACAGCTCCACCTAAGCGGCTGGTTCCAGTCACCTTGTCAACCTGAGAGGCCTGTCCCCAGGTCTTGTTCTTGACTGTTTCCCTGACATTTCTAGTAGTTTTACACGCTGTTTTTTCCCCTTCCTTTCAGTGGTGCCTGATCTCACACCTCCCCCACCTCTGTCTCATCCCCCCTCACCTCTTCACTCCCCGTCTTGTGTCTTATCGTCCCTCCCTCTGATGGACACACCTCTCCAGGGCTCAGTTCTTTCCTTTGAGGACCCTTTCCACTCTCTAAGTTTCAGCTGTCACCTTTGCACTGATGATTTGTCAACCAATAGTTTCAACTGTCCACTGCATGCCAGGTGTTGGGGACTCAGTGGTAAGTGACAGTCCCCACTCTCGCACTGCTGGCCCCGGGTGGGGACAAAGGCTGTGCTTCCCCGAATGCTCTTCACACTGAAGAGGAGGGACGACCCGGCTCCCCAGGCTGCACCTTGTTCCTGGGATTGACTTTCTGGGACCACGGTCCAGCATCTGACTCTTTTTTTCTGCTTTCTCCACTTCAAACAGCATTCTCCCTGTGACACAAGCCGGACTCACCTTGCCTTCGCCCTGTACCTCCAGTTGATAGATTTATTGCAGAATGTAGCTCTCAGGAATTTCTTTCATTCCATGAAGTCTGGGCAATTTTAGAGCCTTACTTCATTTTCTTGGATGATTGCTGACCCGATGCCTTCCCCCCCTCACTCCCATCCTCCTAGAACACTCTGCACCTCGTTACCAAATTCACCCCCTTAAGTGCTCAGCTCTTTCCTGTGTTAAAAGCCTTCAACATAAGTTCCAGCCTGCCTAGCTTGGCGTTTGAGACCTTGCACAGTTTGACTCCAGCTCTCGGCATCATTTCATTTCCCACTGCTCTGTTCCTGCGTTAGCCCAGCTAGTCCTCATTCACTGAAATGAACCAAACTAACTCTCATTTCTTCCTTTTGGCTTTTGCTGTGCGACTTGGTTTGGATGCCATATTCTCTCTGCCTGCCCTTGTTTAGCATTTGATGGGAGTTTGGATCCTCTTCTGGTCGCTGACCTAAATGTGGAGGGCGGAAAACAGCCCCCTCTCTGACTTCGTTGACATTACAGTCTACCAGTGGGTCATAGGCAGAAAATACAAGAGAAATAAAATGTTCAGGTCAAGAAAGATCCTATGACGAAAAGAAAGGTATGAGGTAGGGAATGGTGGGAGCCAGGGCGGAGGAGGTCGGCAGGAGGCGCTACTTTGCCATGGGGTTCAGGTAAGGCCTCACTGAGGAGAGCACATGTGAGCTGATCAACCAACAGCCCCGTGGGGCTCAGAGAAGTGCCTCCAGGTGGAGGATACAGAAGAGGCAAAGCCTGAAGAGGGAACGGCCTTGTTGGAAGGGAAACGGCTGATGTGCCGGTGGGTGAGGAAGAGGGTGTGTAGGTGGCGATGCTGGAGAGATGGCGGGGCCGTGGGAGGGAGGTGGGGATGCGCTGGAGCTTTAGCACAGGGTGACCCTCTGTGTGCTTACAGTCAGCCCGTGTGCTGCTGTGGAGAGTGAACTGGAAAGTGCGGTGGGAGCAGAGAGGCCAGTCAGAAGGCTGTCCTAGGGAAGGTGTAGGGAGGAGCGGGGAGGTGATGAGAAGCGGAGAGATGCTGGGTGCATTCTGCAGATGGAGTCAACACGACCTGCTGATTAGATGTGAGGGGGTAAAACAAAACGTTATCCAGGCTGGTTTCTGGGTTTCTGGTTGAAGTAACTTGGTGAGTGGCAGGGCCGCTTCCTGGGATGGCAGGACCTTGAGAAGAGCCAGGTAAGGTGGACTCATTGAGGAAGCCAGTGGTGGGTGGTAGGAGTTAGGGCCTCAGGGTGGGTTGGGATGCACAGTGGTGGGTGGGGGAGTT
>NW_006295054.1:2314967-2317047 GCF_000327345.1 Myotis davidii
TAGGACCTCAGGGTGGGTTGGGGTGTGCAGTGGTGGGTGGTGGGGGAGTTAGGGCCTCAGGGTGGGTTGGGGTGCGCAGTGTGGGTGGGTGGGGTTAGGGCTTCAAGTGGGCAGTGTCCATGTGGGAGTCATTTGCATAAAGTGGTACTTAAAGGACTAGGAGAGTTAATTTCAGGAGAGACCACAGACAGGTCTGGCAGAGGAGGAAGAACTAGCAAGGGGCCTGGAAAGGTGTGAGGGAGGGAGAAGGAAAAGCGGGGTGGTGGGAGGGACTAGTGGGCGCGTGGGGGAAGCCGTGGGGCAGCGTTGAGGAGAGAGGGCTGTGCAGCAGAGAGAGGGTTGTGTCTGGATGGACACCCTGTGGTCGGGGAGCACTTCTTTATTTTGGAGGGCGCATCAAGACATCTAGGGTGTTGCTGGCACGGTCCAATGGAGAACAAGGAGTTCATGATTCAGAGACTGGCAATTGCAGGAATGGTGTCCGGAGGTGGGTCAGTTGGGAAAAATCACGAGTGTGTAGGTGTTGCCTTTAGATGCAGTCGGGGACAGGGACACTTCTTCCACTGCAGCCGGGCGGAGCGGGCGCGGTGCGCTGCTGGGTAGTGTGGAGGGCGGTGTTCTCAGCTGATGACCTCCGCTTCTCTTCATAGTGGAATTGAGCTCAGTTTCTGTTTTGTTCATGAAACCCGCCCTCTCTCCGAACCAGCACTCTCTCCTGTGTACAGCACGCGCAGCCAGTCTGACTTATTGAGGGCAGCATGCCGATCCCACGGGAATAGCTCAGACGTACTTGGTGGTTGTACGAGGAGTTGTGAGTATGTGGCATTCCGACCTTTAAATAAACCGACCCTCAGAGTCTGGTTCTTTCATGTGCTCAAGTCCTACGTGTTCTGTAGCCCCTGCTGTGCGAGTTCCTTTGAGAATCCCTTTCAGAGGCAAGAAAAGACCCTTTTGAATGTGTATAAGGGAAGCAGGTGTCTACTGAGACCTATTTTTGTTTTTAGAAATAATCCAGTCAGTTCCATAGTTTTATGGATCAGATGATCCAATTTGGATAATAGCATTTTGTGATTTTTTTTTAAAAAGGTGGATTATGAATTATCTGGGTGGTTAAGTTGCTTTCTGTGCCGGCAGCAGACTTGCTGGGGCGAGGCTCAGGCGTCCAGGGCTGAGCAGTAAAGCCAGGATGGAACGGGCCACTGTGGGAGCCCAGGGGAGCAAGTGCCCAGAGAACCCGTCTCTCCTAGGCCGAGTTCTGGGAGAAACGTCTGCCTTCTGACCCCACAAGGGTACGAGACAGTCAAGCAGTTCCCTGGGCATGTGCCCGGCAGAGGGTCCAGTTGGGAAGGACTGGCACATTAGGCAACACCAGTCTAGAACAGTGTGGCTGGAGCAGGGCATGTAAGGGCGGGGCAGGGCTGAGCTGACAGTGGGAGGGGGAGAGGGCTCCTCTACAGAGAGTACATCCGCTGCAGCCACGGAGAGCCCGGAGCGTTGGAAATCTGTGGATTGACATTTATGGAGGTGACTCTGACTGGAGTTTAGTAGATGATGGTTAGGCAGAGGCTAGGGGCTGAGTTCCCAACAAAAAGATGCTTTCAGTAGCTTGTACAAAATGATTTCACCCTAAGTCAGGTGGCAGCAGCTGGGGTGGAGAAGAGACGCTGAGGGGTACAGTTGATGGGACTTACTGGTCAGTTACTTACATAGGGGGGTCGGGCCTGAAGGTGACTCCAGGCTTCTAGCTTAGCCGTCCAGGTGGGTCCAGGTACCGTCCGTCAGGACTGGGCACAGAGGCTGAGGAACAGGTCTCGTGGGGAAAGTGATGCAGTTGGACATAGTGGGGAGGAAAAGTTTCTTGTTTTTCTTCTTAGTAGCAACAGATGCACTGCTGACTCTCAGCTTCTGCCTATACTCCATGGGATGTGGACTTTCCATCTCAGCAAAGCATCTCTTTTTCTGAAAGTAAATGTGTTAACTCTTAGCAAGGCCCTGGGGTAAGGAAGGCTCTGACCAGAAAGCAAGGCAGCTCCAGGGAAAGGATCTTTTTCTGGAAGTGCCTGGCGATGTATTTCTCAGC
>NW_006295054.1:2317071-2320015 GCF_000327345.1 Myotis davidii
CAGGACCATGGTGAGTGGCTGTGGTTTCTGTGGGGGTGCCCGGGGAAGGTGGCGGCGCTATCCCTTTTCAGCTCGGAGCTGCCTCCAGCTGAGGCCGGCATTGCAGAAGACCCGTGAGCAGAGTGACGGGCCCAGTGCCAACTGATGCCACAGCAGGAGGGCAGCTGCGCAGCCATGCGCCCCAGCTGTGGACTTCCTTACAGGGTTTGCTGGAAGCACGTGGCATTGACAAGAATCCCTAGAAAGGTGAACTAGGATTGAAAGCTTCAGGGCTGGTGAATTAGGAACCTCTGTGTTTTCAGGACTGTAGGCTTTTCGGTGCACTGAGCTGTGTTGTTTCTAAGGGTCGGATGCAGTGCCAAGGGCTGCCACCCCCTTGCTTTGCACTCACTGCTGCACGGAGCCCACCGGCATGTGATCCCTACACATGCCGACGCCAGGCTCTCCGAGGCGGCAGCGTGTGCTTTTCCATGGAGTCATGGCTTTGGCTTTTGGAAAACATCCTAAAAGGAAATGTTAACCTGATTTTTTTCTTTGTCTAGCTTCCCCCCACCAAGAAAAAGGGGGGAAAAACAGAAATCTCCCTTTAAATGAAAACACGTGTGCAAACATTCTCAAATTTATCACATAAAAACAGCGATTTCCAGATTTTTTTAAGGAAAATGACATTTTAAATTTAAAAATCTAGGAAAGACATAATCACATAATTCCTGAAAAAAAGGTAGTCTTTGTATTAGTCAGGGTTCTCTAGAGAAAGAGAGCCAATAGGATATGTGTCTGTCTGTCTATGTATGTATCTGTCTGGATTTAGTTTAAGGAATTGGCTCATCTAGGTACCATGGCCTGGCCAGGTTAACACAGAATGGTCGTGCGCATGACCGTTGACTTTAGCTTGGCGATCACTGACTGTACCAAGAAGATGCCAGTGACACGGCAGTGTTCCATCTCGCCGCACCTAGGGCCGGCGTCATAGACATGCAGCTTAGGCAGTCACCCAGGCCTTTGTGCTTAGCAGGATCCCACTCTTGTTATCATGTTCTGCAGGTATCATCTTGAAATTCTTAATTTCTGAACACGGGACCCTCGTTTTAGTTTTGTACCAGGTTGTCAAAATATATAGTGGGCCCTGTCCACACCTTTGGAAACTAGGTATATGGACTCATTCAGCAAATAGTCCCTTCTCCATGCCAGTGCCAGAGCTGGGGCTGGGGTACGACAGTGAGCAAAGGCAGACGTGAGCCCACAGGAAGGAGCGGACCCTGCTGGTCTGCATCTTCCCAGCGATGGGGGAACGTGTCGTCTTCCGCAGAAGCAGTCAGGGGGAAAAGAAGTGCAGAGGGCAGACTGACTACACTTTTACAAAACTAACCTTTTTCTTTTCTTTTCCCCAACAGATGGAAGAATCATCTCCACAAGTGTCTTCCAGACTTCAGAATTTGAAACTTAATAATTTAACCCCCAGGCAACTTTTCAAACCCACAGATAATCAGGAAACTTAATTTTATTTCAGATTGCTCAAAATCATTTGTCTATTTTTTTCCCATTCAACACAAAATGAACATCCTCACTTCAGAGTATCAAGATAAAAGAGGATGTCTATAACTGGAGTTCTCTTTTAAGGTGTTTGTGCTAGCAGGTGTTTTAAATTCATGTGATCAAAGAAAACCTTAATAATTTCAGTACCTGTCATCACGAGAACTGATAGCACGACATAAATGAGGGAAAATGATGACATATATATTTTTAAAACTCTGTGCTTTCAAAAGTGTTTTATTTTAGGATAATGCCTTATTGACTTCCACGATCATTGTGCGTGATCCTCGCCCACGGGATGAAGCAGTCGTATAGATAGATACATGGCGGCTGCATCTTACCGCCCCAATTCCAGGACGGCGTGTCTGCCGCAAAGTGGTCGCCCCTCCAGGCTGCCCTTTGCTCCGTCACTGCGCTGGCTCCGCCTCACTGGGGCTTCCTCCTGGAAACCCCTTTTGAGTTGGGAGCACACTGGTTTTTATTTTCTTAATTTGAGACACAGTGGATGTGTAGCATTGTCTAAGCTTAACCCTTTGAGTGCCAACCAATATCCTAGGAACTATGCTAAAATGGCCAAGGCATTTTTGCTGATTTTACAGCAGTTTAGGAAAAAAATTATGAACCGCAAGTAAATGAAGTTACATATTCAAAAACTTAAGGAGACCTTTACTACATTGACATATTTAGCAATATCATCATCACTAATAAAAGCAGACTTCGAACTGGATGCCATTTCGAAGCTTTGATAGTGCTCCCGGCACTTTTGGCGAAAGACAGAAGGAGCGCGATCGCGCTTCCTGGCACTCTAGGGGTTAAGGTGTACAGTGTGTTGATTTGATACTTACATTTTGCAATATGATTACCACTATAGCATTAACTAACACCTCTATCATGTCACATAATTATCATTTGTGGGGGAGCACATTGTTTTGAAGATACTCTACTTCGGCAAAAATTTTTCTCAGTGATTTTTCTTTTTCTAGAGTTTTATTTATTGTTAAATAGTAAAATGAATAGTTAAGATTTACCTATTATCCCAGTGTTTTAAAAATAGCCTTATTGAGATAAAACTCACCTACAAATCACCCATTTACACAGTTGAGTGGCTGTTAGTATATTCGCAGTTGTGCTACCAACACCACAATCAGTTTTAGAATATTTTAATATAATCTCCCAAAGAAGTCTTATACCTTTTAGCTCTAATACCCTCATCCCCCCCAGCCCTAGGCAACTGCTGATCTATTTGATCTCTACAATTTCTTGCTTTCAGTAATGTGATAAAGCAAAGAGCCTTCATCTCTTTTCATTACTGAGTAATGTTCTGTTGTATGGATATAGCACATTGATTCATTCATTAGTTGATGGACATTCAGGTTGTTTCTACTTTTGGGCTATTTTATTTTTTTTTTAA